>NC_090937.1:1442285608-1442619179 GCF_040938575.1 Ambystoma mexicanum
TGCCAGAGGGGTAAGAGTCTCTCCTTTGTATGGTTTTATGTCATTCAGATGCATCCAAGCTCGTCTTCCTTGGATCTTAACAGCAGTGGGGGTGACCTTCTCTACTAGCTACAGGCCTTCAAAACAGGGCTTGTTCCAAGTGTGGACGAAACTCTTGACAAGCACATGGTCCCCTAGATTCAAACTAGGTTGCTTTAACAATAACATAAAAAACAACCTCCTGCATGTAAATACGCCACACTTAGTGTTTAGTGATTCAAGAACTGTAGTTTATTGCCACATTCAGTTCTAGAATTGATTTAGTACATTGCCCTCTATGGTGACACGTGTTTCGGCAAATCAAAAATGTTTTCTCGATTCCAAGATGGCCGCCGACACCAGGTGTGTCGACGGCGCTCCTGTCCCTTCAACTTATTTTGGCAGTTCCACCACCCCCTACGTGTTGAAGAGCGGAGAGCCTGGGCTGCGGCAATCGGATCCGGCCGCAAGGAGGAGGGAAATCAGCGGCACTTGGGAGCTGCGCGGCCGGCAGACGAATCACAGCGACGCCCATCAGCGGGGCCTCAGGCGAACGCCGACACCGGACTAAGCCGGGAGCAGCCCCCCGGAACCCTCTCCGAGGCAGTGGAGCGCCCTGAACCGACGGCGGCTGGAGGCACGGCACCAAAAGGCACTAAGCGGCGGGGGGTGCGGGACCCGGTTCACATTGGCCCCTCGGGTCAGGCACAGCTTTGGAGTCTGGGCCTCTACTCTGGGCACGGAGGGCTCCCCACCTACGGCATTGACAGGGGGTGTCCGGGACTGAAGATCGCTCCCCCGGGGACAACACGGAACGGGTGCACCCGGGACTAACACCTCCCCCCCACCTCATTGTGGCCCTGGCCACACGCTGAGACACCGGTGGGCCCGGGCCCGACACCTGCTCCCCCCCAGCATAATACAGAGCGCGCCCACAAGGCTGAGATGTGCTCCCCCTGGCATAAGGTTGGCCTAGCCTGGCCGGTAGCGGATTCAGGAGAAGGGGCAGATGGGGCCCTGGTCCCGCAACTATGGCAGCCAAAAACAAAAGCAAGGGGAACAAAGGCGGACAACCCCAAGGGGAGGCCCCCGGCCACATTATAACTCTGTGGGCAAGCAAAGATGCAGCTGATGGCCGAGGGACCACACAGGGGGGAACCGTGGAGCAGGAGTATACGGAGACCTCGGAAGCGGCCGGATCGATCTCGCGGCAGGATTTGCGCGGGGAGCTGCTCTCACTTGAAGCGTCACTGGGGAAGACATTTCAAGAACAATTTCAGCTGATCCGCTCGGACATTAATCGAGCAATGGCGGAAATCAAAAAAGAAGTGACTCAGTTGGGGGAGAGAACTGATATAGTGGAAAAAGGCCTGCAAGAGGTAGGCAGGGAAGCCACGGAGAACGGCGAAGCGATCGAGAGGCTCGACATGGCAACGCAGAACTTGGAAATTAGAATGGAAGACATGGAAAACAGGTCCCGAAGGATCAACATCAGGCTGAAATTTCTGCCAGAGACGATACAAGATAGGGACCTGAAGGAGACGGTTCAAGGGATATATGCAGAGCTGCTGGGGGAGCCCTCGCCTGATCGGATCGAGCTGGACAGGGTCCACAGGGTGGGATTCCTCAACAAGAACTCTAAGTCCAGGCTGCGGGATGTTTTAGCCGCATTTACAAGATATGCTCAAAAAGAAGCAGTTCTCAGGGCCGCCAGACAAAAAGAGCCGATCACCTTCAACGACCAACGCATTGAATTGTACCAAGACCTGGCTAACAGCACTCTGCTCAAAAGGCGACAATGGGGACCACTCACCGCGAAACTAAAGGAAAAGGGGATCAGGTATAAATGGACCTTCCCCTTCGGCCTCGTCTTCGAATGGGCCGGCTCCCAGAGGCAGATAACCACGATGCAGGAGGGGGCGGACATACTCCAATTGGACCTAAATCGGGACTTGCACGAGGGCCGGAGAGTGGCGGGCCCGAATGGTTCGCATGAGGCAGGCGGCGGAGTACGACCCAGGCCATGGGAATGGTCGATGGCAGGCGAGGAGAAAAGGAGGAGACCCGCACGGCGAAGGCCCCCCGGGGGGGCAATGGAGCCAGCAGAGGAGGAGAGTCTCAGGGACAAGGAGGACCGACTTGATGTTCGATTGATCTTAGGGGGTGGTGGACAATAAAAAGGCTGTATTGGAACACGAGGAGGAGAGAAGGAGCTGCGAGCAAACATCACAGGATCTCTAAGAGCAAAGGAGTCTAGAGAGTAAGGGAGGGAGGCGGGAAGACCTAGCATTAAGGTCATCAGGGGTTGGGAGGGGGTGGGGGGAAGAGGGTTGGGAGGGGGGGGTTCTTCTCAGGTGCCGTCCAAGGGGCGAGGTAAAAGTGGTTCACGTTCCAGAAGAACTAGAGGGGTGCAAACAGGGGAGGAGAGGATGGGACAAAGGGTCATGATGGGCGAGAGCGGCAGGTTATTCACAATTCAAATGGGTAACACATAACGTCAGGGGCCTCAACACTCCGCTGAAAAGAAAAAAGTTGGAGCAATTTACGAAGCGGGGTAAACCGGACTTTCTGGGGCTGCAAGAAACGCATCCACTCCATAAAGACCAGAGCCGCCTGAGGTTGAGAGGGTTCGACCAGGTATTTCAGGCGTCCGGGCCCACGAAAGCGGGGGGGGGGTGGCGCTGGCTATCAGAGGCACTGTGAATTTTCGCATGGAGGACACCCTAAAAGATAAAGAGGGTAGGTCGTACTTGTGAAAGGCAAAATCGCTGAGGAGTTTTTCACAATAGGGATTATTTACGCGCCTAACACGGGGCAAGACCCCTTCCTCCGCGACCTTATGGGGAGAATAGGCGACTGGGCAAGGGGCCAGATAGTTATAATGGGTGACCTTAACATTGCATGGGACAAAGCTAAGGATAGATCAGGAGCATCTAGGAATCTAGGTGGTGGGTCGTGGCCTCGGCTGAACTAAGGGATAAAGTGGCGAACATGGGTATGAGGGATGTCTGGAGGGAACTGAAGGGGGATGAAGACGGCTACACCTTTCCATCCGAAGTCCACGGGACACAATCTAGAATTGACTATATCTGGGTTTCGGCCAACCTGGTGGGTAGATTTAAGGAGGTGGAGGTGGGGCCCATGGGAATAGCTGATCACAAAATATTGTCAATGCAGCTGGAACTGGGAGTGAGGAGAGGGGGATTATGGGGCTGGAAATACCCGCAAAACCTGCTGAGAGATCCTTTGGTAAAGGAGGAGATAGAGGGCAAGAAGAGAGAGTTCTTTAATAGCAACAAGAGAGGGGACTCGGGAGAGGGTATAAGATGGGATGCATTTAAGGCTACGATGAGGGGAGAAATCATAGCAGCCAAGGCACAAAGACAGAAACAGCTCCAGCTACTGGAGTCCCGGCTGGAGGCAGAGGTCGAAGAGGCGAGGGGTAGGGTGGCAACGAATCCCAATAGGTCCAATCAGAAGGACTATAGAAGGGCGGTGGGACAGCTAGGGGTCCTCTGTATTAAAAAAGCAGAGGGGGCCCTACTCTTCGTGCGCCAAAAATTCTATGGCAAGGGGAACAAGGCCGATGTACCGCTGGCCCACCTCCTTCGGGGAGCCGCCTCAAGGAATACAATCACGGCGTTGAACTCAGATATGGGGGGCAGGGTCACTCGGACAGAAGACGTTCGAGAAGCCATGGCTGAATTTTACGAGACCTTATATACATTGCAGCACCCCTGCGACCAGGCCCAGGAAAAATTCTTGCAAGACGTTAACTTGTGCACACTAAAGGAGGCCCAGTCCAGTCTTCAGCAAGACATAACGGAGGAGGAAGTGAGGGGGGTCATCCGGAAGCTACCCGCAGGGAAAGCCCTGGGCCCGGATGGGTACTCAGCGTCTTTCTACAAGACCTTTGCGGGGTGTTGGTACCACAGTTGACCTACCTCTTCAACTCCTTTAAAGGTAGCGGGCATATCACTCCATCTATGAAAGAAGCCAAGATCTCTCTGATTCTGAAGGCGGGCAAGGACCCTCTCGAGAGATCCTCCTACAGGCCAAAAGCACTTATTAATGTGGATGCAAAAATATACACTAACATTCTAGCGAACAGGCTTGAGGGGTTCCTCCCGGACCTGATCCACCAGGATCAGGTGGGATTTGTGAAGGGGAGGCAGACTGCGGATAATATCAGAAGGGTGGCCCAGCTAGTGGAAAAAGCAGAAAGGACTGGTACCCCTGCAGTGCTGCTTTCCCTAGACGCGGAAAAAGCGTTTGACCGGGTAGAGTGGTCCTTCCTCTTAAAGGTCATGGAAAAAATGGGGCTGGGAGGTGCTTATCTTCAGATGGTTAAGGCGAACTATGAGGGGCCTCGGGCGAGGGTGGTGGTCAACGGAACCCTATCTAGAGCGTTCCAACTCCAACGGGGTACAAAGCAGGGTTGTCCCTTATCGCCCCTGCTCTATGCGATCTACCTAGAACCCCTCCTACAGGCAATTCGGGAATCGGAAGGGATTCAGGGGATACCGTTTGGGGGGAGAGAGCACAAGGTAGCGGCCTTCGCAGACGATATCCTGCTCTCCCTGACCAACCCCATAGAATCGAGTGAGCAATGCAGGCTATTATTAGAGGACTTTGGCGAAGCATCCGGTCTGCGCATTAACATGCACAAGTCCGAATTAATGGACCTGACGGTGGCAAGGGAGGAGGGGGAGGAATTAAGAATGTCAACGCCCTTTGCCTGGCGCCCGGGCGGAATCACGTACCTGGGGGTGAGAATCACTCCGGCTCTTAAGGGGTGGTATGGGGCGAACTATCCCCCTCTTTTGCAGAGAATCAAAAAGGATCTCATTAAGTGGAGAAACCTCCAAATTTCCTGGCTGGGGAGGCTGGAGGCAATAAAAATGGTCACTCTCCTGAGACTCCTTTACTTTTTCCAGGCTATCCCCCAGGCGGTTCCGGCCAGCTTCTTTAAGGAGCTCCGGTCGATAACGACCGAGTTTGTATGGGAGGGGAAAAGGGCAAGGGTCAGCAGACAGCTGCTTATGGCTCCAAGAAGGGGTGGAGGACTGGCACTTCCCAACTTCTGTCAATAATACGAGGCGGCCCAGCTAAGGGTGATTAGGGAATGGCTTCGGGAGGGGGAGGGAAAACACTGGGTCAAGATGGACAGAGCAGTCACACAGCATGCATTGGGGGAGGTCCTGTGGCTACCCAAACACCATCGGCCAGGCCATATGTACTTGAGCTCTATCATCAGGTTGGTTGCGGACAATTGGGACAGACTGGTCCAACGTAAGGAAATCACAACTTATCCATCCCCATTTACTCTTATCTTTAATAATAAGGACTTTACCCCCGGGCTGGAGGGAGGGGCATTCAGGAAATGGCGAGAGGGAGGCTGCTGGTGGGTGCGAGACATGTTCATAGGAGGGGAAATTAGCACATTTGTGGAGTGCAAAAGGGACTTCGCAGTGGGGGAGGGCGAAAGGCTGAGATACTCTCAATTGCGGCACCCCACGAACAGGGAAGCAGCCATCAGACCGCTGACTCCTTTTGAGAAATTCTTGATGACCAGTGATGGCTCGAAGGGCCTCATCTCGCAGCTCTACAAGATCCTGGATGACGCAACCCCTAGGCCGCAATGGGCGTATATGGGAAGGTGGGAAAGCATACTGGGCAGGGAAATAGAGAAAACGGAGTGGGAAAAGCTATGGAGGAAAATCCCCAAATTGGCGAGAGCCTCGCAAACCCGGGAAACATGGTACAAGATACTGTACGGGTGGCACTTCACTCCAGCTCACCTGCATAGGATTTACCCAGGGTCATCAAGAACTTGCTGGAGGGGATGCAGTCAGGAGGGGACTGTGGAACACATCTGGTGGAGATGCCCGAAAATTGCCCCGTTCTGGGAAGACATCAAACAGGCAATGGAACAAGCGTTTGGGGCAGAGGGAGGCATACCCCCAGAATGGTCTCTATTAGGATTAAAGCCAGCAACAGTGACAGGCGGCCCAAGGGATAGGGAGAGGGTGAGGGTGATGCTTACTTTGGTGGCAATGACAATCATCGCGCAAAGATGGAAAGGCACAAGTGTCCTGATGTTCCAGGACTGGCTGCGTAAAGTTTGGGAGCTAGTTGCAATGGAATGGGCCTCCTATGCGATGAACAACGCAATACAGGACTTTCCAAGAGAGTGGGGGAGGTCCTTGCCTTTCTCAGGGATGATGTTAGGATTGGCTGGCGCCCACAGCGCTTGAGACTCCTGGATCTGGATTGACTCTGAATGAACGCTTACATGGGACGATTAACCACACGATCCTTGTATCAGCACCGAGGGGTGGAGAGTAGGGAGGGGGGAGGTCTTTGGGGCTTGTTACAGTTGTTGGAAATTTAATAAAGAGAATTTAAAAAAAAATGTCTTTCTCAAACCAGGGCTGTACATAGTATATATGAATCAAAAACAAATTTAAATCACACATAGATATCAACAACATATGCAAAACCAAATAAAAAAACATAACAAAACACAATGAAAAGATATGTATGAACATACGTGTTATGTGTGTTAGTGTGAGACAGAGAAAAGAAAGGATGGGTAAAGGGGATGGATAATAAGGTAAAACAAGACACGGTCAATGGCATAACCAATGAAAACAAGAGAACAGAATTAATAAGAATTCTGCATACATAAGAACTAAATTGGTAAAACATCATTGTATAATGGACTTTTGCTGGACTTAAAAAAACATGAAACAATTGGAGGGTTATTAAATACCTACTGAGTCGTTACATCTGCCCGAACATGTAGGAGCCTTTCACTTGGAAAACACCTCAAGATGACCCGTGTGTGACTAGAAAAAGACAGCGCTCCCATAATGCAAGCGCTCACGAGTGTAATGTGGTTTCCACTACTAGGTTGCTTTAACAGTTTAATAGGGTTGATCGTTTGGCTGCTGTCGTCAATCTTCTTTGACCCGTCACTCTGATTTTTGATCTGTTGGGAAATAAAAGAAACACTACTGGTCATATTTGTCAAATAATCAAGCATCTCACCCCCTAATGTTTTTGCTACACTATGGGGATCAGCTTATATTTGAGTGGGAGGAGCACAGTGTACTGTCATGCGGTGTCCAGTCACCAACTCATTATGTGTGAGGTGGTGATCTGAGCCAGGCTGGTTCATAAATGCGAATAAGGCATGGGGTAAGCAATATATCCATCCCTTCTTCAAAGCCATCTTTATCTTGGCTAACCTCTATTTAAGGAGTCTGCTTAAATACTCACACATACTATTTAGTTGTGGCTGATAAGCAGATGACAACATATGCTTTATGTCTAATATAAGAGTGATTTGTTCAAACATCTCATTTACAAAATGCATCCCATTATCAAACTGTATGACTTAACATACACCCAATCTAGGAAGCACCTCACGTACAAGAAATTTGGCAGCACATGTGGCATCAGGGTGCATGCATGGACCTGCCGCAATACATCAGGATAAAGGACACACTACTTCTAACATATATCTGTAGCCATTGCATGTTTGCAACATATCCACATAATCTATATGCAGATGCTAAAAAGTACCTTTGGGGGAGGTTATTGCTCCTCTTAATGTACGCAAGGTATGCCCTCCGGTGAATTTCCCACAGACAATGCAATTCACAATAAACTGTCCAACCTGTTCTAATAAATTTGGTGAAAACCAGTTTTCTGCAATCAAGACATCTAGGTTCTCTCTGGTTGAATGCGCAGGATAGAGTAACTATTCCAGCATAATTCTTAATAGTGCTAGAGGCATAACTGGCTCTCCAGTACTATCCTGTCTCCATACAGCCCATGTGGGCGATAAAGAACACCCCCATCCTTTCCATAAATCCTGTTCTTTTTGCATAGATCGACACTGCAGCTCAATTAACTGCACAATGGATAACATATTAAAGCCTTCTTTCATCATCATACATCGTTCTGACATTTGCTTAACACTTTCTACTTCAAAAGTTTAAATATTGGGATCATATGCTGCTCTTTTTACTTCAATGTCTGGGACTTCGTTACCATGAGAAATCATGTCTGCCCTCTTGGTATGGGCTGTGCATTTCACCACGGTGAGGGCCAACGGGAGCTTTACTACTTAAATAAGTTTGTCCAATAGCGGCGCATGTTGCACTGTGGCACCATCTGCGTGGAGGAAGTCCCTCCTTTTCCAGCGTAACAACCTACATAGGCAGAGTCAGAATACACTGTCACTTCCTCATCCTCATATCTCTGAAGTAAAGCGATAAGCATCACTAATTCTGCACCCTGTGCTGAACAATGTGAAGGCAATCTTGCACTTGTCACTACTTCACATTCACCATTCTTTTTTAACTTCACTACTGCCGAGCCCTTATGCCTTTTTCCTGTAGTTTGATCAATTTTCAAAGACCCATCAATGAATATAATTTCCCCCCTCCTAGAGTGTTTCCTCTAATGTGGGAATATTGACATCATGCTCAGTATACGTTTTGCAATCATGTACATAATCCTCCTTGTACACTGTTCTGCTATAAATGTTGCTGGATTCACTACTCTATATCTAACAATTTTGATGGCTGGGTTTGAAATGATCACCTCATATCCTGACACTCTTTGTGAAGTCAACATGTGTTTAGGTTTCTCCAAAATGGCGAATATGGAATGCTTGTTGTAGAATGTCATTGAGCAGCCCATTGTAATACTTTCAGATTTTTCAATTGCGAGAGTAGCTGCCGCTAATGCCTGTTCGCAAGTGTAATACCCTCTCATCACTGGGTCAGAAATCCCACTGTAATAAGCTAATGCTTTATCTCCATGTCCTAAAGTTGTCTTAAAAAAATGTGAGAAACCAGAAGTTGCCTCACCGCTAGTCATCAGGGATTTTTCATCTAGGGGACCAGGGCACAGCCATCACTTTTGGATCCAGTTCCTGGGAGTGGACCAGTGCAGGAGGATCACTTGGGTGAGGGCTCTTCGGGGAGTGGGAGTGGGACACCTGATGGCAAGACGTGGTATCCCCCTCCCTGTAACACTTTTATCCCATCCTACCCGGTAGGATATTTAGGAACGCTACCCCCTTTCCCTTCACAAACTCTTTCCCATGGACAGCCCTCTCTGGGAGAAACAGACACACACATGAGCATTGTACCTGACATGCCCCAATACTATGGTAAGGCAAGGTCAGGCAATTACTGGTAACCACTCAAACCTGACTTCCATTATGCTTCCCCACACGGATAAAAGTCAGAGCGTGAGAGAACACCCTGAGCGAGGCAAAGCACACGAAGGAACAGTATTTTCCTGATGGCAGCTGATTTAGGGAAGAAAAACGGCAACCAAGAAGGGTGCTCAAGGAGGGAGTTACCCTTGACCTTTCCGGCGAGAAATTGTTACTTTACAGAACCCTTCAGATTAGAAAGCTTAAGGCCAGGAAACCAGACTGAAGAATCCTGTATTTTGTTTTGGAGATAGACGGGGGCCTCCGACAGGGCTGACCGAGTCAGGGAGGAACAACAGCCACTGTGGTACCATCCTTAGCTCAAAGATCAAAACAGCACCAGAGAGATCAACACAGACGGTGAGTTGGGGAGACCGATGCAAGACCGATCTGTGTTGAAGGCAAGGTTGCAAGTGTCAACATTGTATAACGAGCACAAGAATCAATATTGGTAACGCATGTGATGAAAGACGTGAGTAAATCTTAATTGCTGATCGATGTTTGAACATTAACTGAGAGATTCAATACCAGTGACAGAGTGGTCCGGCACTGCAAAGGTGCTCAATCAAAGGTCTCTGTAAGGTATCCAGCCAAGAAGTGGCAGAAACGAAAGTAGTAGATTGGTAAGAATGAGATGTGAAGTGAATCGAAGTGGTCCTGTGACGGTTTAAACAAAACCCATCGCACATTCGAAAGTCTTCAATTTTCACTACAAAGAGGAACACTTAGAGAGTGAGATTACGTGGTCCGTGCTGGAACGAGGGAAACCAATTTTGAACATTGTGCTAAAGGCATCCGAGCCGAACGAGGGAGACCAATTGTGAAGATTGTCCTAAAGGCGTCTGAGCCTGAAGGAGGGAGATCCCTGATAAACATCACAAGCGAGAATTTGTGAATGTGAAAATCCTGATAAGAAAGGAACTTTGGTGCTAGTTTGTTACGACAGGCCCTTTGCAATGAAAGAGGCTTTGGAAGACAGCCCTGATACCTATGGTTTGAACTGTATCCTCGTGGCAGAGAACCCAGAGTGTGTGCAAAGCTCAAACGTTGGCGGCTTGCCCGTTCTGAAAACGTGGGGAAGGGAAGCGAACTGCTCAACTACCATGACATATTATTTCTTGGACACTTTTCTTTTTGCATACATTATTGTCCCACACCATTTGTATTTAGAAGTAAGGATTGCCAAGAAGTTTATTAGTATAGGCCCTTTTTTTGACAGAGAATCCTCAAGGACTGCATTATTATTATTTTATGGTCGTAGCTTGCTCCCACCCTTGGATTTAGGCTTGGATAGGTGTTCAACCAACCCATTGCAATTCAATAAACACCCTTGAACTGTGATAAGTAAGAACTGCTCTCATTCCCACTCCATTTGAATGCAAAAATAAATAGGACTCCTCATTATAATCTGGAATCCCTAACTCTGGGGCTGTAGAAATCGCCCTTTTTAACACTTCAAATCCTTCTATCATTTTGTCTGTCCATGTTATGCTGTTGTTACCTATTTGTGCTTGTTTAAGTCTTTTCAAAAGTGGTCTAATATATGTAATGTAATCAAAAACCCAGGACCTACAATAATTGAATAGGCCTACACATTGCTGCATTTCCCTCACTGTCATAGGTCTTAGAGTATTCATGTGTCACTTTTTTCCCTTAGCTGACCTATGTACAGGACCTCTTCCTGGCAATATTGTAGTTTCTCTTTATCCACGTTGTATCCTTTTCCTGCCAATACTGTCATTAACTGGACTGAGTCTTCTCTGTATTTTTCTTCTGTCTCACTACACACACATATATCATCTACATACTGAAATATTGTGCTCTCAAGTTGTGCGTTACCTAGATCCATCTGAAGGACGCTATTAAAGATTGAGGGGACTTACTGTACCCCTGTGATAGTATTGTATGAGTCTACCACTGATTTCTATATGAAAAGGAGGTCACATCTTGGGAGTTCACATGAAGGGGAATTGAAAAGAAAGCGTTTTTTAAATCTACTGCTGTAAAATATTGAGCTGTAGCTGGGATGTTACATAATATCGTAGCTGGGTTCGGGAAACTCAGCTTCGACAATATTGTTTAAGGGTCATAGATCCTGAATAAATCTCCACAACCCCTGCTGATTTCTTTACTGGGTACACAGACGTGTTGCATGTGGAGTCTTATGGTACCAACATTCCCTGCTGTACCAAAGCGGAAATGGTTTCAAATATACCTTCATCTACTCCTCTGGACATGGGGTACTGTTTTGCTCATGGTCATATTGCTTCTGGCTTAAGCTTAATATTAACTGCTCCTGCTCCGCTCAATAGACCCATATCATATGGGCTGTTGGTCCATAAAATGCTTGGCACTTTTTTGAAATTTTCCTGAAAAGATGACCGTTTCTTTCTTACGAATGCCATTCTCTGTGGTATTTCCTTATTCTCATATTTTTTGCAATATGTAAGGGTTATAAAAAATATTAATTCATCATATGAATTCTCATCGCTAAACAACTCTTAGTCTGTCAAGTCTGTTAGTCTATATCCTTCGTCAAGAGTTATTACTATTCTCCATGCTCTTCCTTCATCCGTCTGATGAACAACCACCCTTTCCTCTCTTACTACCACTGCCTCTAGTTATATGGGAATAACCTGTCCTTCCTTGTCATCCATAGGTATTTCTGGTCTAAACAAACATTTGTCAGGTATCCTCAGCGATTTACCTATCAATCCAAGAAGCCATGTCAGCAAAATGTTTCCTCTATACAAAAAATACTGCTGCGTCTAGTGGAACTATTCTGAATGCTTGTAAATGCCATAATACATTTGCTTACATTCATGTAATGTATCCCTGGAGTGGAACATATTATCCCCTTGTCAATAAATGATATTGTCATGTCAAATTGTTTCATTAAGTCACGTCCTAATATGTTAACTGGTCTGTCGGGAATACAATAGTGGCATAGACAAGTCATGTCCTATTGCGTTTAATGATGTAAAAGGATAGTGAGGGTTCAATTAGTCATAGGAGACTTCATCGACATCAATTACACGGGAGCCCCAGGTCCTACAATAAGTGCTGTAGGGAATTAATGATACTTAAAGTAGCACAGAGCAGCAGCTTATTCATTGTGGACAAAACAGATAGTTAATGATGTGCAAAGAATGGGCACAGGGCTGTAACATAATCGGCACAGATTCGGAGCGGTAAAGAAAGAAAGGGAGCTACTCACCCTGACAAGATGAGTACGTGTGCTTTTCGCCAATTGCCAGTGGAGTCCGGTAACTTGCGTCCAAAGGACAACGTGGAAGCACTAGGTAGTGCTGAAAGATACACGGTCTGTGAATATAAGGAATAGCACATGGGGCTACGGATAAGTAAAGGAAAGTCTTAGAGTGGAAAACAAAGCCATGTGTGGATGTAGGAACTTACTAGTGTAAACACGATACGCAATCGTGTATTGGAATCTTCGTCCGTTGCGGAGCCGATCTCAGAAGTGGCACACTAACGAGCCGGGAGTAGATAGAAACTGTTGCTAAGCAGGGGACGCTCCGTCTGGAATGAAGGACCCTCCTGCACGCGTAAGACTGTGTATGTAGATTGTGATATGTAGAGGTGGAAAACGGACTCATGTTGCAATACATAGATTGAAGAAAGTTCCTAAGTGTCTGTCCTTGATGGCGGCCATATTTGAATGTACCTGTAAGGGATAAAGTAATGCGAGCTGATATGACTCGAAGCTCTAAGGAGTGTAAAAGAAAAAGGAAAATGACTAAAGGAACTATAAAGGCAGGTTTATGTGAGTTAGAGTTGGTTGGCTTTGGATTTACAATTTGCACAATAAAGATTTATTTTTATTTTTTGAACAGATGAGAGCAGTGTGGGTACACCATAACAAGGTCTGCTGTATAAAATTCAATTGACAGTAATTTAAAGTAAACAAGATCTGCATGTTAACATAGTTCTACAGTGCATTGTAAAGAGTGGAAGCATTAGATGACCATCCAATTAGATTAAATGATTCCGTGTAATAGGCAGAATGGGCTATCTTTAGAGAGCACCTGATTATTTTTTCAATATTAGAGGACTCATTATAAGTGTCTAATTAAATGAAGCATTTCAGCGAGAACTCATCATTGAGGCCCTTAGGGAATAGTGTGTTCAAGGTGTGGATCCAGTATTTCTCTCTGCGAGAAAGTATTGACTGATAGTTGCCACCTCTGTAGGGTTTTTTAACTACTTCGAGGACCTGACTTTTGACTTGAGCTACAGTGTGGTCATTTTCCATAAACTGTCTTGAGAGAGGTGATTTCATGTTTTTACACTTGATATTAGATTTGTGCTCTGTGAGCATCTCTTTAACTGACCTTGTTGTTTGACCAATGTAAAGCTTGCCACATGGGCACTTGATCACGTAAATCACACTGGTGGACATACAGGTGGCAAAATGTCGTAGTTTGATCTTTTTACCCATGTATGGGTGAGTGATACTGTCCCCCTTAGTGACGTTGTTGCAGTGTGAACAACAAAGGCATGGGAAAGTTCCCATTTTTCTTGTTTGTAGAACCATTTGTTTATCCTTTGGAGGTACTTCCGCTCTGACGAGTTTGTCTCTAAGGTTCTTACCACGCCTGAAGGCCATCATGGGCGCCTTAGGAAATAACTCTTTCAGCGTCTGGTCGTTATGGAGAATGTTCCAATGTTGCGTGATGGTTTTCCCCATCTGGAAGCTTTGTCTTGAGTATTTGGTGATGTGTAAGAGTGGTGTTTCTTTAGTTTTTGCTTTTGGAATCAGCAGATCTTCTCTGTTGATGAGACCAGATCTTTCTTTGGCTGCATCAAGAATAGTTTCAGGATATCCTCTGGCTTCAAATTTTTCAAAAAGTTTAGTGCTCTCTGTGCCGAGGCCTGCAGGATCTAAGATTATGCGTTTAAGCCTCAAGATATGGCTATATGGCAAACTTTTCAGCATAGATTTGGGGTGATGGCTTGTGAAATGTAACAAATTGTTTGTATCAGTGGGTTTATGGTACACAGTAGTGCTGATGTGGTTGTCTTGAATTTCCATATCAACGTCCAGGAAGTGTAAGCGTGGTGTTCCTACCTCCATGGTAAACTTGATGTTATCATGATGTTATCATGGATGGTGTTCATGTCGTTGAAAAATGAGTCCAGTTCATCTAGTGTCCCACACCAAATCCCAAAAATATCATCGATGTAGCGTTTCCACATCAAAATTTCATATGACCATTCAGGATGATCCAGTACATGTTGGTGTTCCAATTTATACATAAATGTTTTGGCGTATACTGGGGCCATAGAGGACCCCATTGATGTGCCAGTAGTCTGCAGATAAAATTTGCCCTGGAATCTAAAGTAGCTGTTGAAAAGTATGAGGTCCAAGAATTTCAAAATTAAGTTGTTATTCCCTTCACTGGTTGTGGAGTTAGATATTAGCCATTGTACTGCTCTTATGCCTTCTTCATGTGGGGTAGACGTGTATAGACTACATACGTCCATACTGAAAATTATAAACTCAATGCCCTGATGTCTTGGATGCAGTTCAAAAAATCTGTTGCGTCTCTCAGGTAAGTGGGGGTGTTTTGAACCAATTGTTGGAGTGATCTGGCCACATAGACAGCTAAAGGATCAAAGATGCTGTCTGTACCGGCAACTATTGGTCTTAGTGGGGGGTTGGAAGGATTCTTGTTAATTTTCGGGAGACCGTAAAATACCGGTGTAATGGGGTATTGATTTATTAGGAATTCGCTAGTCTTGACATCAATCCAGTTATGCTCCAACGCTTCTTCAATCATGTTCTCGATCAGCAGCTTGATTTTCTGTATGGGGTCTCCCATACATGATAAATGAGTAAATGTGCACTAGATACAGACTGCGGTCTTGACTTGAGAGCTTTACAACCCTGATTATATTTCCTTTGTATTCTTTACATTTTAGTTGGTATGTATGATTTATAGCTCAAGAAGAAGAGAATTGGTATCTCGAAATGCGTCAGCCATCTACAATGAATTCAATCTTCTCTACTATTTGCGTTTGGAATAAACAACACTTGTTGTAATATTCATAAATCTGATTGTATTATTAGAAAGAGCCACACGTGCTTTGAAATTGTAAATTCTTACTTTGAACCATGTACAAGTTGTTTTGAATCAATGTTTAGGCATCATATCAACACAATTTAAAGGTGTGGAGGGGACGGGAGGGTTCCATTTTGGATCCTCTTTTTCTCACTTTCTTACATTTTTGTGGCCCTGTCCCAGGACCGCTTTCCCTCCCCCGCACCCAAAAATCCTTAACCTTTAATCCTTAAATTTATATCTATTTAAACTATAAAATCTAGAGAGTGCACCTTTATTCCCCCTTTCTCCTATTGAAAGTAGTAATTCATCAGTAAAAGCAAGCAAGCTCATAGCCTCAGACAATCCCTGCACATTCATGGTGATGCCAGACATTGGATATTTTCCCTCCCGAACACAGAACCAGTCACTCCTGTGTCCACAAGAAACCAAAATGTCTTGCCTTCTATAAATACCCTGACCCTCGTTTTCTCTTGGGGGGGGTCTGGTGTCACTGATAGTACTGACCACATGAGTTCAGTCTCTGAGCTTTCCTATTGTGGGTATGAATTCATTCCTGTACCCGTAAAAGGATTTCCTCCCACAACTGTCACACTTCCTATCTTGGGTGTAATTGTTTGTGAGGCTCTTGTATTTGCATTTGATTGTGGTATCATCACCTGTTGTCTGAGTGCACGGTTTGGTCTGTACCTGTTGTGTTTTGGAAAGGTTCCTGCTGTGATTGCCCTTGTGGTTGCAGAGGAATTTGCAGCTTTTGCCCAACCCCCCTCTGCTTCATTCCCATTCTACTTCTGCACTGCTGCGGCTGTTCTCTATTGAATCCTCCTCCCCCTTGAGGTTTTTGAAATCTCATCCTCGTCCTCTAGGTCCATTCCCTCTACCACATGGCCAAATGATTAGCCCGCCCTAGTCTACGTGGTACCCTACATTGGTAGGTTGTGTAGGCTGTAACTCTTGTGTAACCACTTCTTCACCGTTCATCGGTACTGCTCCTTCTATAGCAAATTTCGCCAATTTTTTCGGAACTAACTTTGCTTCCTCGAGCTTCCTATTCTCAGCTTTTTTCTTATTCTTCTCTTGTAACAATCAACAATGATGTACAATAGTCAACTGTATTTCTGCCCATGACTTCACTTCCATCCCTACCTGTTTTTCGATCTGCCTTTGCACTGGCTTGGGCAGTCCCTGACATAAAAATAATTGAAAAATAATGCTACTGTTTTATCCCATAGTTCTCTCATCTCAAGATGCCAATGTTCTTGAATCTTCTGAATATAAGCAACAGGATTTTCATTCTCACCCTTTTTCTGTGTCATAATCACGTCCATGTCTGATGTATCAGGATACTGTACTTTAGTGCCCTCCATACGTCTACTCTGCAATTATTAAATATTAAATGGCGCTCCATCGTGTGTCGTGTTTTGTGCTGTCACTTTGGCATATCCTGCTCATTTCCAAATGCCATTAGCTCTCTCCCCTAAAATAGCTGCTAGTAAGCCTTTTACATCACCCTCTCCTAATGTCATTCCCGCTGTCATTCTTTTGAACTCATAAATCCATGTACCCGCTACGCGATTGAACTACATAACTTGCATTTCAAATTATCTTTATCCATCTGTGGCCACAGTATATATTGTGGTCATCCTCCCCTTTCTCTAATAACGGGAATTGTGTGAATTCTGTTCTACAATCATATGCACCTTCTTGTCTTCCAGGTTGGGCTAGTTTCGCCCATTTGTCTTCGCCCTCAAAATTACCTTAGTCTACTTACATAAGGTGGGGTCTTTTCCCCTACATTATATGATATAGGTTCTGGTGTTTTTGCTTCTGGTTCTCCTAAATCTGACCACTGTACTCCTTTGCCTACGTCTGGATCCATAAAAGATCCACAACATGGCCCTCTTCTCACACTCTCATTTTCTTCCCTTTCTTTGTCTAACATCATTATACCCCAACTGGTATGGCTGTTATCCTTTTCCTCGTCATCGACATCTAGTCTGCTTAGGGACATTCTCTATGCTTATCCATCATTACATCATACATTCTACCTCTTTTTTGTCTCAGTGGAGATTCTTTGATTCTCCCTCTGGTCTCATAGCCATCTGTTTTCCTCATGTGTCTATATAATTCCCCAATCCTTTTCCCTATGCCTTCTGCCTCATGCTCATCAGCCCATGTGGGTACTCTAGGTATCTCGTGCAGCACCCTGCAGGGCTCTTGCGACCTTCTCTCTTCTTCCCATTGTCCTTATTCTTCAGCTGGTATTGCACATTTATTAGCAATGTGATTTATTTCATCCTCCCTTTGTCCCCTACTCCTTCTCATTTACTTCTCCTCTTGCTCTTCCCATCATCTCATCTCCCTCTTCTCTTCTTCCTCTCACCTTCTCTGCAACCTTCTTTCTTTTAATCCCTGTTTCTATTTCCCCACATTTCTTCTTTTCACCATCTTTTATCGCTTACCTGCTCTTCATACCTTCATTCTTCTTTCACTTCCACTCTTTTTCCTTCTCATCTTTGTATGCCCTTTTTTTGTTCCTTTTCCTTTCTTTCTATTTATCTTTCTTCTCTTTCTTTAATGTTGTCGATACCCTTTCCATCTAATTTAAGTAATATGTGTTTTCCCATCCACTCTTTCTGTACAATTGTCACTTCAAAGGCTTTACCTTTCTCTCCTTTTTGTCTCTTGGTCTCTCCTTCTATATCTATCAGTTTGCACCTTCTCTTGTTAAATGTCTGGATGTAGTAAATATGAGGAGCATATTTACGTTCTTTAATCTTACTTTCTTCTGTACTATCTTTACTACTATAAGCAGGGGGGGTGCATTTATCAGATTAATATACCCCGCTTTTTCTTTTAACTACTTAGAGGATAGAATACCTGTTTCTCAGTGGTTACGCAATTGTCTTCAGATGGAGAAAGAGGAGCTGAGGGCACTGCGCCCTCCTCTTCATACTGGTTAAGCATCCACTCCTTCTCGATTGGGTCTTCTCTCTCGCTTTGATACAATTTCCATAGCTCTAGAATAGCTAACCTTTTTCGTAACTTAGTTCCTGTGTACAAAGCATTAAAGTATGTTGTCATGTGTTGTAATGCTGTTCTTGATAGAGAACCCTCTTGAGGCCAATGCATGTACATTTTGTGAGCCATGCCCCTTACCCATTCAGCATGATATTTCCTAATCTGTGTACCTCAGTAATATTTTACACATGTGTAGAAGAGGGGTGTCTTCCATGACGACAGGTCATTTCTTAACTGTCAATACTTACTGAACCTTGTATTCTGGTATCAATTTTTGGTATAATTAATTCTATCACAACACTCATTTTGGGCAAGCACCATACATCACTGCCCATTTCACAGAAACAATTCTTCAAACAATTTTCAAGCTTACACAATAATATTCGTTTTGCTCCTTTGTTACAGTTCTCTCGATTCTCACTGTCCTGCTTATTTTATTACCGACTTTTTAAGAATTTTGTTTTGCTATAGTTTCCCTCAACTGTTCCCTCCTATGACTGGCAATCACTTGTTTTTTGGGTCTGATAAGCATTCTATATTTTCAGCCTACAACCTAAATTATCACAACTACACCAACATATTCCTAACCCAACCAAATCTATCTATCTATATTTTTCTTGTATTGCGCCACACGCCCAAAGGCCTCTGGATGCTCGCATGACAGACAACAGAAACAGGGGGAGCAGAAGGGAGTCAGTAAAGTAGAGCATAATAATTATGGGATTAGATTAGTCAAACCCCCATCAAAAAATAGTGTTTTTAGTTGTTCTTAAACCGATTCATTGATTCGCATGCTTGTAGCTCCAATGGAAGTGAGTTCCAGGTGGTGGGTGCCCAGGAATTAAACTCTGCCTGCCAAACTTTGTAAGGTGACACGAGATTGGAATAGCGTAATTTTGTTGTTTGAGTGGAGAGTAATCCTAACAGGGGTTTTATGGACTCTTGAAGAAATTTATAGAGGCACTTGGCCAGAAGGACATTTAAATACCAGCACAGAACCCTCAAGTTGTATGCACTGCTCAACAGGAAGCCATTGTAGCTTCCAACAAGAATCTGAAATCCTGGTAAGACCGCATTCTGCATGGACAGATCCACTTCGTGGCACCTGTATGTTTTTAATGTTGGATTTTGACATGCCTACCAAGAGGCTGTTATAGAAATACAATTTAGAATTAACCTTGGCAGCGGTGCCCAAGGCTTGAGTATCCTCAGCAAGTATGGACAAATCTGCCATAAGAGACTAACAAGGTAAGCACAGGAAGATTTAATATAGGAGATGTGCTTCTCAAAGGTAAAATGAAAGTCAAAGTAGACTTCTAAAGTTTTGGTTGTCTTAGACACTACAATGGCAGTGCATATACTTCAAAGCAAGAGTACCCAGTATCAATGTTTCTTAATTTATGTTGGGAGCCAATGATGAGCCACTCTGTTTTGGAGTAATCCAAGGCCAAAGAGTTTAAGGTCATCTATATATGTATTGCCCTGAAAACTTCATTCTCTTTAATTACATCTGCAGCATAGACCCCATATAGTTTAAATATAATTTGGGTATTATCTGCATAGTTTACAAAATAGACCCCAAGAGAGGCAAGAAGGTTGCATAAGGGTTTAGAGTAAATATTAAATAATAATGGCGACAAACATGGACCCTGTGGAATCCACATGTTAGTAGTGTTCTCAAAGACTGGACATTTCCTTTCACTATGTTAGCTGTCCTCAGCTCAAGAAAAGGTCTAAACCAGCTTGCAGCCTGGATGGTACATGTACCTATCTCAATCAGTTTTTTGTTATCTAGAAGAACATGATCGAATAAATCGAATGCCGAAGAAAGATCTAACTCATGTTCTTCATATATTCAGGTGTGTTTTTATGTAATGCAGCATGGACTGCACATGTGCTTCATGTCTAACACTGCTATGTCGTGGTGTCTCTAAGGAGGTCAGCAATATGACTTGTTGGCGCTTAGTCCAGGCTGTCCATGTAGGTGTCTCTGACCATACCATTCGACTTTTCACTCACGCATGTATAGATTTGTACTGCACCGGATGGGGAGTTGGTCCCAGGATCCTGACTCCCTCTTCAGTCCCCCCTCTGGTCGACTTGTCAACCACAGCTTTGTACTTCAATCCTTCAGCTCTTGGCTGCCATATCTTTGTTATCCCTCCGAGGTGCCCATAGTAATTCACATGATCATCAAAACTCCAGTTCACATAACAGCATAGTCCTTTGGGGTTACAGTACACCCATTTTCCTTCCTAATACTTTCAATCAAACGGGTTGTCCAACTTCATCGCTCTGAGCAGGAACAATTCACATGTCGCTATTTTCTCTCTCAGCTTATCTGTTTCTGCCACAATCTGGTCCTTTGCTCCTCCTATGTTCACATACATTATGACCTTCATTCCTATTACCTCCTCTGCCTTCTTCTTACACTTATTTAAACAAATCTTTATGCTGCTCATTGACACTCCTGCAAGTACCAGTGCATCCATTATCACTTTCAGCCTATATGACAGCAATGACGGCTTCCATGACTATATGTACGCTATCCAGCTCTGGTTTTTCCAGTCCCCTTTTCTTTTTCCATTTTGGTATCCATCCGGGATAGCTGAAATACTGCTTCTGACAGGGTACAATTGTCTTCGTCATTGGCAGGTGTGAACGTGCAACACAAACTCCCACTTTTTGTGCAAACTCCTCCCTCCATTGCTGTGAGCAGATCCAGAATGTATCTATTCTGGAGCGCTACCAACCTTACTGCTCAGAGCTCTTCTTTTATTGCATTGAACCCTTTCACGGTGGAGTTGATCGTCATCATCAGCTCCCAACGGGTAACCTGCAGCCACTTTGCATTTGTGTATGTCTTTACAGATGGTATTATTGATGCAGAGAACATTTGTGTCCTGCAGAATACTCAGGGTTCTGCTGGCACTTCATCTAGTGCTGTTTCTGATGCTTCTGAGAAGTAATTTCAACCTCTTTTTACTCTACTCAGTTCAGCTGGCTTCCTTTCCTTGCCTGGTAGTTCCTCTGGCACAGATCTCTTCTTTCTTTTGTTTGTGTCCATCTTTGGGAACTCATAGAGCTTCACATCTTTCAGTGGCACGATCAATGATGGCATATTAATGTGTACCAATGAGAAAACTCCTCCCCAATTGGGTGGACATTTCTTGTTTGCCTTTGAACCGCACACCCAGTGGTGGTCCATCAGTACTGCTGTGCCCATCTTCATTGCTGCGTGCTTCTCTATGCTCCTGAATTCGACATTCTAGCCAACTTCTACTTCACTGTTATTCTGAAAACACAGTGCTGGTGTCTTCAGGGGTATTATTGGCATTGGTCCAGCTTCATTCTCCACCCAAATCAGTAACTTTGTGCTTAGATCCCAATTCCTTTAAGCGCTTTACATTGTCTTCCTGCACCTTCTTCACTGGTGATTGCGCTAGGGTCAGTGGTTTGCTCCCCATCACTCCATCCTTCCATCCATCTTTGGTGTGCACTTGGCCATACAGCAGTATCTGTGGCCTTTTCCAGCATCCAGGTTCTCCTCCTGTCTCTTTCACTCTCGTCCAAGACATAGAAATTCGTTCAGTGTTATAGTCCTTGTTTCTCCTTTCTCTGGACCATCTGTTATGTAGTGTAGAGCTACATTTAACTGCCAATAATTGTTCATCATGTCTAATGTCTTTATGTAATTGTTGTCATATGGTAGCGTTGATTGAGCCATCCATCTCAATGTTGCCTTCTCCCCCTGGAACCTTCTTGGGGTTGTCACCATCGAGAGATACATCAAGCATTGTGCTCTTGTATTTCAGTTGCTATGAAAGTTTTGGAGGCACTCATTGCATAGGGGATTAATGAGCAGACATAGCAGCTCTCCCCAGTGGTTTCCTTACCTACTTTTGTCATGTGTTTGTACGACATGTTATTAGACACTCTAGTAGTGTCTGTGAGATACATTTTTACCCCTTGCATGTCTGTTTCAACACTGTGCTTGGCTAAACTTACCTTGTCTGCAGTGTACTGCTGTCCACCTGCCATGGTTGTTCAACCTGCTTGGGTTTGGGGAATGTTAGTAGGGGATACAGCGGTGGCACTAGCAACAAAAGAGATTCTCCAAATTATAAACACAACAATACTGCTAGGAATAATCATAAAGAGGATAGCTATATTCTTTATTATTTCACTCATCTTTACCTATACTGCTGGTCCGGTGCAGCTTGAAGATATAGTTGCCCGCCTGAAGTGCATGAACAAATTCATTATTGTTGAGGTATTGTAACTCTTAAGCCCAATGGACCAAATAGTAATTTATGGCAAACACGAAGACTTCTTCCCACACTTTCCTTACTGATGGGTCTCTCAGTGTGACGAGAATAGGGGGATCACTGTGCTCGAGCTGTGGTTATACTCTATAAAAGCAAGATAATATACTCCAGGAAACCATGCTCGGAACCTACTGGGTCTTCATACAGTGTGGATAAATTGCTTCGAGGAAGTATCAGGGTGGGGGCAGCGGGCGACATGAACAATCGTCAACAGTTACATCAGCTTACTCGTCGAAGGTGTGTAGAGAATAAAATAACAGACAGTGTTTCCTCACTCTTAGTCAATGAGCCATCCAGCCTTTAGCTCTGCTGCACATGAGCGAGTAACCATTGGGTGTCCTCAACTCAGCAGTGTAAGTTCAGAATTTACTTGTTGCTCTCCTTGCTGCTGATCGTTCGCCCTGTTGAACACGTTGCCAGGTGAGTCCACTGCTTTGTTGGGCGTTATATCTGACGGGTAATACCAGACCGACTTCCCCTTATGCTTGACACAAGGTCTGCCACCTTTTCTACAATGTAAGGACCTGTAAACCTTGGTGCATTCCAGTGTCGAATAAAGTTCCTCAATAACACAATGTCCCCTTGGATGGGAGGATAGCTCAGGGGCAACGTGCTTGCCTTGGAAGCAAGAAGATGTGGAGTAACACAGGTTTGATCCCCGGATCGGCGCTTAGAAACCACTGGGTATTAAGCGTGTTATAAATAACCAATTACAATTACCCTACATTCACTGGGTTTTTAAGTCCAGTATCTTCTGGTGCGTTTTTGCAGTTGCTCTCTCTGCTGTCTGCTGGGCCTCTCTGGTGTTGCTGTATCTGGCGAGAGATAAAAGAGGCACTAGCAATGAAAGAAGTAATGTATTTATACATCTCTTGTCCTAACACATCTTCACTACTCAGTCTTTCAGTGCTGTAGTGGAGTGCTGTAGTGGGAGGAGCCAGGAGTAGTGGCATGCACCGTCCAGCCACCACCTCGTGGGGTGTTAAATGGTGGTTGGACCCAGACCTATTGCGTAATGAGAACAATGATATGATATGATATGACATTTATAACGCGCCTATACACAAGTGTTTCAAGGCGTGACAAGGCAAGGGAGGGTGAACAGAGGGAAGGCTGAGATAACGATCTTACAGGGCTAGTTGACATTGAGATCGTGCAAGTGCAGGGGAAGGGTTTGGGGAAAAGTATGGGGGGAAGGGAGAGGGGACAGTGCAGTACATTTAGAATAAATCGAATAATAAGCATTAAGTAAAAGTGTGGTTAGCTGGTGGCAAGTGCAAGTGTAAGTGCAGACATCAGGCGTCGAGTGATGTTAGGAGGCTGTCGGGATACAGAAACAGTCCTCAGGTGCAGGCGATACCAGGGAGGCAGTGCAGGGGTGCAACTGGCGGGGGCTTGGGCCTGGGCCTGAGAACAGAGGGTATCCAGGTGACCAGTACAGTTTCAGCCAGGAGTTCAGCAGGAGAGAGGATGAGAGAAAACAGAAGCAAAGAGGAAGGTTTTGAGGTGCTTCCGGAACCAGAGATTGTCCTCCTGAAGTTTCACGGAGAGAGGGGGCTGTTCCAGAGGGAGGCCACAGCAGAAGAAAGAGACCTACCACCCACTTGTTGCTTGGAGAAGCGACTGACCCTGAGGGAGTTGGAGGCGGATGAGCAAAGAGCTCAAGAAGGAAGATATTAAGGATGAGAGAGTTGAAGGTATTGAGGCCCCAGGCCCCAGGAGGCCTTATGGACAATGCAGAGGGTTTTGAACTTAATCCTCGCAGCCACTGGGAGCCAGTGCAGAGATTTCAGTCCTGGAGAGATACGATCCCTGGGCTTGAGGCCAAGGGCAAGTCTCGCAGTCCTGTTCTGGATAAGTTGTAGAGGGCAGAGAGTAGAAGCAGGCAGATTTAGAAAGAGACTTTTGCAGTAGTCCAGCCTAGAGAGAACCAGTGCTCTGGAGAGAGTGAACTTCTGGGGGAAGGAGAGGAAAGGAAGTATATTTCTGAGGAAGTGAGGCTGTTAGTGTTATTTCTTAGAGACGTCAGAGATGTAAAGAGAGAAGGAGAGTGTGGAGTCGAAGATGACCAGAGGTTTTTAGTCTCACAGGTAGGAGCAGGAAGAGGGCCAAGAGAGGCTGGCTAGAGAGCAACAGGAAAGGAGGGAGGAGGTGTGCCGATGAGGAGAATCTCGGTTTTACTGGCATTAAGGCAGAGATCATTGGCATCACACCACTCCTGGATAGCAGACAGACAGTCAGATGAGTTGAGTGTCATCCGCATAGCACTGAAAGTTGGGGCAGAGAGCGGCAATGCAGTGGGGAAGAAGTGCCAAGTTTTGGTTGAACAGCCAGGGAGAGGTTAGATTCCTGGGTAAACACCACAGGCAGAGATATAGATAGAGGAGAGGAAGGACCCAAGTTGGACCTGGGAGGGTCGATTGGAGAGGAAAGAGGTCAGCCAAGCCAGGGCCTGAACAGTGATACCCAGGTTATCACAGAGACGTTTGCGCATGATGGCATGGTTGAATGTGTCAAAGGCAGAAGAGAGATCAAGTAGGATGAGGACACAGAGGGCAAGAGGCAAGCAGTGGAACCAACATTTCTTTGTAGTCTGCTGTGTTTTGGCTATGGTCTTCTTCAGGAGGTCTTTCAGACAATCACATATCCCATTTTCTTGTGGGTGGTAGGCACAGGCAAACTTGTGTTGAAATCCCAGTAACGTGGTGAAGTGCTGGAACATCTCATTGGCTAAGTGAGGGCCATTGTCAGACCGCTGGACCTCACACATGCCCCATCTTGGGAACACTTCTCTGACCAAGAATGTGGCTGCCCTGAGGGTGTCAGCATATGAACAGGTCCCTGCCTCAATCCACCTGAAGAATGGACACACAACCACTATCATGTAGCGGTACCCTCGACAAACTTGGATCATGTAAACATAGCTGACATGTAAATGTTGGAATGTCTCCTCACCTCTTAAGGTATGCCCTGCTGTAAATTGCTTACACATCAAACAGTTACTTACAAATTCAGCCACGTTTTTTCCTACAATTCAGACAGAACCATGTTTCTCCAATGCAGTCAGTAATTACCTCCTTTCCCGTGTGTGTAGAGTGGTGCAGTTGGGTCAGTGCAGTGTTCAGTAATGCTAGTGTCATGACCACTTTCCCTGTGTCCTGCCACCGTAGGGCATCTGTTGGAGATACTGTACACCCCCTTTTAATCCATACTTCTTTTTCTTCCCTGGGTGCGTCTCCCTGTAGTTCCATAATATGTGTTTCTGGCAGTGCATTGTACCCTTCCTTTAGGACAATGTTTCTAGCACACTCTCGAGCATTTGATGCTGCTTCCATTTCTAATAGCTGTGCATTTTGCTTCAAAGTATGCTACTTCATTCCCCCTTGAGATAGGATCTTCCCCTCTAGCGTGTGCTTGCCACTTCACTATAGCTACCCGTGCTGGGTAATCAATTACTTTGATAAGTTTGCCCAATAGAAATGCATGCTCTACTGGTGTCCTGTGTGCCCTTCTGAACCCTCTCCTGATCCATTGTGCCAATCATGAGTGTGTAGTGGATGTCACAAGGGCAGAGTCAGAGTATGCTGTCACCTCCTTGTCTCTGCTGTGTTCCAATGCTAGTATTAGGGCCACTTGTTCTGCTGCTTGTGCTCAGTAATGGGATGGTAATCGCGTACTGGCTACCACCTCACTTGTTCCATCTTCTTTCAACCTCACTACTGCAGTTCCTGTATGTCTGTATGTACCCCATCTGGCTGGTCAATAGTTGAAGACCTATCAATGTACAACACTTCTCCCCCTCAAGTGCATCCTCATTTACATTGCGAGTGTCACTGAATGCCTGTATGTTTTCTGTGCATTTGCGTGCATCGTCTCCTTCTTGTGGGACATTTACTAGGAAATTTGCGGGTTTGACCTATCTGCACCTCACTATCATCAGAGATGCATTCGATAGTATCACTTAGTACCTTGATGCTCTTTGTGTTATCACTGTGCTCTTTGGCTTCTTCAGTATTGCAAAGAGGATGTGCTCCACTTAAAGCCTGGTAGTGCATGGTGATTGCTGCTGACTTCTCCACTGCAAATGCGTCAGTTGCCAAAGCTTGTTCACACTGATAGTGTCCTCATTACTGAGTCAAGCTTCCCACTGTAGTAAGCTATGAGTTTCAATCCCAGGCTTGTCTTATGTGTCAATACTGCTTTCATCACTACACCATCAGTGTGAGAGAACAGAAAAAAATCCTTTTTGTTGTCTGCGATCCCTAGCACTGCTGCTGTACATATTTCCTCCTTCAACATGTCGCATGCATCAGTCATCTCTGTTGTCCATGTCAGTGTCTTGCGTCTTTTCTGTGCTTCCTTCAGAGTGCCCAGTAGAGGCCTTGTTTATGTGCTGCAGTCAAAACCCATGCTCAGCAGTAGTTACACAACCCTAAGAAGTGCTAAGTGCTTTATTTCTCTCACTGTCATGGGCTTAGCTTTCTTATGTATTGTCTCTGGCCTTTCTGAGGTAATCTGTCGGCCACGTTGTAAGACTGTCTGTCGGATGTACAATACTTCCTTCTGACAGTACTGTTGTATTCCCTTGTCCACCTTGTAGCCCTTGTCAGCTAGCACTGTCAACATATGCACTGAGTCCTTCCTATGCTCATCTTATGTCTCTCTGCAAATCAAAATGTCATCCACGTACTGTAACACTGTGCTCTCCATCTGTATATTTCACAAGTCCATCTGTATCACTCTGTTAAAGATAGACAGTGACTTGCAGAACCCTTGAGGAAGTCTTGCATGTTTCCACTTCCTGTTTCTATACATAAAGGAAGTCAAGTATTGCGAGTCTGTGTGTAATGGTACCGAGAAAAATGCATTCTTCAAGTCAATGACCATGAAGCAGGAGGCTTCTGCTGGAATGCTGCACAAAATTGTTGCTGGATTGTACCAACCGGTACTCTGCGTCAACAAAAGGCCTGTATGAAATGCCATGACCCCCCCTTTTCCTTTCTCACCGGGTACACTGCCGTGTTACATGGGGCCTCTGATAGTACCAGAATGCCTCTTTCTATTAGTGTTGTAATTGTCTCATAAATGCCCTTATCACTCTTTGGTGAGTGGGCACTGTTTCACTATTGGTAAAATTTCTTCTGGTTTCAGCTTGATCTTCACTCCCCCTATGCTCTTCAAGAGCCCCACATCATAGGTATAGGGTGTTGGGCACCTTGGCTTGATAATCCTCACAGTATTGGGGTGGCCCTTCCAGCATCATTGCCATCCTGTGTGGTACCTCCCTGTAGCGTGTCTTTAACCAGTAAGTCACAATCCTCTCTTACACCTCTCTTCCCTGAATAGCTCTTCATCTGTCACTGTAGTCAACTGTGTTGTCCATCCCATGCAGTGCTAGCCAGACCTCTCTTGCTACCATTGCCTCAATTTCTATTGGCACTATCATTCCCTCTACCTCGTCCTCTGGTATCTCAGGCCTGAATAGGTACTAGTTTGGAACCTGTCACATTTTCAATAGCAATGTCAGTCCCGTACTGGAACATCTCCATGTCCACTTGCACCCCCCTCTGTACACTGCGTCCACAATAAGTTTGAATGATCTCTCATTGAGCATGTGTATTCCTGGTGTGGAGCACACTATCCCCTTGTGTGTGAATGAAATGTTCATGTTCAGTCTGCTCATCCCAATATATTTACAGGTGTCTATCGAGAGTAAAGTAAATACAGAGATTGATTGTGATCTATAGAAAGTGAAATATCGTCTGTGAAAGGAACCACTTCCCGAGCCCCAGAGAATCCTTGAGTGTTCATGGCATTGCCTGACAACTTAAATGGCCCTTCCCGAATGCAGGACCTAGTCACCCCTGTGTCAACAAGAAAGGAAAACGTTTTGTCATCATCACCACCCCTCTGCGAGGTTCCACTGCATGGTTTGGTGTGATCGATAGGATGGGACACATCAAGTTCATCTATGGACTGTCCTATTGAGGGTATAAGGACATCCCATTCCCTGTGAAGGGGTTGTTCCCCACCGTGGTAACTCCTCCCAGTTGTCTAACGGGAACTGTTGCCATACAGTCCACATGTGCTGCTGCATCATTGCTTTGTATCTGTGCCAATTGCGGTATGTTCCGGCGAGCCTGTGGTGCTTGTAAATAATGTAGTACTGGTGCTTGGTATCTGCATTTGCATCTGTGGTGCTTGTACTTGTGCTTGTGCTTGTGGCATCTGCTGGCGTGTGCTCTGCATCTGTCCTTTCTGCTGTGGGTCCTGTGTATAGTAGTCATCCTGGTCCCCTTGATATGGCTGCAGGTCCTGTGCGCCCCAGGTCTCATGCATCCCCTTGTCCTACACACTCTCGAAATGTGTCCTAATTGCTCACACGTCCAACACTGTGGTGGCTCCCTCCCTTGCTCTTGGAAACCCTCTGAAAATTCCCCTGGACCCTGCTGCACCTGTTGCCCATATCCCCGAAACCCGCCTGGAAGGTCCCCTTGGTTATAATGTATCTGTGGTCCAAACCCGCACCCTCTCAGTTGCCCCCCTCTTCTGCGAAACCCTTTCTGTGCGTTCCCTTGCCCCTTGAACCCTCCCCCCATGGGCAGTAAGAACTGCTATGGTTGTTGCTGCTGCTGCCGTGGAACGGGGCTGGTTAGTATCGCCTCTTCCATTGTATACTTCATTAATTTTTTATGTACTAGCTTCGCTTTGTCTATCTTCCTGCCCTCCACCTTTTTCCTGAGCTTTCCCTGCCATAGCCTACAATGGTGAACTATCGTGAGCTGTATTTATGGCCATCCATTTACTAGCATGTCTACCAACTTCCTTAATTGTTCCTGAAAGGGCTCTGGCAGCCCCTGGAATAGTATATGATAGAATATTGCAAATGTTTTATCCCACGGTTCTCAAGTTTCAAGGCACCAAAGATCTTGAACCTCCTGAATATACTGCACAGGGTATTCGTCTTCCCTCATTTTCCAGGATGTAATTGCCCAAATATCTGATGTGCCTGGGTATTGTGTCCTTGATGCTTGCTATACGGCAGTTCTGCAGTTTGCAAAAGGTGAACCATTGTGCCCCGTGTTTTGTGTTTTCACTTCGGGAACCCCGCCCTCTTCCAGACGTCATCAGCAGCGTCCCCGAGGATTGCCACTAAGAATCCCTTTACGTCTCTCACTGCTAATCTACATCCTGCTGTCATCTTCTCCATTTCGTAAATCCATTATGGAAATCCACTTCCCAGCACCTGCGCTTTATGAGGGCAGTCTACACTTCACGTTCTCTTTGTCAGCATGTTTCCATGGTATATATTGAGGTCGCACCCCTCTCCTCTCCAATAAGAGCATCTGCGTGAATCCCTCCTCGCCATGTGTGCTTGTCAGTCTGACCTGTCTGTCCTCTCTCTTGATGCCTGCATACACATCTATTGGTTCAGGTATGGGTACCCGGACACTGTTGTCGTATCTCCTCGTTAACCTTCCCCTTGAGCAAGCTATGTCTGTTTCCCCTTCTTTCGTCCTGGGAGGTCTCTAAACCTGTCCACATATATAGTGTTGTCATGTACGGTGTGCAAGTCGGTCATCAGCTGTGCCTACTCATCTGAGCAGCCTCCTCCTGCTCCTTCTGTGTGGGTTCCGTGCTCCCATGTCACTTGCTTGTCTGCCCCTGTCCCTGTTGACTGGGACTGATTTTGCTCCCCCTCTCTCGTCCCCACTGTTCCTGTTGAAGAGGGATGGGCAATTTCTCGCCTGCTCCCCGTCCTATAAGGTACATGATGCGGAAGAAGACCAAAGATATCATATAAGCCCATACTATTTCGAACCAATTCCTAGTGCTCCAATAATCGATAAGTATGCAGAGAGGTACCCACACATCCAACCTTACAGATCAAGTGCGATACAAGCCTTAACCAGAATGGACGAGGCACCTCAGAGTGCACCAACGAAAGCTCAATTGACTGTATTGACTAAAGCGCAGAGAAGCCAAAGCCACTGACATCATTGGAGACACCACGACGTAGCTGCGTTAGACAAGAAGCACACGTGCCATCCGCACATTGGGACATGAACACACACCCGAATACACGAAGAACACGAGCGTCCAGTTCTATAGGACAGATACATATACATACTGTCATTGCTTTATTATTTTGTCAATAGCTTAATGCAGCAACATAGAAACCGCAAAAAAAAAGAGAGCCTGAACAAAGCTTGCAGATGCTCATGTGCAATTAACCTTATGAAACTGCAGGAGCACATATGGGACTTGACAGTCCAGTATGACTAACATATGAAGAGTATAGAATAGAACGAACATTTAGAAGCCACGTTATGGCTTAGGAGAATTACAGCTGCCACAAGCCTCTCAGCAAGAGCTGAGCGGAGGTGAATTCTGGCTGGACAAGAGTAAACATGTGAGACATGTGATACAGAACCTGCTGCCAAGGCCACCAGATATGAACGACATTCCATTCCCTGCACGACAATAACACCAGCTGCAATAAATATGAAAACATGAGAAAAATTCCTCATAATTCAGAGATGAAGAAGCTCCAAATCATGGTATCCGAACATGTGACCCGGCCGTCTCAGACAATAAATCGAAACTAGAGATGGGAAAGAGTCGATCTCATGCCGCCAGAAGCTTGCAACAAAGATGTTACAAACAGAGACAAGTGTTGCACGAGATGACAGAGCACTCTCATAGTCTAAGGTGGTGCAAACAAGTTACAATAAAGCCACATAGTCATTGTTTAGAGTTAGTAATTTGGGGATGTACCAGGCCAACCACCTGACATGCGAGAGCCAGTGGAATAATTAATATAAGGGACAATATAGGTTATTAGGCTCCTGACGGCTAATCTCAGAAGGCAATAGGTTTTCTGGAGTAGGGCCCAGGTTGTGACATCACTATGATGCAATCAGGATACAAAACTGACCCGCGTGCCAGGAGACATTGAGATGTCTTTGGATTTCTTCTATCCTTGTATTGATCCCTGTTGGTTTTGGCTTCAATAAACTACAGTTTGAACTTGCTGTCTGGCTGGGTCTACTTTCCTTTTTGGGGAAAGGTGTTGGGGCCTTCCATGAGTCCCCAAACTTCTAGTAGCCCTCGAACCTACCTGGGAATTTGTCCCCAACACTGTCTTCATTGTTGGATCCTGAGGCCATGCTACTGCAAAAATCGTCTCCAAAACTCAGCCTTCTAGATGTCAACTCTGTATTAGGTTTCAGGATGAGGTCAATATCCCTCAAGTCATATCTGCTTCCTCACCTCTAGGCATGCTCCATCTCTTTCCGTTGTGCTCCTACCCCGGGAGCTTGTGCTATCTGGCATTGCTCGTCGGTCCTCTTCAAGTCTGTCACTTCCCCTGTCCATTGTCCCGTGTGTCTTCAATGCCTTTATTGCTCACTCATCCTCCTCCCTGCGTGTTCGTTGCCTTGCCAGTCTTCCCACTTGTAACTTCCTCTGTTCCCTCTCAACCAACTTGTGCTTTTCCTTCTCTGCTACTTCCCTCAGCTCGAGCTCTTCCACTTCCCTTGCCTTTCTGTCCCACTGTTCACATTCTGCTTTTTTCCTCTCCTTGGGATCCCTTTTGATCCTCTTTTCTGTTTTCCCTCTGCATCTGCTCGTTCTCCTCCTCCTTCCTTCATTCCCTATGTTCTCTCTCTAACCTCTCTTCTCTTCTCCTTTCCCTGTCCTCTCTTTCTAGTTTCTCCTCCCGTTCCCTCTCCCTCCTATCTGTCTCATCCATTATCTCAGCCCAATCTGATGCTTAGCTGCTTCCCTTCAAACCTTCCATTGCTTTAGCCGCCCCTCTCCCTCTCCATCTGTCTTCCCTTCCAGCTTCAGGAGTATCTGCCCTCATATCCACTTGTTCATGGCTATGCTCCTGAGCCCCTCCTTCACACCCTTCTCTGCCTCGCTGCTTACCTCTCATTCAGTAGCTGCTGTCCTGCACCCTTCAGCCCCTCCTTTGTATATGGTGGTGGCTTATATGGTGTATGTGAATACCCATCTGCTGCTCTCAATTCCCGTAAGGTTCTTACTACTTGTAAAGGGTACATCCCTTGCTCGTCATCTGTGTCATCTGATGCTATACTCGGAGGGACATGGGCCGGGAGAGCGGAGGGATGAACCCCTGGCTCTTTCGCCTCCTGCTGGCTCAGCATCCACTGATGCCTCACTGCATCCCCCTCGTACTCCGGCAACATGTGCCACTATTCGAATATGGCCATGCGTTTTGTTAACTTCTTCCCCTTATAGGCACCCTGTATGTGTGTCAGTACTGATTGGTGCACGTCTTTGGAGAAACGTCCACAAGGTGGCCATGGTTTAGTTAACTTTACTGCAGTGCTTTTGGACCATTCTATGCTATATTTACATATATTTTCCCTGTAGTGTGGGAGTGTCTTACACAGGTGATGTAGGGGCGTGTCACCGCTGCACTTCCCCTGATACATTTTCTTGCCTTTGCCTGACGTCAAGTGAAGGGTTTTAACTATCTGCTGTTTTCAGGAGAAAGGCACAATGGAATAACAATTCTTTTCAGATTACTACGTGCCTCTCCGGGTCCACAACTTATAAGGTGTGCTCCACGCACCGACTCTTTACAAACTCGCCATCACTGCCTCCTAAGGCACGCCCACAATCTTGCGCATGCACCTTCCACGCTCCGCCACTGGTTCACCGTGTCTGCCAATCCCAAGTATCCAGTGCTATCTCCTCAGCACCTGACGCTCACTGTGACCTTTGTGCCCACCTATGGGTGACGTCACCAATTTGCTAACCAAGGTATTGCTGAAAAGTCAAATACGGCACGCACATTGTTATGGCCCGTTATACCAAAAACACACAAAAACCCCACAGCTGTCGTCCTGTCTCCAGGCAGAGTATACCAATATTATCTTGTGATCGAACTGTACCCACTGCATTGCCAAGCATGCAAAACGTCTCATTCCAGGAAACCTAACCAGTCGATTCACCTTCCACAATATAGGCCAGCTCCCTTGCTAGCCCTTACGGAGATACTGTCATCTATGCCCCGAGTTAAAATGCCCAACCCACAGGAAAAAAACACTATTTACATACCTCTGCTCCTGTCCCTACTCACTTTGACACTGCCGAACAATACTTTGACAATACTCGACAATACTAAACAATACTCAATACCCTTCCTCACATCCCCGTTCGACTGGGTCAATACTTACACTTCATGGTCTGCTGGCGCTGCTTGGCTGCATTGTGCCCCAGAAGGTGCTCAGTTCCCCATCCTGGTCTACCTGGACTCCTCGCTGACTTCCGAGCTGGCTCCTAACGGCTTTTGCACGGGTACGCATCCCTGTCTTCTCGAAATATGCGAGGGTCTTGCAGCCTCTCAGGTTCTGCGGCATGGGAGATGACCTCATGCTGGGATGATGCAGCGAACTATCCACTCTGCTACTAATTTGTTGGGGAGAACTCCCAGGTATGCCAGAGCGATGCTGTAAGTCTGCGTACTTGGAGGGCCCAACTCCTTCCCCCAGTATACACACGGTTTATTACAGACAAAACCAACAGGCAGCGATACGAGAACACAGGGGAATTTCAGTACGTCTCAGCTTCTCCTGGCTCGCAGGCCAGTTGTAGTGTAAAACTGTGTCACTCCGTCATTACTTGGACAGCTCTCCAAAAACCTATCACTGTGTGGGTTTGGCTGTCAGGGGTCTAGTAACCTATGTGGGTACCTATATGTGTTATTCTACTGGCTCTGGCATGCCAGGTGACTGGCCTGTCCCATCCCCAATTTACTAATTAATACATTGTTGCAGAGTAGTGGAATTACCATTGGTTCTTGCCCATTTCTACCCACCCCTAGGGTACTCCACTGTGATTGGCTAGAGCTGACAACCACAGGCCTGGGACCAGAACCGGTTCCCAGCTCAATGTGCACCTTTTCAAGGTGATGAGAATGATTATGTGTCTGTATTATAACTTGTGTACACTATCTTTGTCTATGAGACCACGTCCCACTCATCGCAACACTTGTTGGATGCTCTGCAGCTCCTAATTATGAGGATTTATTCTGTTTCTTTGCAGCTGGTCCATTGGTCGTCTGGGGATTGGAATGTCTTCATATCTCTTGACCTTGGCTGTGGGTTCTGTCTCACATGTCTTGCTCCCTGTCCAGCCAGAATTGGCTTAGCCCGTAATGTGCTTAAGATGTGAGGCCTGCTGTAATATTCCTTAACCTTATCGTGCAGTTTCTGCATTGTCCATGTTATACTATATACATTTGGGTTAGCTATGCGTTGTTTGATCAGGTGCCATATGCTATCCTGTATATCCACGTGACTATTGGCTTTAAGCATCAGCAAGCAAGCTCAGGATCTCTTGGGCTTTGCGGTTTCTGCGTTACTGTGTTTTACTAATGACAAAAATAACAAAAGCAAGACAGTATGCATATGTATCTGTCCTCTAACTATAGAACTGTACACTCCTGATCTTCATGTATTTGAGTGTGTGTTTAAGTATTGCAGTGCGGCCTGCAAAGGTGCTTTGTGTCTAATGCTGTTATGTCATGTCTCTAATGATGTCAGCAACCTGGCTTCTTGGCGCTTAGTCCAGGCTGTCTATATAAGTGTCTGTGACCATAGCATTTGGCTCTTCACTCACGCATGGATAGATTTGTACTGCACCTGGTCTGTATGGCTTACTGAGAGCGTACCTCTCAGTGTATTTGTCGATCATTGGTGCATTTGGGATTTGTCTGTATTAGAATGGGAGGTTGCAGGCTTTTCTGGCCTTCCGTCTTGTTATGAACTTGATGGGGGGGTGGTCCCACGATCCCGACTCCCTCTTCAATTTACTTTGTCACTTTAGTCACATCTTCATTCTCTAGATATCCGTAGATCAGGTTTAGTGTGCCCACATATCTTCTCTTCTTCATGACATCACTTCTCATTTATCTGACTTTACTTTTAGTTCGCCTATGTCCAGTATTGTCTGCAGACTCATGTCTACCACATCAGTTTGGGGATACATTTGATACGGTTGACTAAGTGCATAACGTCTCTTTTACCTTTGATTTATTGGGGTGATACTAGGTGTCATCTGTCACTGTTCTTCTAATATGAAGGAGGTGAGAGGGTGGGCTCTATAAATGCCATGTAAATCTGCCTCTCTACGAGATAGTCTGAGCTCCCTCTGTCCTCCCCTTGCATTGTCAAAAGAATAAAAGATCATTTTGTTATGCAGCACCCAAATGTGAGGATAGTGCTTTTGAGAAGGGTGTGCGCTTTGATTCTTGGGTCCTGTTGGGTGCCTTTTTCACTGAGGAGAGTGTTGCATGCCCTCACAAAGGATCAAAACGAGGCAACCAGTATGGGCGTAGGACATGGGGGGGGCAGAGGGGACAAATCCCCCCCACAATTTTAAGCGGGGGGGATGTAATGTCATTTATCCCCCCCAGAATATGTGTTTGGTGTGTCGTGCAGGGATCTGTTTTTGAAGTGGGGGGAGGGGCTGCTTACTATGTAAACTGGCCCCAAAGCATGGGGGCAATAACCTGGGGGCAGATGGGCGATCATCTTTTTTTTTTAAATGTAGGTTTGGGTGGGATGGGTGTGGGTGGGACCACTAGTCAACAGGGATTTTTGCAATGGGCGTGGCCCTCTCCCCCCACCCTAAGTGGATGGGGGTACCTTATTTAGCCTTCCCTGGGGACAGATTTCTGCCCCTAGGAAGGGGTAAATGAGATGCCCCCATCCATTTGAAGTGAGGGGAGAGGCCACTGCAAATATTGGCAGAGCCACCCCCCAAGCCTGGGTGGGGCAGTACGTTTTGCCACCCCCCTGGGGGTAGATGGTCACACACATGTGCCCATCTGCCCCTAGTGGAAGGGCAAAACAAATAGTGGAAGGGAAAAACAAATATATATATATATATATATATATATATATATATATATATATATATGATACATTACTCACCCTAATCGTATTTCTGATGCTTGTATCGGCTTAGATTCACATGCTGTGCATAGGCCGACATCTAGTGGAAGCTGCGGAGTATTACAGTTTGTTTTTCGAAATTCGAAAATGGGCGTCGACACAGGGCGTGCCAGTAATACTATCCCTAGTGTGACGTCCACTGTACCCAAGATCCCTCACGCGTCTAGGATCCTCAGATTGTATTTTTTCTGACATGATTTAGCATGAGGAGTAGCGTGAGTACAGATAATCCAAGCAGATAGACAGAAATGTAAGACTACAAGCAATCATGCGCCTTCTCTCGGAGGGGAGGAAGGGTGGGTCGCATGTGAATCTAAGCAGATACAAGCATCAGAAATATGATTACGGTGAGTAATGTATCCCTTCTGAGGCTTGTGGAATCTGCTTAGATCACATGCTGTGCATAGATTAGCGAGCAGTACCAGAAGAAGGAGGTGGGATGTGAGAAGGGTCATGAGCAAATAATTGTCTTAGAACCGCTTGTCCCACTTGTGTATCTGCCTTGGAATGGGTGTCAATGCAGTAATGCTGAGTAAAAGTGTGAATAGAGCTCCAAGTAGCTGCTTTGCAAATGGTGTCAAGGGGAACATTTGCAATGAAAACCAGAGTGGCCCCAATGCCTCTAGTAGAGTGGGCCCTTGGTGTAAAAGGCAGAGTCTTTTCAGAGAGTGAGTAACACAGCTGGATACAGTTAATAATCCACTTCGAGATGGCACCTTTAGAGACGCGATCCCCCTCTCTGCCTGTAGCTACGGAGACAAAAAGTTGATCTGTTTTCCTTAGCGGTCTTGTTTTATTTACATAGTAGAGGACCGCCCTACGCACATCTAGGGTGTGTAGTTTCACCTCAGCCGAGCTTTGCGGGTTCTGGAAGAAAGCCGGAAACTCGATGGACTGGTTTACATGGAATTTTGATATAAATTTAGGTGAGAACCTAGGGTGTGTGCGTAAAACCAGTTTGTCTTTATGGATAGTAAAGAAGGGATCCTGCACTGACATAGCCTGAATTTCACTGACGCGTCTTATAGAAGTAATAGCTATTAAGAAGGCCGTTTTATAAGTCAGGTGTTTGAGACTGCTTTTATGCATGGGTTTGAAAGGGGGGCCCATGAGCTTGGCTAGCACCACATTAAGGTCCCACCCTGGTGGTGGGTTTGAAATAGGAGGGTGAAGTCTCTTTACTCCTTCCATGAAGGCTTTAACTACTGGTACTTTCCACCACGACACCTTGCTATGGGAAGTGGTGTAAGCCGAGAGGGCTGCCAGGTGTACTTTCAGTGAGTTAAAAACCAATCCTGCATCTAGCAGGTGGAGCATGTATGTAACAATAGTGGAAGGAGTGCAATCAACCGGGTTGATTTGTCTACTCTGGCACCAGATAACGAACCTCTTCCACTTGTCAAAGTAACAGTGCCTTGTGTTTGGTTTCCTAGATTCCTTTAGGATGTCCATACACCTCTGTGGCAAATTGAGATGTCCAAACTCTATGACTTCAGGAGCCATGCTGCCAGGTTCATTGAGTTGGGTTGCTGGTGCACTGTTTGACCTTGGTGCTGGGACAGTAGGTTGTACCAGGCTGGAAGTTTGATGGGCTCGCACACCGCCATCCTGCGTAGGTGTGGGAACCACGGTTGTCTTGCCCACATTGGAGCAACTAGGACGAGTGTCATCGATTCCTTGTTCATCTTGTTCACCACTTTCCTGATGAGAGGAGTTGGTGGAAAAGCGTACGCAAACATCCCTGACCAGTTCATCCACAGGGCGTTCCCCTGGGAGTCTGGTTGGGGGAACCTGGATGCAAATCCTGGGCATTGTCTGTTTTCGCTTGTGGCGAATAAGTCTATAGTGGGGAAACCCCACTGAGGGAAGAGATCTTCTACGACCTCTCTGTGAAGAACCCATTTGTGTTCCTCTGGGAGGGAGTCTCTGCTCAGAGCATCCGCTAGAGAATTGCGCTCCCCTGGAACATGTTGCGATGACAGGAAGATGTTCCGTCTGAGTGCCCATATCCAGATTTTCTGGGCAAGCTTGGACAGATTTGGCGAGCGAGTCCCTCCTTGCTTGTTCAGGTCGAACATGGCTGTAGTGCTGTCCGTCCGGATTTGCACTGACAGGTTTAGTAGATGGGGCTCGAACGCCTGAAGCGCTCTGAATACTGCCAGACGCTCTAGTAGGTTGATGTGGTTCTTGGCCACTGAGTGAGACCAGAGACCCTGAGCTGTGTGTTGGAGATGGTGAGCTCCCCACCCCGTCAGACATGCATCTGTAGTGACTACTGCCTGTACTTCGGGATCGTAAAAGGGTTTCCCCTTTGCGAGATTCTCTCTTGTCCACCAGTGGAGGCTTTGTACCAGTGTTGGCGAAACGACCACTAGATCGTCCCACTGACCACTTGCCTAAGACCACTGTTTCGCCAACCATTCCTGCATGGGGCGCATGCGCAGGCGCGCGTGGGGGACCAGGTAAATGCATGACGCCATCATGCCCAGTAAACGCATTGTTTTGCGTACCGTTATTTGTTGACCGGACTGATAATGCGGAATTTGCAGTAGTATATTCCGAATTCTTTCTTCTGAAGGAAAGGTCAACCCCTCCTGGGTATCCAGGATTGCTCCTAGGAATTGTTTTGAGGTGCTTGGCTTGACTTCTTCTCGTTGATTGAGAAGCCTAATTCGTGGAGGAGGTCGATAGTCCTTTGAATGTTTGTCCTGCAAATTCCTGGGGTTTCCTCCGTTATGAGCCAGTCGTCCAGATAAGGGATTGCCTCCCTGCGTAGGTGTGCAGCCGCCACCGCCAGTACCTTGGTGAATACCCTTGGTGCTGAAGCTATCCCGAAGGGCAGTACCTTGAATTGGTAGTGGCAACTGTCCACCTTGAAGCGCAAGTACTTTCTGTGCGCTGGGAACATGGAAATATGAAAATAAGCATCTTTCATATCCAAGGTTGCCATGTAATCCCCCTTTTTTAGGAGGGGGATTACCTCTTGTAGCGTGGTCATACGAAATTCTTGGGGCTTGACATACTTGTTGGCAGGCCGTAAATCCAATACTGGGCGCGTTGTCAAGTCTTTCTTTGGCAAAAGGAAGTAAGTTGAATAAATACCCTTGTTTACCTGGTGTTCCGGGACGAGTTCTATCGCGTCCTTTTGTAGAAGAATGGCGATCTCCTCGAGGAGAATCTTCTGATGTTCTAAGGAGTGTACTCTTTGTCGTGGAGGATGGTTCCGGGGACGCTGCAGTAGTTCTATACAGTACCCTGTGGATACTGTTGACAGCACCCATCTGTCTGATGTGATCCCTTCCCAAGCCTGGGTGAAGTTTGAAATGCGTCCCCCTACTGGGGTTGCGTGAGAAGGGACCCTGAACTGAGCGTCACTGCTTTGGTGGAGGCGTGCCACCTCCCTTGCTGGGGCTGCCTCTGCCTTTACCACGACCTCTCCTATTACCTCTGCCGTAACCCTGGGTAGACTGTTGGTTGTTGTTCCACTGTGTACCCTGCCCCTGGGAATAGTTAGATCCTCTCTGGGAATTTTGGCCACGTGGGCGACGAAAATTACTATTCCCTCTCTGGTTAGGGGGTTTATTGGTTAATTGGCCAAGGGATTTGAGTCTCTCGTATTCGTCCTTGGCATTTTTCAGTGCGTCTTCGACCGCCTTCCCAAACAACAGATCGGCTTCCACCGGTTTGTCTAACAATGATGCCTGAGTTTCTGACTTAAAACCAGACTGCCGTAACCACGCATGTCTCTTGATAACAGTACCTTCTGCTATCAATCTGCCTGCGTTGTCCGCGGCGTCGAAGGTTGCTTTCAAAATGCAACCAGACACGGCTCTACCCTCTGCGGAAATCCGAGCTAATTGGCCCTTTAATGGTTCTGGAGCAGAGGCTATGAGAGCGCGACTTCTTCCCACTGATGGCAGTTGTAGCTGGCCAACAGGGTGGTGGAGTTAGCAATCCTTGCTTGATAGGCGGACGTTGAGGCTACCTTCCTGCCGAAACCGTATAGTTTTTTGCTCTCCTTGTCGGGAGGAGCTTCTGACGAAGACAAGGGTGTTCCAGCCCTTTTACGAGTGTTGGTAACAACTAGGGAGTCTGGCTTCAGATGTCCTCTTATATAGAGAGGGTCAGACTGAGCTGCCCTGAAAAGTTTTTCAACCCTGGGATTGACTGCTCTGGTGAGGTTTGGGTTCACCAGGGACGGATCTATTCTCCGCTGAATGGATTTAAGGATAGGGATGGTCTGGGCAACCGGCCTCCTTTCTCCCACTAACTCTTCAGCGAAGTCCCTTTCCTCCTGTACACCGTGGGTGTCAATGTGGAAATGTTCTGCTGCATGAGCGAGAACCTCATTTAGGAGGGGCTGGTTATCGACCGGGAGTCGGTAACCGGGGCTTCGTTCTCTACCGGGGAATCTACTCTGTATGTTTCGGGGTCATCCTCTTCTTCTTCCTGGTCCTCATCATCCCCATAGTAGCCCGTCCCGATTTGCTCTTCTATCATACCAAAATCTTGGTCTCCACAAAAGGAAGCCTCTCCTTGATACCGAGAGTATGGAGTTGCGTAAGGTTGTACCTCGAAGGGTTCAGACCTCAACAGGGTTTCAAACCGGGCCTTCTTACTCGGGGGATAGGATTAGTAGAGCCTGAGGGTGTGGCCCCTTGTGGATCATACGAGAGGAAATGTTCTGGATTTCTATCATAAAAATCAGCCAACGAAGACATTCTTGACATGACCCTATCTATGGGCCTCATTACACGGAAGGCGGTAATGGTTAACGGCCACCGTTAATGGTAACGGTGACCGTTAACCATTACCGCCTTACTACGAGGTCCCTTAGCGGGTTGGTGCTTTAACGCCTGCTTTTTGCAGGCGTTAAAAACGAACCCGCTAAGGGACCTCGGAGCTAATTACGGCACCGCAAAATTGCAGTGCCGTAATTAGCGCCTTCCCCATTCCCATAGAGCCCTATGGGGCAGAAATGGGAATGGGGAAGGGCATTGGCGGAAGGGGGATTTACCACCCCTCCAACCTTGGAATGGGGCAGTAAATCCCCTTTCCGCCAAGGCGGTGCCGGTATTTTACCGGCATGAGCCATGGCGCTAATAGCGCCATGGCTCACCGCCTTCCGTGTAATGAGGCCCTATGTCTTCACTGGACCATTTTTTGGAACTGGGAATGACTCTCTCAGCAAGTCTATGGGATTTAGTAGCTTTGCTGGTTGTGGACCTATCAGCAGACCTGGACTTGTCTGTCTGTTTAGGGGGGTTGGAGTGTCTCACAGGTGTGGAAGAATGTACAGGTAGTATCTTCTGCTGTTTTCCCCCCTCCCCGTGCGTAGAAAAATGTTTTCCCTGTCCCTTAGTGGCTCCGGAGTTTTTCGACGCCTGGCGTCGGGGATCGGGAGAGGTGTCCCTGTCCTTCGAGCGTGGGTCCTCGCTGGCTTTAATTGCGGGCTCCGCCTCCTGGAGCGCGGCCTGGGGGTGGAAGTCGTCTTCGTCTCCCGACGATCAAACTTCTGTTAGCCTAGGGAGCGAGGCACTCTTGGCAAGAGTGGATGATTGCCTGGCGTCATGCGGCGATCTTGATCGAGAGCGCCCAGAGGACACCGAATCGGACCGTTCTGTCTGTGCCTCTTTACGAGAACTCAACGTCGTCGAGTCTCGGTTGGACTTAGTGTGTTTAGTGTGTGTAGTCTGTGAAGCGCTTGCGTCGCCGTGGGTCTTCCCCATAGCCGCCCTGCCGGACGACCTTCCGAGGTCAGGGACCTGCGCTCGGCTGTCTTTCGACGCCATAATGCCCTCGCCGTCCGAAAGTACGGCGTCGCTGCCATCGCTGAAGGCGCCCTCCGCTGCCATGGCCACCTGCCTGGCGTGGTGGGCCCAACGCTTCGTCGAACGGTCCTTAAGTGTCTTAGGTTTAAACCTACTACACGCTCTGCAGTTCGCTTCGGGGTGGTCCCTCGGCAAGCAGAGATTGCACGTGGCGTGCCTGTCGACCCAAGGGTATTTGCGGTTGCACTTGGGTCAGAATTGAAAAGGGGTACCCTCCATACGCACCTTGAGGCAGCGGGCTGTTAAGTGTAGGAAATATATAAGGTGTGCCTATATAACAAGAGTGTAGAGTATGTACCACCCCCCACTCTCCCTACTTGCAGGGCCGAGGCGGGCGGCCTACCAGGCCCGGGCCGAGGCTAGCGGCCTTCCGAGGCCCAAATCCATCGTGCAACAGTCGACGGTCGATTTCTTCTCCAGCCAGCGTCGAGTGTCGAAGTTCGACGTTGGGGTGGGGAAGGATGTCAATAGATTATTATTTTATAATTTTAGCAAAAGTATGGCTAAGGCCAGGGGACTCCGCAAGATGCTTCCGACCAGTATGGCGGAAAAAAACAATCTGAGGATCCTAGACGCGTGAGGGATCTTGGGTACAGTGGACGTCACACTAGGGATAGTATTACTGGCACGCTCTGTGTCGACGCCCATTTTTGAATTTCGAAAAACAAACTGTAATACTCTGCAGCTTCCACTAGATGTCGGCCTATGCACAGCATGTGATCTAAGCAGATTCCACAAGCCTCAGAAATATATATATAACTTGTTTCCGGTGGGGGTGGAGGACCACCAGGATTTTTCTGTTTGAAAGGGTGGGTGGCCCTCTCCCCCCACCCTAAGTGGATGGGGCACCTTATGTAGCCTTCCCTGGGGGCAGATTTCTGCCCCTAGGAAGGGGTACATGAGATGCCCCCATCCATTTGGGGTGGGGGGAGGCCACTGCAAATATTAGCAGAGCCACACCCCAACCCTGGAGCAATATGTTTTTGCCCCTAGGAAAGGGGCAAAACAAATTATAACTTGTTTTGGGTGGGTGTGGTGGGCTACTAAACCACCAAAGATGTTTTTAGTGGAAAGGGGGGTGCCCCCTCACCCCAGATGGATGGGGGCATCTCATGTAGCCCTCCCTGGGGGCAGATTGCTAGCACAATCTGCCACTAGGAAAGAGGCAAAACAAAAATAAAAAAATAAATAACTTGTTTTGAGTGGGTGTGGGGGTCATTAAACCACCATGGATGTTTTTAGTGGAAAGGGGGTGCCCACGGGTGTCTTCTTTTTAGTAATGCATGGGCTTCTCTGTTTTCCTTGGTGGCTTCGACACCCTAGGCCCAAATCTGTAGGTTGTCCATTAGAGCAAAATCTGCTTTGCCGAAAGGTTATCAGTGGGTTAGCCTTTTCCTTTGAGCCAAGGCAGGTGCAGCCACACATGTGAGGTACCGTTTTCAAGTTAAAATTGTGTTTTTTCCACCAAATTTCAGACTTTGTCAGGGATTGTGGGTCATAAATTATGGGACGATTTGCGCAAGTCAGGCCTCTGTGGATTCCCACGGGTGTCTTCTTTTCGGAAATGTATGGAGTTCAAATCTCCCAGAGGCCCAAATCTGTAGGTTGTGCACATGAATAGAATTCCTGAAAATCTACTGTACGAAAAGACTTGGGGTTACCAGTGTTTTAGGCTTTTCCCTTTGCACCCAGGTAGGTGCACGCACACATGTGAGGTACCGTTTTCGTCGGTAAACCTGTGGGAAAGTGGGAAGGTAGGCCATGTGTTGTTGGCTGCTTGTTTCGGTGGGTGACCAGAGCGGAAATTGTGGGGGGTTTTTTCTGTCATTTTCCCGATTTCCCCCCAAACTATGGAATCTTTCCCTACATAGTTGTTGCCTGACCTGCGTAAATCAGCCCTTCTTAAACTTGGAATATTGTCTACTTTTCAGAAATGTATGCCTTTCTGGCTTCCCATTCAGCTTTCCTACCCTTTTCTTCCATTCCGTCCACGCATGTCCTATTGGACAAAAAAACGCCAAAATCGCCTACCTCTCCCAAAACGGCTGATTAGCATATCAAAATATGTTATTTTGATTTCCGCTCAATCTGTTCTTGAAAGCCTGCAAAGTGGCGAATCCAGCACAGCAAACCATTTTTTCCTACCTCTTACAAGGAAAACAGCACAGGCTTCTTTGTACAACATTTTATTGGCATTTTCTGGAGAAAAAAAACAAATGTTCTCCTTTTTGGTTATTTTCTCTCACCCTGCTACAGCAAACTAGGATTCCTTGGTGGCGTTACGACCACCTACATCTGGGAAAAAAGGGGCCAACTTTGGCCGAGATATCTCATGCAACACAGAAGTTACAAGGGATTGAGTGGCGACATACCGAAATCACCAAAAAAGGACTTTCCACTGTGGGGAAATACCCATGGCAGTTAAGGGTTTAAGACGGTAAAGCCCCAGAGGAGATATCATTTGTAAGGTAGCTCAGTTAGTTAATGCTCCAAATGCAGATTGTGCACAGGAATATGTAACACCTGTGTTCACTTCCTGGCTTAATCTTCCGGTGGGATAATAGACAGAGTGAAGGCATTCAGCTTCTGATGCAACACAGCATTTTCCAGGTCAATTGGTTCAGAAAAAGTGGTGGAATACACTATTACGGTCGCTTTTTCTAATTAGCCAGATTTTCGTGCATTTTCTGGGTGGAGTTCGGGAGCCGAGTGGACATACCAGGACCCCCTGTATTTCCCGCTCCACCAGACAAATGCGTCCTTACTGCCAGCATGGATTCTCATGCTGGAACTAAGGAAAGGGATTCCTCTGGGATCTGCTTGGAAATGAAACCTGGTAAAAGTGGGTGGAGTCCAGAGGAAGCCATTGTCAATTCTACCAGCAATCGCTAATTGCGCGAGGTATCTATACTCTTCCAAAGTGGAAAAGCAATGTGATTTCACCTGCCTTATATGCTAAAATCGTCCATTTTGTGGCGGAAAAGTAAAAATGTGCGCCAATGGAAGTAATCCACTCCATGCAGTTTACTTTGCGCCTTGATGCGTGGGGGTTTTGCGTGATGCTACACATGTAATAAATAAATAAATACATTTAACATGACCCCAGATAAATGGCAATTCGTGATCAGAATGAGTGAGCATGGCATGTCGCCGGTAAGAGGGTGTCCTGTGCTTCTTGAGCGCGTTGGCAAAGGCCCTTAATTGCCATTTCGCGTTAAGCAGGTGCTTAAAGTGGACAGAGCTATTTCAAATGGCCAATTTCGCTCTTTGGGTGGAATTGTCAACGTGGGAGAATGTTGCCCAGCATGTGCCACTTTCTCTGCGGAGTGAATTGTGCCCACCCCGAGGAGGAAATGTGAAAAATCCACAAGGGCACTGTGCCCTGCTCTTTCTGCGTGTGTCTTCCACACAGTGCGACAGATGACGACTCACATATGGGTAAGTCTCAGGTAGCAAGCCTGTACCCTAGTTGATGTGGCAAAGGATTCCAGACTTCTGAGGCTAATAACATTAGTAGCACTGAGTTACATGCCACCTGATAGGTATGTGTGATAAAGTTGCAAAGCAGAGCTGTTAGTGGGCTAAAGCAGGAGGCAATGCCTGCCCACCCTCAAAGGGTACGTACAACCAAAAGTAATAGGCCCCTCCCACCATCATGGCTGTAGGGGCCAGGCTCCAAACCAGGGCAAGAATGCCCTCCAATCATCCATGCCCACAAATAGGGTACCCCTCGTGCTCCAGGAGGCCTGTTGAGCAAGGTGATACTAACGTTATTTTAAGCCAGATGTCTAAAAGGTAATCGCTTAATTGCTGCTGGAAATTAGCTCCTGGTGTGATCAAAATGCCTTAACCAAGTGTGACATCATCCCCTTCATTTATAAGCAATATGTGTGTTCCCGCGTTTCTTCATCCACTGAATTACTGTTAGAAACAAAGGCAAGAGTTGTCTCTTGTGTAGGCATTAGGAAGGCCGTTGCCAGCCTCTGGCATAATATGCCCATGTTCTTCCAATATTGGCTAGCTGTTGCCCTCTTATGGCCAGGTAGAACCATCATGGCAGCGACTGGCAAATGCCTTTCCCCTGCAGACAGAAAAGCAGAATCACAAGGCCAATTCAAGATACGGAACAAATAGAAGTTAAGACAGACTGCAGCTGCCATTGCTGTGTTAGGGAGAATATGTTGAGAGTTCAAGCAAGGAGGTATGTATTAAGCAAGCAAGCAGTGGAACAAGGGAGAGGCAAAGGAAGGCCAGAGGGGCTCTTTGAATAATGTAACAGGGCAGAGGACCCATGCTCTGCCGTCCTAGTAACATATGAGAGAATCAAATAGATCAGGCTTTGCAGCAAATGTTAAACGAGAAAGGAACAGAGCCCAGCTCTGCATTCAGAATAACAAAAGCAAAGAAAGGCTAGGCTCTGAAGCCTGCATAAGATGGAATAAGAGGGACCAGACTCATCGTGAGAGGCTGGCCCAGCCCTCGCAGGGGCACTAGAGGGGCAGCCCACGTAGTGGGCTGCCCCTCTGGCCATCCCCCTGGGTCCATATACACCCCACCTACTAGGCCTCCCCGGGCTGACACATCCGGCCGCGGACCTCGGGAGGTCTTATAAGGGGGTGGGCTTGCGATTGCTCATCCTCCTTGTTTGCTCTAACCCCCCCACCCCCCCGGAGGACAATCAAATCAGCAACATCACACACCTGGTCCCTCTACTCCCATAACAGGGCTTACTCAGAGGTACAAACAAGATTTCCTCTTTCTTTGAAACCCCTATCCTTCCATTCCAAGAGACACACATGTCTCCTTGCCCCATGCAAAAGAAGTAGCAACTTGCAGTTGGTAGAAAAGACTGCAACTCCTTTATTTGACAGGAGTCCACTTACTGGTGATCTGCCTCTTAATGAGCTGGCGTCCTAGCTGTGGCCCACTGGAAGTAATTGGTTTTTCCTCTCTCTTACCATGAGCTCATAGTCATATGATAAATCCAGAAATGCAACATACAAAGACATGTTCTTTGCTGTTGCATCCTTTAACTTTCTTCTGTTTTCGTTTCTTCTTTTCTCTTGTTTTATACAGTGATATTTGTAATTTAATACTTACTGCTATTTTAGTTCTAATTTTGTGAAAAGTCAAGTTCTGACTAAAACACAATAAATAAATAAATAAATAAATAAAGCAAAGTCCCCAAGATGTCCATTGTCCCCCTCAGATTTTATGTGTCTCCTACGCCCCTGGCAACCAGTGTTGCTTGGAGCTGCTGATATAGCCCTAATGGAGGGAATACACATAACCCTTCCATCCCTGAGCTGGTATCAGACGGTTGACATATGTGCGATATTAAATTGATGTGGTTTGGATAATTCTAGCTACCATACCTCAAACCCAGGTATTGCTTATATTCGCAGTTTAATGTGTCACCAGGATAGCAACGCTCACATGTATGTGATTTTGGGAACAGATGCAATGACTTGAGTTTTACTGTGGCTCTCAGATGGACACCTTTCACCCCTGAACCTGCTCTGTGCCCCTAGCAAGCAGACGATTCTGATCAGGATTCTTTTTCAGCAGAGCACAGTTGTACGCATTGTTTTGGGCATGGAACTTCTAAACCCTCATCCTTACCTGTCCGACACTACCCCGAGTGAGGATAAGACTAGAGTCCTTGACAAAAGACTATCGTTTGTCCCACGGTGAAATATGATCCATTCCAAACTAGAAATGAGATCACACAACTAATCAGCAAAGTCTGCCTTAAACAGTACTTTGGTGTAAATATCTATGAAGACACTGTGAGTGCCACCAATTTACACAACAGATCTGCTTTCTACACCCCCTCCTCCAACTGGGACAGGTGCAAAACCTGTCACGTTTGAACATGCAGTATTTAAGAAGCTGCAAGAACTCAAAACCACCTTGCCACCTACAATTCAAAATTTCAGTAAGATTGGGCAAAACGCCTTACAATCCCTGAGCAATAATAACACCATCACAATCAAACTAGCGGAGACAGGGGGAGTGCAACTATAATTATGAACACTGTAGATTAATGCAAAATGGTAAAAACACTACTTAATGACCATTCAGGTAACTGAGACCTGGCAACAGATCATACACCTAATATCAACATCTTATAGATACAATCATAGACAAAGCACTCAATCAGTGAAACATAAGCCATAAGGAACTTGAATTGTTGATCCCAGCACTTCCCAAATGCTAGGCATTTTATGCTCTCCCAAAAGTGCACAAAGGACACAATCCTCTATCTGCTAGACCGATCGTCTCTGGGTTAGGCTCTATTCTCAAGCCCCTCTCATAATTTGTTGACGTGTTCCTAAGAGAGGAGGTGACTAAGATGAAGTCCTACAGAAAAGACACTATAGCAAACCTTAACAAGACACAACGCATGACATTTTATCCCATGACCCAATTTCTCATCACATTGTACCCAGATACTCCTGGAAGAAACATAAATAGTGATTGAAAAACAATTGAGGGCAAATGATCCACCACTGGATATAGGAGTAGCCTTAGTGATGTTGCACTCACTAAAAACGTCTTCATCTTCAAAGAAGAATATTTTGAACAGATTTCAGACACCGCAATGGGGGCAACCTTTGCCCCCAGTCTGTCCAATTTATATGTGTCAGAGTTTGAGAATTACACCATTTACAGTCCCAATAATCCATTCAGACAAAACATCCAACATTGGGCATGTTATATTGATGATATGAAAAGAACGTAAGAACACCCAGGAATCTTTTTGAAGTGGCTCAACAACCAAAATCATTTCCTAAACTTCACAATGAATTGGAGCAAGATAAAAATGCACTTTCTTGAAATCAGTTTGATAGCCAGGGAATGGGGTATAGTCACAAGTGTTTACCAAAAACCTACAGACAAAGACTCATTGCTACATTTCCTGAGATATCATCCAAAAATGCTCAAAGAAAACCTGCCTATTGGCAGTTCCTTTGTTTTTGCAGAAACTGCTCAACGTTGCAGGAATATGACACACAAGCGTTTATTCTAGCGCAAAACATAAACCGTGGCTACCCCAAAATAAACACCACACATGCCTGAAAACTAGCCAGACATATCCTGAGGGTAATTCCACTTGCCCAACATTCCACTAGAGAGACACTGCACTATTTGCCACTTGTCAACCGCATTACAAAAGAGAGATTCTGAAATGATGGCCTATTCTCAAAATTGGAAAAAGCAATATCCTGATTCCCATGTTTGCTATTAAAGTCAGAAAGAATCTAAGAGACTCTCTAGTGAACACATACCCTGATGTACAGCAAAATACACCAGGGACCCTCTAGAAGAACTCAGAACCTACTGGCCATGTATCTTGTGGGTAGTGTACGGACTGCACACAAACTAAATGCAGCACAACCATAGACATAAGGCAGTGTTTTCCTTGGACACAAAGCATGTTCGCTAACTGCAACACAACAGATGTCAATTACCTGATCACATGTCCTGGCGGACAAATTTATGTGGGCATGACATTTTGCCCAGTTAAAATAAGAGTTGGGGCGCATAGATTCTGTATCAGGACTACAAAAACTCTCTGGCCCTATGGTGTAACATTTCATGACATTCAGACAATCAAACCGAGACTTCACATGAACCCTCCTGAAAAAAGTAAAGGTCCCTAAACGCAGTGGAGAAATCTCCGCTTTACTATTCAAAAGAGAACAGTCTTGGAAATTCTAACTAAAAATGGATACAACGGGACTTGATGAGACCATTAGTTGGCAAACTCTGGCCACCCTATGAAGCCTGTCTATATATATTATCCAGTAGATCCACATATGGGAAGTCTGAGATAATCATACGTACCTGTATCAGATACTTCGTACTACTGGAACCTTGATAACACCAACGGGATACCGTGTAGGCACACAGCTTGACCAAGTACTTCTAACAGGTTCCCAAAATCAAGTAGCTCCAACAAACTACATCAACATATATGCATGGGGTCTCATTCATGTCCAAAATACCACCACTTTATAAAAAAAACATAAATCCTTGCTACCTTTGTGTTCCCTTGCAACCCATCCATTGCAGATTTGCAACAGAGGGGCCACTTCACATAGCTTGGAGTTCACGACCTCTGAGCACTTCATCACTTTAAGATGGCACCCCCCTAGACCTATTACATTGCTCGGGGCACTGCCAGAAATGAGCGTATTGCTCTAGTATGCATGCGCAAGCAAAGAACATAATGAAACTGATCATGCCCACACCTGGACCCACCAGGACCCAGTGCATGCATTGTTCAAAAATTACAATTTGCAATATTGTAACAAGTTTAACAACCACATGTGTGTATGCCCACTAATGTATCTTATTAGGAGGTGTGGTCCGCACACGTACACCAGACCATTTAGCAAAAAGTAAATTGAAGATGCACTCCGCTGACCATTTACCACACTCAAGAATCTGCCAGTATCTATGGCACTGCCTGAGTATGCATTCTTGTCTTATGAGCGATCTGAAACTGCTCACGCCTGCGACATAAGTGGGGTCCGAACTGTGAAGGTAGAAAGTAACCATGTCATGCTGCCAAAAGAGAAATTATATCGTGCCTCCTATTGTAATAAATATATGTATATTGGCCTACGCCAAGGTGCTCGAAAGTCGCTTGCGAAAGAATCCGTGTCGCAAGGTCCTGACCTTTAAATCAATGTAAGCCGCCATTTTCGGTCAATCCGCCATTTTAGGTTTGCTATGGTAAAGTCACCCTGTGAGTTAAAATGGTGAACAATGTCATTCCAAAAATACAACATGGCCGTTTTGACCTCTGTACATAGCTAATATGTAACTTGCCTGCAGGCCACTTGTTGAGGTCGTGAACTGAGACCTTGTCCTTCATTGACCTGTGTGTAAGGGATTACTTGTGCAATGAAACTAATCCACGAGTATACTATAAAGACAATGTATTCAAATGCTGAACGTAGAACACTTGTTTAGTCACATTGAATTAATGTTTAAGAAGACTTATATGGAAAATCCCAAGAATACACAGTTGCCGTATAGGGCCTCATTACACGGATGGCGGAGAACCATGGCGCTATTAGCGCCATGGTTCATGCCGGTAAAATACCGGCACCGCCTTGGCGGAAAGGGGAATTACGGCCCCATTCCAAGGTTGGCGGGGCGGTAATTCCCCCTTCCACCATTGCCCTTCCCCATTCCCATTTTTGCCCCATAGGGCATAATGGGAATGGGCAAGGCGCTAATTACGGTACCGCAAATTGCGGTACTGTAATTAGCTCCCTGGGTCCCTTTGCGGGTTGGTTTTTAACGCCTGCAAAAAGCAGGCGTTAAATCCCCCAACCCGCAAAGGGACCTCGTAGTAAGGCGGTAAGGATTTACCGGTACAGGTATTTTACCGGTACCGGTAAATCCTTACCGCCATCCATGTAATGAGGCCCATAGGCTTGTTGATATATGTATTAAAAGCAAACCAGTTATATGCAGATGTTCAAGACTCGGCATGAACCCTAGATTGGTGATGTATTAAGTGGAATATTAACCCGAAATGGGGCTGGACATTGTACAAATGAATGAAAAGCCAATGCATTCTAATGTACAGCGTCTCTCACTGAACACATTGAACCACGTTGGAGTTTGTTGTGTTGTACTGAGGGCCGATAGCTATCTGATTTTGCTCTGTTTTTGTAACTGGATTCAGTATAAAATAAAGTACTTTGTATGTTCCTTTGTAACCCGTGTTCGGTGCATTTCCTTTTGGGGTACTCAGCTTCGATATTTTGATTTTGTTTTCACAATGCAATATAATGATATCAGAAGTACGATATTGTATGTCTGAGCACCCGTGACCATATTCCAAATCAGTTTTTTTTAATGCTACCAAGAACATCATGAATATACAGATATGCACTAACAAATATATACCAGCAATGCTAACTAAGCTCTTGTGTGCACTGCAGATAAGGGCTTAGAAATAATAATACACACATTGTATTATGCTCATTGGGCCATTCCAAGATGGTGGGCCATGCGACCTACAGATTGCATGGGACTGTGCGTAGACACCCCCACACCCAATTGAGCATGGAAACTATTTATTGTTCAAAGCAGCACATGTTACTGTGTGACCACGTTTATGATTGACGGCGTTGTTGGGCATGCTCTTCAAACTACTGTTTAGACGTTCACAAGTATACAAGTTTATTTTAACTTCTAACCCTTCTCAACTAGACAATTGACTCTTTATAAGTCTTCAGCCAGCCATAGGCGCCAACAGTCCTCTGACACATTTTTTGTACTCTAGAAAGAAAGACTACACATTGGCAAATGTCTTTACAAGCCCCTTCGAACAGGAACTCCCCCAAGAATCTGTTAAGTACATTACGCATCTACTCAATTTTACCCACTGTGGACTTAGGATTCCGACTACTCCTGCCATTGTTCTCACTAGGGGAACAAGGTAGCGGTGAATGAGGTACCTCACCAGAATAACCCCCCAGAAGTGATCACCATCTACACGGTGAGTAGATGTTCCATTCCCGCAAGGGCTTACTTCATGAAAGAGGAACTAATCCGCCGGGTTGTGGCAATACTTCCCCTCTCCGCTTTCTCATATCATCCTACAGGTGTCCAGCAAGGGCAGAGGGGCAGAAGTCTGTTTTCGTGATCCTCCATTATTACCCATGGCATTTTAAATGTGTTTGGGTCCTGAAAAAAGTGGGAAAGAAGGGATAGATACCCCACTGAAATCGGTCGACCATAGTTATTGAATGTCTGTACACTAAGCAGACATCCTGGTGAAATCACTTATGTGCTTTTATATTTTACACGTGAGCAGACAGGTCGGGAGTAATACATTCCTTTTGCCCTGCCCCCCCGCCCCGCCAGTTCCGGCATTTCCGGATTTTAGATTAGTGTAGGACTCTTTAACAACCAATCTTAATTTACTCTTCTGAAAATCTGGTGTACAATTAAAAAGGACAGGTTTTCCTTGTCAGTCACCTAACCCTAGATGGGCATCGCATTGGTTCCAGCTAAGGCTAGTAACCCCACGAGGCACATGTAGTGGTGGTTGGAGGGCAGGCATAGCTACTATTTAGAGCTCAAAAAGAAACTACAAGCAAGGTGTAATTGCCTGAACTTCTTTGTGTGTTCACCATATGGGCCATTGGTTCAGAGCAAGTGGCTCACTTGGTCCTATTTTGGATTTTGTGCTTCTACACCGTCACCAGATGGTAATCGGTCACACCACACAACTCTTCCAAAACATCAATGCCAATAACCTTCTTCAGTGCAGCCAATCTGGCTTCAGACCAGGATGCAGCATGGAAACAGCTAGAAGTAAGGTGATCAACTATGCCCTTGATATTGATATTGATATTTTATTTCTATTGCGCTCGTACACAAGTACAAATTGGGTGGCTATTGGCACAAAGTCAATTAGCATGTTAGACACAGTTACTATCTGCATATAATGTACATGTACCAGTTATGTCTCTTATTGGAAATTGCCTGTACTCTCTGTATATAACCTTGGCTAAAAAGTATCACTGTTAATGACCATGTATTGTGCTTTGTAACATGTACCAGCGCCCATTTACCCCCGGGTCCGGAGCGCTTCATAAATAAAATAAACAAACAAACAAACACAAGTGTTTCAGGGTGCAACAAGGCAAGGGAAGGGAACAGGGGAGAACAAAACAACGATCTTACTGGGCCCAGTGTCATTGAGAAGGCACAAGTGCATGGGAGAGGGGGAGGGGGAAAGTGCATGCAAGGGGGACTTAACATTCGCAATGACCCTTGAGCCACATTTAACACATTAGAAACCCAATCACTCACCGACATTCTGCATTATAGCGTGGGAATCGGAGAGACCATGCTTAATTGGTTCTAATCCTACCTCACTACAAGCTATAAAATAAGTGGCATTGCATCGCTATTTATGATACAACACTGATGAGGTGCGTTTCATTTAATGTATGATGTTTCAGTAAGTAAGGCATGATTTCTAGAGTGATGGCAGTCTGTGTTTATGTGAGACCCATTGAGGTGCTGCAGTCTGATTTCCAGCCGAGTGCGTAAACCGGATAGCCAGAAATTCCCAGGCTGGTCTGATACTTAATCCGGGTACATTGTATCAATTCAGGCACCCGCAAGTGCTGCTTCCAGTTGAGCTCATGTAAAGAGCTAGGAGCGCTGCAGACAGTCAGTGCACCCTCTGCCAACATCATGGCTCTGGTAAATTAGGGCAAAGGCACCGGGTGAATTATATTTGGGGAGCACCAGTGCTGACATTTACATGCTTGGTGAGGGGCAATATTTTTTTGTCTCTGATTTACTACCGGGGAGGGCACCATACTGGGAGAGGAGGCTGGCTTGGAAGCCTGATTTCTCCAGGCCACCTGACATTCATATACGCCTTCAACACATAGGATTGGAATTGTGGGTAAACTGTGTGCTAAATCCTTCCTGATACTGAGAGTTTTAGCACACGAATGCCTTAACACTCCTGTCCAGCCTACTAAGCAGGAACAGATCATCACCCTTTACAATGTCATCCTGACAGCCAGGAGGGCAACTAGGATGCACTTTAGGAAAAGAATATCCAGAGGCAAAAAACGATCAGCACAATTGTTTTGCACGCAGTTTACCGCCCATCTCATCTGTTCATATGCTGACTCCCATAGCTATCCTGTTTGCACTTCTCAACAAATATTTTGCTCTCTAAAGTTCCTCGCTCTTATTGATACATGAAAACACCCCCGCTCAAAGAAGTTCTTTCTTCCCTTTTCTCCCACTTCAGTAGTGCCAGATTATGTCACCCACAATCACCCTTCCTTTTACCTCCATCCTGCCTAAGCAATCTCTCCCTGTACCCCTCTCCCATCAGCACTCTTCCTTTGTTTACCTGGCTCCCTTTTAGCACGTGTGCGACACTGTCGCTCTTTTTCTCATTTGCAATCCCTCTTCACTATCCCCGCTAAAAAGTTTCTACTTTCCACAAACATTTTCTACTCCTCCACCGAGGAGCTCCATCATTTGACCCTCTTTGCCCTTTTTCCATTGCAATGCCTCCCTTTTCTTCTACCACTTAAATAGACCCTCTGCAGCACAGATGTATTGGAGTTCCAATGTGCATATTGACATACCGGGATTGACATACACAGTGGAAGGTTACCTTACTAAAATTTCATGCACTCTGAATTCTAACCAAAAAAGTGCTTGTATGGTGGAAGGAGACAATTCATGCACTTCATTCTACCCTTATCATCAAACGTGGAATTCGCAGATGGCAACACGAAATTCAGAAGACAATCGAGAAATCGGTCAGTGAGGAAGGGGAGGGTGGTTATCACTAGGATGATACATGAGGGATTTACTTTTACACTCAGAGCTCTGCAGTAAGTATATTTACTTACTGAGCTATCACTCCTCCAATAACAGAACATCACGTTTATTTGTTTAAGTAACATTAACTGAACACAACATTCAAGGACTTGAAGCGGATTCTGCAGCTTTGAACAGAACAGGCTGTTTTCCGTTGCTCTATTCTTGGGTAGCGAGGGTGGGGAGGCACTCTCCACTTCCTCTCTCCTTGTAGTTAGGCAGTCATGGAGGGAGGCCTGAGGCCCCTTACTTCCCCTAGTCATAAATCTAAAGCCACTGCAACTGGAAGTGCAGAAGCACCCTCACTTCAAAAGAACATTCATGAGGTGGGTATAAACGGACAAATAGCACTCTGTAGGTATAGCTTGGAAAGCAAATACTTAGTTGATGTGCTTCACTAGCACTGCCACACATCTTGTTACACAAGACCTTGGGAATGGAATGGTCCTTTCTTTATAAAGGAAGCAAGGCTAAACTGGTAATCAATTAAGGCTTTTCGGAAAGATCACACACTTTAACTGGTGTTGAAGCTTAGATTTTTAGCCCAATCTACAATTCGACCACTGACTCAACTCATTTATTCTCACCTCCAGTTGGTAAAATATACTACCTGAAAAGTAAATAAATATTGATTGTTTACTTCCCATTGTGAACAGACTTAATTGTAGTGGAATGCACACGCTCATGATTAGACTGCTCCCAAAAATGGGGACATGAGTTTATTGCACAGATTTCATTAAGCACCTAAATAAATCTGTTTGGGGGCTTCTCAGATGCAAAACACATGAGTTCTTATCATCCAAACATTAACGTTAAATTAGGAAGACTTGCATTCCTCCCTGACTGCCAGGGGTTGGAGGGGTGAGGGTTTAAATATGCAGAGACCCGTTAAGGTATTTGAGAGCCTGCTAGGTTTTTTAGACATACTAATCATGGTTCTGGAGATGAGCAGGGAGTGGTGAAGTGTGGCCACAATGTGAGGTCTCTGATTGTACGGCCTGGAGCACCACACAGGTGGGCTTTGCTTTGCACTGGCCGTGCAATGGACTTTATAGAGAGACCCATTTTTTTCAAGTTTTATTTATTGAAGTCTCGATGGCCAACACCACCATTTAACAGCCACATAACATTCAAATATAAACATTGACACTTCTTTTCAGTCCATTTTCAACCCCCCAAAGTAATAATAAAGTAAATAAATTAAAAATAAAATAAGTAACAACAAAGTATAGCCCATGCCCAAATGTCCTTCAATGACTTGAACAGTACATCAAATGTATTGTACCATAGTCGACATTCACTTTTCCCTTTGGGGTTACTGCTTGTGCACATATTATCACTCTTAAAATAAGCGCTTCAAAGTTGGTTTATCTTACATGAATACAAGGAAGAAGGCCCAAATCCGAGTAAAGCGCATCATAGTCCCTTTGACATGTGCGGTCAGTTTTTCCATTACAACTATTTCCCATATTTTGACCCATCTGTAAGACAACATTGGTCCCGCAGTTGTTTTCCAGAATCTTGCACGGTTTATTTTAGCTGCCAGCAATACCTGTGTTATAAGCTCTGCTGTGGGACCAGATGCAGGAAAGCATCCATTCTCAAACGTCTCCCAGTTACATAATAAGGGGACACATGGGAAGTAAGCTCCCGCTGATCTCTTTTATTCTGGACCGAATTTCTTGCCAGTATGTTTGAATTGTGTGGCAGAGCCACCACCACATGGGCGCTAGGTTACCCAATTGCCCACACCCATGTCAGCAGCGATCCAAGTATTTGTGTATAATCCCATGTAGATTTTGTGGGTCATATAACATCAGTAACAAATCATCAATGAGTATTCCTTGAACAGTGTGCACCTCAAGCTTTTTTGGGTGTGCACCTATAATTTCTGCCAAGAGTCTACTGTGATCTCCGTCCCCTGTTCTCTTTCCCAATGTACCATATATAGGAGTTTTTCCTCCACTGGGGCCTTTGTCTAGTAGACGATAACAGATGGAGATTGTTCGTAGTCCCCGCCCTTCTAAAATCTGAAGTTCAAACCCTGTAGGAGGACTTGTGCCCACCTGAACCACTTGTCTGTTGGAAGCCCAATGTCTGATCTGGAAATACTGGATGCGGTCGGCTTCAAGCAAGGAAAACTTCTTGCATTCAACAAACGTGAGGGGAATTCCCTCCCGATACAGGTCCCTAAACTGCCCAGTTCCAAGTGTATCCCAATGTGCAAAATTCCCGGCCATCATTCCTGGGGAAAAGTGTGGATTCTGTAATACCGGTCAAGCCCCAAGTGTCTAAAGGCCCGATCACAAATGCTAAGAGTAGATTGAGTAAATTCTAGCATGGAAGTTCTGGACGATTTTGGTAAGGATGGCAGGTATGCTAGAGGGGTGCGGGAGCAGCCCTTTTCGATTGCCCTCCACTATGGACACCTATCTTCCAGATCCCACTGTAGCATCGGGGCAATTTGGGCTGTCCGAAAATACTGTTGCACTGACGGGACCCCCATTCCGTTCGATCTCAGAAGAACGTGGCGTGGGATTCTATGAGGTTTTTTTTTCAAATAAATTCCCCTATCGCCTTCTGTAGGTCTAAAAGGTCCTTCTCGCGGATAATGATTGGAAGTCTTTGAAAAACAAAGACAAGTCTGGGTAGGATTGTCATTTTAACGGTGCTAACCCTGCCCAGCCATGATATTTCTTGGATTTCGCATCTTTTCAGGGTGGCCTTAATTTCAGCCCACAGGGTGGGGATGTTGGTTCCTAGACGATTCTTATATGATTTGGTGATGTGTACCCCCGAAAATGTGATCTCCTTGTCCACCCATTGAAAGGGGAAAGCTGATGATAGTGCTTGGCATGCTTCAGGTATTTCTATGATCGCTAGTCTGACAGACTTCTGATGGTTAATGAGAAAGCCTGAAACGTATAGATTTTCTCAAGAAGCTCTAGTACCGATGTGATCGACAACAGTGGTTTCTGGAGAAAACAAATAATATCATCCGTGGATAAAGCCACTTTGTGTGTATTATCTTCATGGATTGGACCCAATATGTGTGGGCTGTCCCGGATCATTAGTGCTAGTGGTTCCAAGTCCAATCCAAAAATTAAAGGTGACAGGGAGCACCTTTGCCGTGTGCCTCTACTCAGGGGAATTGGTTTTGTTTTGTCAGCATTTACTTTAATTATGGTGGATGGCATTTGGAAATTGGACAAAAGTAGTTTAATGAAACCAGGACTGAAGCCATATGCGGCCAGAACTTCTTGCAGAAGTCCCAAGAGATGCTGTCAAAGGCTCAATGGGCATCCAGCGAGAGGAGTGATAACACCCTGAAGAATTTGGGGGCCATTGCTATCAGATCAACCACCCGCCGAATGTTATCCTGAGCCCCCTACATTTCTGATAAACCTGGTTTGGTCTTCATTAATCAGGTGTGGGAGAATCTCTCCCAGCCTTATGGGCAACTTTTTACTATAGATTTTGGCATCAGTGTTCAGGAGGGCTATCGGGCGATAGGAGGTGCAAATCTCTGGGTCTTTACCTGGCTTCAAGCTTAGCGTGGTTATAGATTCCGCCATACAATCTGTTATTTGTAATTTGTAGAAAGAATTAAATAGATTAGTGAGGTGCAGAATTAGGGGAGTTGCAAATGCTTTGTAAAATCTATTAGTAAATCCGTCTGGTCCAGGGGCCTTACCCATTGGGTCCGAACATATGGCTGATGCTTCTTCTTGCGTGACGATGGGACCTTCCAGCATTTGTTTCATATCGTCAGACCTTTTGGGGGAGTTGCGCCCATTTAATGAATTCCCAGACCTGATTAGGATTGTTCTGATGAGGAGAGGACACCTTACAAAAAAAGGCTTCCATAATCTATAGTTTCCATTCTTCTGTGGTCACCCTCCTCCCTTCTACGCTCCTCAGAGTGCAAATGTATTTCTGAGTAGACGGCTTTCTATGCTTAGCTACTAGAAGCTTGTTTGCCTTTTTGCCCTTCGAATAAAAGTATTGCTTCATTCTAAGTATAGCCTGTGCCGCTTTCCCCGTCATGTGCATTTCTAAGACCTGTCTTGCTATCCTGTGGTCTTGCAGGGAGCGTCTACTTTTCCTTGCTGCATGTAACCTCTCTTTATCATGGACCACCCCCTCCCGCCTCATCCGGTGTAGGTTTTGGTTTCTACCCCAGGCCGTTGATTGTCCAATGACAACCCCACGAAAGACTGTTTTTCCTGCATTCCATACAGTTCGCATGGCCATATCCCCCATAATGTTTCCTTGGAAATAGTGGACTATCGTTTCTTCAGTGTGGGTCCTTGCCACCATGTCTGTTAAAATAGCCTCATTGAATCTTCACAGAGGTTTCTGTCTCGGTGCACCCCGGTTAAGGTCTATTTTCATGTTTACTGGGGAGTGGTCTGTGAGTGCTTTCAGCAGAATGTCAATTCCCGTAACCAACAGGTTGTGGGTATTGGATACCATTAACATATCAAGTCTGAAGAAACCCCTGTGTAACGCGAAGTAAAAAGTATGGTCGTTATCACCAGGGTGAAAAAAATGCCATGCTTCAATCAGAGAGAAATCTCTCAAGAGCGTCATCATGGCGTAAAAGTTGTTTCTGTCATTGATAGCGGAGGCCAGTGATTTAATCTTCAGTAGTTTACCAGAACACAATTGAAATCCCTGATTATTATGATATCCTTGACTGTGAGAACTTCCCCAAAAATAAAAATCAGCCTGTTTCTAGTTAGGGTCACATAGTACCCCAGCGTAAGCCTATGATCTCCAAGGCAGCTTTTAAGAAGCAGGTACCTCTCTTCCATATCTCGCAAAATCTCCAATATGCGCAACCGCAGGCTCCTGTGTACCATGATGGCCACTCCCCATTTTTTAAGGGGATTAGTTGCGAAATATATCCGTGGATATAGTTTGGTGATGAGATGCTTTTCATCTTCTTTTACCAGGTAGGTCTCTTGTAAAAACACCAAATCTGCTTCTAGGGAGTAGAGGCTTTGCAGTTTTGCCTTCCGCTTTACTGGAGAGTTTAAACTCTGAATATTCAGGGTCAGGCAAGAGATATCAGCGGATGACATCACAGAACGCAGTGGACAAAAAAATCAATTCTCAGGACCAATTGAGAATCAGAGGGAGCCACATGAGATAATATTGTCACAACAGCCCGTCTAATAATCTGCAGTTGATTAAAATCAAAAGAAAAGAGACAGAAATAAGAAAACCCTAAAGACCGGTTTGGCTGCCAAAAAATGAAGCCATTTATTTGAGTTTCAACAATCCAACATGTTTGCAAAGGGGCACCCTCTCGGGGATACCTAAAAAAGGCTTTGACCCGGCCCATTTGCACGAACAGCAAACTAAAAGTAACCAAGAACCCCAACCCCTGCACCCCATAAAACAACAACTTTGCAAATCATGAGCACTTTAGCTTTCAAGTGTCAAGTTATCACTCCTGTGGGCGCAATTGCCCCATAGTACTCCCCAACACATTTCTCCCCTCAGCAATGGTGAGACAATAATATGTGTTGAAGCCAGGCCTAGGATGAAAAGCCAGGATCATGGTGTCATGGCCAACAAGGGCAAGAAAAGCTCAGAAATTGAGCAGAAGCCGACCACAAGGCTGGTGAAGGCATCAAGCCAGAGCACAGTGACCCAGAACTGCGTTCTCTGCTGAGGCTGGCTTCACAGAGTTGTGTCTCCTTCTGGGCCTCCTGACACTGCTATTAGCGGCCCTGCTCATTCCCTGTTCAGTGCTTGGCTCCCCAGGGTCTAAGTCCGGAGCAGTGTCCATTAGCTCGGATGCCTCCTCCTCCCATCCGATTGTGTATCTTTGATTTCGATATTCAAAGCGCAATTTGCATGGGAACTCCCAGCAATACTTAACATTCTGAGAACGCATCCAGCTGTGACAATGTGTAGCCTGCGCCTATTTGTCAAAGTCTGAGGAGTGAGATCTTGATACAGGACGAACCTTGTGCCATTAAATTCCACAGGTTCTTTCTTTCAGGCCGCCAAGATAATTTCTTCTTTCTGTCTGAAGCAGTGGAACATAGAGTGGACATCTAGCACCAAGTTGCTCCGTCATTAACAAGCCCATTGTTAGCATCAAATGGGAATGGGGATTCATTTTTCCTGGGCCATGGAATGGGCAATTACCGGGTCCGCCAAGGTTGGCAGGACCCAGTAATTGCCCATTCCATGGACCCGGTAAAATTTAATTTACAGCGGCAACTGTTCCATTAATAAGGGCACGGCTACCGCCAGGGTCCTATTGAGGTCCATGGTGTCTGAGGCATCCATAAGCAACCTGAACAAGTCACTCAAAAAAATCTTGGTCCTGTATTTGTCGGGTTATGCCACGGATCTGAGCATTGTTTCTCTGTGTACAATTTTCTAGGTCTTCTTGCTTAGCCCAGATCTCATCCAGCTATTCTTCAATGCCCACTACTCTATTTGTCACTTCAGCATGTTCATGCGCCTGGTCGCACAGCATATTTTCAATGTCTTTTATGCAAGATTCCAGCCCCATCATGTGTGAATTACGCTCACTGACCGTCTTGACCATCGCATTCTTTTGTTGCTGTGATCTCTGCTGTAAGATCTTGTTTTAACTTGGAAATCATTTCCAGGAGGTCCTCTTTGGTGAATGACGGATTAGTGCCAATCCATCCAGGTGGTGGATGGTGAATCTCAGCTTGTATTTCCTTACTCCCCTTCTCTCTCTCTCCTGCGTGCCTAATAGCAATTTGATATTGCAAAAATTGGGTTTCGCCCCAGATTTCTCCATTTTCTGTTGCAATGCACAGTCTCTACCGATGGCTGCAAGGCAAGATCAAGGTTGCATTCAGGATGTGTTGTGACACATCCGTAGCTCTCAGGTTGTTTTGGGCTTCAGTACTTGCTCAGTGTAGTAGCTCTTGCACCCAAGGCTCACCTCAAGGCAAAGACCTGGCCGTTGCTTTACCCCCCTATAAGCCGGCAATATTAATCAGCTCCTGCCATACGCTACTGAGCTTACATCCATTGCATGACGCCGCTGATGTGTGTATAGTCCAGCCTCATGTATGCCTCTATAATGCGCCCAGCAGATTCAGTATGCCTCTATGAAAGTTGGGGCAATAACACACATGTTCCTCACTTGCTGTTTCACTTGCCTTGTTTGTCAGGCACTGCCGCAGGTCAGCGTTCTGATGTCACCCTGATGGTCCTTCTCAAGCAGACCTGTGGTGTGCATAATCGTGTACCTCCAATTGGTGTTGTGGAACCACTGAATGGGAGCGAGCCAGCACTCTGTACTTCAAGTCCCTGACTCTTCAGAGCAGCCTGGGTCAGGTTCATCGCTGCTTCTTGGGTCTCAGGAGGTCGGCCCAGCATCCAGTCTTGGTGAGCGCTATTCTCCCAGCGTCACTACGCAGAGGTAAGGCGGCAGCTCCACTTACTGGGTTAGTGCTGCAAGGACAGTCTCAGCACACTGTCGTATTGTCGTAAATTTTATGCCATTCCTAAAATCCATAAAGACTTGGCTAAACCACCGGGGCGGCCTATATTAGCAGGCTGTGGTACCGTTTTGGAACCAGTCTGCCAATTCATTGACAAATATTTACAACCTATTAGCCAACAAACAGAGACATATCTAAGAGATAGTACTGCAGTAATTTCTCTGTTTGAAGGCAAGACCTTTGACCCAGCTACCAGCCTTCTGGTCACACTAGATATCACGGCATTGTATACTAACATCCCACACGATGAGGCTATGGACTGTATCAGAAACAATCTGACCCATTCTGCATCAAGTTTCAAAGCTCCCACTGAATTTCTCATGGAATTAATCTCCCTGGCACTTACCAGGAACTACTTTGTATATCAAAATCAATTTCATCAGCAAACCCAAGGCACTGCAATGGGTGCAGCCTTGGCCCCCAGCCTGGCCATCATTTATATGGCTGATTTTGAGTCCAAATTCATTTTTTCTGACATTAATCCATGTCGCCAATATATCGAGAGCTGGAGGCGCTATATAGAAAACATAATCTTCATCTGCCACGGCACCTCCCAGGAACTTGACTCCTTTCTTCTCTGGTTGAACTCTTGCCACCGGACGATTAAATTTACTCATGATATGAGCAATATCGAAATCCCTTTTCTTGATTTACTCATTCAACATAAGGCCAACCAACTGGTCTGTTCTCTTTTTACCAAGCCCACAGATCGTAATACATTAACTGCATTACAACAGTTACCACCCATGCACTCTGAAAGAAAATTTACCCTATTCCCAGTTTCTACGCATTAGACGGAACTGTACATCCATAGCAGATTATGTCCAACATGCTACTAACCTGACCACTAAGTTCCGCCAGTGATGGTACCCCAAAAAATTGATTACCAATTCCAATAAACGAGCAAGATTCACCCCTCAGGACACCCTGCTACTACCTAAAAATGTGGAGCCACAGGACAAACTAGTATGTGCCCTTACCTATAGTCCCCATTCCTTTCTCATTAAAAAAGCAATTAAGAAGCATTGGTCAGTGGCACAATTAGATTTACCAGCTGAACCATTGCCGATCTTCGCCATGAAGAGACAAAAGAATCTCAAGGACCAACTAGTCCATGCCTCCTCTTCACTAAAATCTTCTAGATCCACAACGACCAGTTGGGACCTTCGCCCACTGACGGGTAACTTTCCCTGCGGGACCTGCTCTATTTGTAAATTTGCGATGAAGACAAAAACAGTCCTGGTGCATGGCAAACTTTGGGAACTGAGACACTATTCAAATTGTAAGACTGCCTGGGCTATCTATTGCATTGAATGCCCGTGTGGGTTTAAATATATTGGAAAAACTCCACGGCCAGTACACACTAGAATCACGGAGCACCGCTCCAGGATTCGATGTAAGTCAATTAACTCACCACTAAATGAGCCATTACATGGAATACGGCCACTCTACAGAGGATCTGCGCTGGTGTGTGATTGATGTTGTCAAAAACTCTTCCAACCCCTCTCAAACTCTGTCCACAAAGGAGGCTCGTTGGATTTTCCAATTGGACACCATTTCCAATGGTCTTAATGAGCTATCTCCGCTTTGGCACTAAGGCAATATTTATTTAATTAATTTTTTAACTAGTCCTCTTCAAAAAAACGTTTTTTACAATTTTTTCATAATTTTTGCATTTATGCATTTCTATATGTTTCTTTTTACCAATGTTTATCATTGGTGGGTTTTCAATTTTCTTTCATGCAGTTTCGAATTTGGTAGAATTAACACTCTATATGCTTTGGGGTGTGCTGCCCCTTTTCGCTTTGTAATGTTTTTTTCCCTAGGATTAGTACCCTTTGCATATAGCACATAATGCCTGGCTTCACTAAAGTTTCTGCAAGCCTGCAATGTTAGTGTTAGTCCCCTGTCTATGTCCGGTCATTCATTCATAGAATTAGTACCCTTTACATATAGTAAATAATGCCTGGCTTCACTAACGTCTCAGCAAGCCTGTTATGTTAGTGTTAGTCCCTTGTTTGTGTCCGGTCATTCATGGAAGGGCTCCATTTTGATTTCCATTCACTTTGTTAGTCCAAGTCCCCTTTCTTTGTCTGCCTTTTTCATTCAGTGTTACCAATTCACTTTGTTAGTCCCAGTCCTCTTTCTTTGTCTACCTTTTCCATTCAGTGTTACATGCCTTCCAGTTGAGTGCTACTACACCCCACTGGCTGCCTTTTTCTTAACTGTGAAGAATAGCGGTTACACGCAGCATTTTCCAGAAGCAAGCCGCAGCTTTCTTTAGAAGCAAGTCATCTGCTGCTTCTACGTGGTAGAAGTCAACAGTAAGTTCCACTTTACTTACTTTTCTCACTAAGCCATGACTGACCCACGCGCTGGGCGTTTTATTTACACTGCCCAACTCACATGTTGGGCTTGTCATTTTTTACTATTATGCAGCACTGCCATACTCATCAACCCATAGCCTGATACCACCAGTCCCAGGCTAGGAGTTTTCGTGTCCTGCGCAAAATACGAAACGCTTCATGGGCATCCACATATTCATATGGTGAGTTTTTGTTACCTTTACCATACCTGCACACCAGCTGTATTAAATTACTGCTGCATCTAAACTATCGCCACTTTTATGTCTTTGTTCTCCCCCTCTTTCACTTTAGGTGAAAATTCCAGATTCAGTTCGTTTTCTAATTGCTAAACCCAAATAATGTGCTGAATGCACGACATCTTGCATGTTGAGCACATGATGTGCCCTCTGAGGTACGTTCCGCCATGTTTTGATTTATGTGCCTTTCTTTTGCACAGCATTTTTTGCATTCTATCACACACATTTTTCACTATATGATCACATCTTTCACTTATTTTTCTCACGAGGTGACTTAGTTTTTGGGCACGCTCTTTACACTTTAAGGACGCCTTTCTGGTAACCTTCAAGTTTTCTGTCTGGGGGTACTGCCAACTTGGGTCTGGGGCACTGAGGCCTGATGCCTTCACCATATATTGGTATATTCTCTAGTTCTCTTCCCATTTAAAGTTAATCCTTTTGAGTTCACAAAATGTACCCTGTTACTACCTTTTCAGGAGGACCCCTACATTAAGGCTGTCTGTATTAAGGCTGAATGTGAAGATCCCAGTACCTGAGGAAGGTGGTTGCTACCCATCAATATACCACCGAAACGCCAACTAGTCCTATGTAATGGTTGCGGGAACTACATTTTCCTGCGGTTTGGCATCATGGACATACACGCTTTATAGCGGTAGGCGTAGTACACCCCCTTTCAGCCTGTGACAACACAGCAGATAAATGACTGTTTGGGTGACATTGTATATGTCGAAATTTTTTTCAGCCAAAATCTGCCTTAACACACAGCACTGTGCGACATTGTTTACATGGTTAGCCAAAATTAGGCTTAGCAAACAATATTCTGTGTAATATATATTTTTTTTGTTGTAGCCATAATCAGGCTCTGGTTGGCGCATGTACTGTGCCATTTTCACGAAATTGTTTAATCTGAGCCTTTAGACAAGTAAGGGTCAGCTAGGGATAGTTTAAGTTTTATTAGCTATCTCGGAAAACTTTTATGATTTAAAATGTATTCACTGTTTTGCTAACACCAAATCATTTTTTGTCAGTTCCCATATATTGGGTTCCCATGTTTATTTCCTAGTGGGGTTGTACCCCTACTTCTGTGAACCTTTGCATGAATTCTGCTCGCATTGATTGTATGGACTAAATAGTCCTGTTTTTTTCTCTTTGTAAATTGCATTGTTTTTGTATGTTTTTCATGTTGTATGTACTTATTAAATTGACACATTGTCTTGTTACAAACTAACAATTAAAGCAGGTTTATAATTTTTTTATGCCAATGTACTTTTTCCCCCTTTTTTTGCTCATAAAGGTTACTTTGACTGGTGAGAGACCAGTAAATTTTGAATTTGATTTAATCTAGTGTTTAGGCTACCAGGAGAATAATACTGTTAGCTCCACAAATTATATTTTTTGACTTTGTATGTTCAGGCACACCCTTGTGTTTATAGTATTGGGGTTGTTGCCAGCCTCCAATCGAGTCCTGAGGGACACGGTCAGCACCACGTCCCTCCGCAGAGCTCAAACTGTCTCGACTCTTGCTGTACTGACAGCACAGTGCGATCACATTCATGCTGCACCTGCTATGTTGTCTTCGCCGCTGGCTGAGGAAGACACTTCTCAGTTTGGTGTGAGCTGTGTTGAAGCCAGGGCACCACTCCTCTTGTAATTCAGGTCATACATCCACGAGTGCCTCACCATTGCATGAGAGAAGTTATATTTAATACAAAGGGATATTTATGGCGGATTGCAGCAGGCCATGGCGGAGTTCATGGCAGACAGACTGATCTTAGCTGCTGCCTGGCCACGCCAGAGAGACCACTTTATAACGCTTTGGTACACCCGCAGTGTCTGTCTCACCTGTCAAATGAATGGCTTTGGTAGTCTGGTAATTTGCAGGCTCAGGAGCAAGAAAACTGACTCCTGCAAAATCAGCAGGAAATGCAGCCAGTATCATCAAGTTTGTGTACATCCATGATGCCCTGAGAGGCAGGTGCTCCTTCTTTCTGCTGTTCACTGTCATTGCGTTGGCTGGTTCGGGGAACCTGAAGGGAGTATGTGCGGGCCTATCACAGGAGGATTCCAAATGTGTTTTATAGAGCCGCCCCCAGAATCCTTTTACTCATGTCTAATGTAAGGGTAGGAAATTGCTGACCAGAATGGGTGGTTTCATATGCTTCATTGAAGAGCCCTCTGGCTGTGGTCTAGGACCTTGTGTGTCTGAGTAGCTGCTCCATTGCCCAGGTGCTGACTTTGTTTACATGCACATTCTGCCACCTGTAAAACATTTGTATGAGATTCAACGTTCTGCAGAAGCTTTCCTGACCCCAAAACCTGCAGCTGCATTAGAGAAAACAGAAGGTGATTTTGGATTTACCCCATTTGTGCTTGTTAGAGATCCTTTATCGGGAGGATTGAAGGGAAAGTGGGAATCTAATTCCCTGGGAGCTCTTTATCTCTTGCTTGCAGAATGGGAAAACATTGTTAGCCTAACATCAACAGCTACCAGTGTGCTATACTCTTCAAGGCCAACTGACGCCATAAAGCAAGTGCGAATAAAACAAAAACTACACACACAAACTGTGGGATGTTCTGACCCACTGGCTCAGCCCTGCAACATCACTGTGTGTTGCTTTCATCAAAAACAATAGTATGGCTGGCAAAAAGCCGTATGTGCGCTAAAAATCTTTGAGAAGTGCACAGGGAAACCTGAGAAATAGGCTGCCAATCCATTTTGCCTATGTCAGCGGTAAAACAGGAGACCACACTGCCAAAACCTGGCATTGGGCTGCCCACAGAGTAAAATAGAACTGCTGTGTTTAAAATCCGTTTTCCTTGGCTGTTTAAAGTACAAATTCATGGCTCCCAAACAGCAAAAAGATCCAACATCCTTTTGGGGTGTTCACCATCACCTTATTAAGGAATTCCCATAAGCACAATGTCAGGAGAAACATCTTTCATCATAAAAAAATCCACATTCAAAAGGTGCTTCCCTCGGAAAAATATGTCAGATATGGGCGCAGTACCGCCACTCGCCTGTGTCAGAAGCTCTCATTACTTATACTGTCAGTTTAAAACTTGTGTCTTAAAATCAAATTGTAGAAAAGAAGAGACTTGCCATCAATAGCAATATGGGTTGCTACAATTCAATTTCTATGTTTTAAAAAGACTGTAATGAAGAGATTTGTGTGGTTATTTGTAGAAAATGTAAATTGTATTTTAGAAAAGCCCATTTTTAAACAGTTTTTTAAAGTGAACTAATGGCAGCCACACTGGACTTCAAAGACATTCCACAGCTGCTCCCAAACAAAGGAATCTTCCTCCTGCTCTCTGCATAGGATCTGGCATTGAGTTGTTAATGGAAGTGGGAGGAGATTTTTGCCTGTTGCTCTGAGTAGGGACAAAAGGCTCCCTTGACTGAAAGGAAATGCAAATTCGGGTATATACAGAAACCAACTGCCAAAGGAAGAAAGGCTCAGGTTGCTCTCGCCCAGCCAAACCTTGGAGGCAGAGCTAGACTGATATGTGTATCTGAAATTCCAAGGAAATATCTTTTTGGAAAAAGACTCATAGAAGACTGTGTAAAACTTGGAAAAATCTGTGTTTTATAGGTTGTTAATATGAAAAATGATGCTCACAATTTGAGACTACTCTGAACCCTGTGCGATATTCAGAGACCGGACTACTAAAATGTTGATATTGTAGCAATTGTGATCATGCTAGGAATATGACAGTTTACAGGATTATGCCCAGATGTCATGCGCATGTATGTGGAAAAATGTACAGATCTGACACTGGGTAACCAACCAAAAGTGCGAAAAACTGTCAGTTTGGAACCGAAACTCTCAAGAAGATGGGACTCCGATGGATACATGCTTTATTAAATATGTGATGTGAATATGTGTTATTAGCAAGTTGGTGATATTGTATGCTTAAGTTTTCTATGAAAAATAGATTTTCTGTGTATGAACAAAGGGGAGGTTTTTCCCTGGATTGTAAATTGCAGCATCACTATGACACTAAGTTTCCTCCTCAAATCAGGAGAGGGGGAATACTCTGACCAATCGAATTCCTAGAGGGTGGGCTTAGTATAATCAGCCTATCCACCCCTTTGGGAAACAGATAAATAGGGACTGTTTAGGAACTAGACACACACACATTCACCCATCAACTGATTTACTGGCGAAGCTTTCTGAAGGAGAACCCAGATCCAAGACTCCAGAACTCTGAAAGCAGAAGGCCCATTCCAAAGCTGAACCCTTCTCAGCTGGCCTTAACAATCTTGCAACCTGATTTTAACCCCAGACTTCCAAGATGCACACCAACATTGAACAGCCTGGCTATGCTGTTTTCTGCTTCTAGCCAAGAACTCTTGCCAGAACCCGGAGATCCAAACCAGTAGAACAGAGCTGAAACCAGATAGCTGTAAACTCCAGAACCAACCTGTCAGATCCAGTCCAGTGTGCCGTGAAGAGACCAGAGTGCCGTGCTGAGTACAGAACCGGGTGCCTGAATCCTGTCTGGTGGGCTAGCCAAATTCCAGTCCAAAACCTTTGACCAGATCCTGACGGGCCTATTCCAAAACCATAGTTGTGAGTATTTAGCATAGAATTGTCCATAGCCAATCTCTTATCCTTAAGTAATCCTATCCAACCCATTCCAACATATCTAGAACTGCATTGTAAAATCTCTTTTGTCTGTTCTGAATCTTTCCCTCATCCATATAGTCCTTTGTTAATTTTATTGATAATATCTTTCTTTGCGCTAATATATTTGCTGAAGAAAGACAAGTGTCTTGGCGGACAAAAGTCAGCACAGAGGCACCCTGTTCTGGTGGCTTTACCGTTGGGTATCTTGCATCTTCATAGTCTCCTTAGTGCCAAGAAAATTATTGTTTGTAATATTCAAAAGTGCATCTTTCATTGAAAATCTTGACTCTTAAAAAAAAATAAACCTCTACTAAAACCTTCATAACTTCTGAACTGTACATGCTATAAACGAAATTTAAGTGTCAAATTGAAGCTAACATCCTCAGCTTTCAAACGAATCTTCCAACTCCTTAAAGTTTTCCTGTATTCGCGTTTTTCGTGTGCTGAACACCACAAATCTGCATTTGGCTCAATTTCATCACATGTAAAATAGCTATTTCTTGCATTCAACCTCTGAATTCAGTTTCTTATCTTCCAGGCATTCAATCATCATTGCTAGTGTCGACCTGGAACTATCCAAAGCAGCTCAGCTCCCACTAGTTTTGAATCCCATTCAGAGAATTAAATCCATTTTTAGCATTTTTCCCATTCATTTAAAATCACATTCAAAAGCAATTGACCTGTTTTGAAATCATTCCTGTTTCTCTCTAAGCTTGCTGGGGGAATTGGGATTGAAACTGCATTTGTAGAGTGTTTATTTCTGGAACCTGTTTTCTCTCCTTCCATCTCTATATGGCATATTAGGGGGGATTGAGTAGTATCAGGGGGAAAGAGTGATTGCATCGCATTTGATTGAATTCATATCAAGTTTTATTTCTGTGCTGCATTAATTTCCTATCATTGCATTTGACTGAACCTACACAAAGTTTTATTCTATGCTACAGTATTCTTCTCATCCATACCCCTACTGATTAAAGAGATTGTTGATTGTAATATCATCCAATGCTGATCATTATATAAATATTAATAGTGTGATATCTAGATATTGTTCAAATTCATAAACGTGTGATATATCTATATTGTTCAATTTATAAAATAAATCTTTTAACTCTGCAAAACAACCTACTTCTTGGTTCAGTGAGACCGGGGGGGATTCAAAGAGAGGGGCGTGATATAAGGGTACATCATTCAGAAATAAAAGAACTTTAGACATAAAAAGATATAATTAAGGGTTCCAGCTGGGCATCACACGCTAGGCATTGACTTACAAAACGGATGTACAATCTTTATTGATGACTTGCAGAAATTGAGTTCCCGTTCCATTGAAAATCATCATGTAAAAGTTGCTATCATTTAAGTTGGATTGCTAATCAAAATAAGGTTATTTAGCAATCTGGACTAATCAATTTTGCAAAACTAATTTATGCCTTGCACTAACGGCCGCCAATTCATCCAAATGGAGTCCTCAAGATAACCATCTCTTTCCATCACCTGTGTAGTACCGCAAGGTTCCATGCTCTCCCCTTGATCTTCTACCTTTACATGTAACTGCTCTGAACATCAATAAGCAGATGACACAAAGTTCTACCTCAATGTCTTGTTCATCAAAGACATTTACAGGCTCAAGCCCTGTCTCACATTGATCCAGTCCTGATTTATCATAAACTGCCTGAAGCTCAACCCTTACATGAACAAATTCCCATTGCTAAACCTACTGCTGAACCACAACAACAAGCACCCTGACTTCCAGACATGGCTCTACATTATGAATCTCAGGGCCTTCACACCCCAGCTAGCCACCTGTACAGAGTCACTTGGGTTCCACATCAAACGACATCTCTCCTTCAAAGAGCATATAGCAAGGGAGAAACAAATGGTGTAGGACCATCTTCCCCTCAAGCCATTCAACCTAGCAACAGAACTTCAGATCTGCTGCCCAAGTTTGGCCCTCTCCAATGACCTCATGAAAGGATCCCATCATTCGCCCTGGCACCCATGGACTACATGAGACTCTTGAAAGGACTCTACAAATTTGAGTATGTTACACTGACCCTTATCGAACTGCACTGGCTCCGCTCTGCCAGCTCATATCATTCAAATCCTGCTGCATTATCTACAAGACTGTCACCCTAAAGTCCCCAAGCTACCTTGCTGATATGCTCAGCAACTCTGGAGGCCTATGATCCACCAGAATCCACATCATGCGCAGATCTGTACTCCACCATAGCAGGATGAGAAGAACCAGAACAGAGGTTTTCTCTGTCTATGACCCCATATTCTGGAACCTTCTCCCCCATAAAACCAGACTAGCCTCCTTATAGCTACATTTCAGGAAAGAGCTGAGGGTCTTCCTCTTCAAGAAATAGCTACCCCTTAAGACCTACTCCACACCCTTCCCATTCCCCACCTAACCCGAGACTGAGTGAACCTGCTCCCCGTCCCCATCCTCCCTTGTTGTTGGCTCCCTGCTTCATTGTAATGATTCCATGGGATCTGCTTCCCTCGTGTATTCTTCCCCCTATGACTTGGAAGGTACTCTGTTGGTTCTCGAAGCTATGTCTGCACTCAATAACACCCAATTAAGTAGTGCATAACAGGACAGAATTAATAATAGAAATCATATAGCCACATTCAGTCAGATCAGAACTCTACACCTAGACTCTATCAGCTTCAATACACAAAGAACACATTCAACTTCATTGCCTTCACTCCCAGGGAAGGAAAGGAGAAAGGAAAACAGGGTAATCTCTAAGCAAACAGCCTCAATAAACAGCATTCACAGAAAATCAGAGTTAGGTCATGAAAGACATTCAGGAAAACAGAAATGGCTCAGGAAACAAGAAGGTCACTAAACATTGTATGGCAAGTAATTAGGTAAAAGTGAAAAGAAAAGGAGTAATTAGGCAAAAGTGAAAATAAAAGCCATTTCGGAAATTCAGAAATATCAGACACCAGGAAGAAGAAGTACGAACTAGGAACAAGATTGAGTTACAACAGGAACACTGCATCCATTACCAATGCTGGACTGAAGAATATTGAGGCTCTTTTAGTTCATTGATGATCACCTGCCCTAGATGGACTCAATTCTAGAAAGTAGTAGCCACAGATGCTTCACTTCACACACCCATCATTAGCCTACATGGGCAGAGCTCAAGCTGCGTAGTTAGGGATATTTACGTGGCCTCTCTCCAATCAGAAGTGTCAAAACATTGTCCTTTTTATATTCAGTCTAGCCCTGTCTGTGATTCATATAGAACCACATAGGTCCCTCACCCCTGTGCACCAGATTAGCCAAGAAGCAGGCCGGTGTACAGAAAGAGTATATATTTATTACAGAATAGGAACATTTATATTTGAATAATCAGAGATCACGCCACCTCACTCCGTGGCCCAAATTATGAGAGGGATAAGTCTACTGACTTGAATTTATATGTTTGCACATTTCAATGTTGCGCTTAAAACTGTAACATGGAAAATATTTTTGTTTTACAGTTAAGCATAACTATTTATATATTGCAAGTTGGAACGAGGATTATAACAGTTATCAACCTGAAATTTACTATACAGATATCCAATTTAAAAAGCTATAATCACCCAACATGTCTGCTTCGTATAATCTTCTAAACTAATGGCAATCTCTAAACATATATGGATTTTTTAACTTCAATTGAATATTACATTAATTTCCCCACTCCACATGAGATTGGGACATCTACTTTCTTTGTTGGTTTTTGCCTGCAATTAATCCATTAGCATTCTTTCTCCCAGGGCTACAGAATCATATGGTGCTTATCTTTGAGAGGATGCTCCAACCCACCATAAATTCCTTCTTGGTGACTGCTGTGGCTTCAAAATATGTTTTAGATATATATAAGAGTGTTCTGAACAGAAACTGAAGTTATTTCTCCTGAACAGAATCTGACGCCTTACAGGTGACAATTTCCTTTAGTACAGGAGGCCTTTTAATGACATCCAATCATATGCAGATTTCTCCTTTGCCATGCCCTTAATGTTCATCTTTAAATTATACTTTATATTGAATTGGTAAACAGTTCCTTTCAGTCCTGGATGCAAATGTCTTTATTGTTCCATTTTGCTAACTGTTTTATCGCAGCGTTTTCCTGTTTTGCAGTTTGAAAATAAATTGATGGCCTTTTAGCCTGTCAGTTCAAATTGTGCTTTTACTTTTCCAAGATAGTATTTCTGCATTTTTGAGGCCCATTTAATCTTATTTCTCTGGAAACAGCTTTTTGATGTGGCAGTTGGGAATGAACTGCTGCCCTTCAATATGTGTGTCATCTCTGTTTGTTTTCAATGCTCTGCATTTTAGGCCGATGTACCCAAATGCAGTTTCCTGTTTTTCTGGATCTGCCTTTAAACCCAACAACGTGCAAAATATTCATGGAAACGCTGTCTTTACAATCAAAAAACATCTGCCTGATACAATCCCAAAATCAAGGTTGAATGATAGTTGTTATATGCAATCCTAGAGCTTCCAGACTACTACAGCAACTTACCATAAGGTCCGGTAGCAAAGTAAAATTCCGGAAAGGCTTTAAAGCATGACTCCTTGTGGTGAGAATGAGAGTGAATATAGAGAATTTTAGGAGTGTGAGGAGAGAAAAGAGTCTAGATACAACATATATACTGAAAATGTTTTTAATTGATTGAAGTATCTTTAAAATGTAGATATCCAATACTATCAGTGACCACAACATTTATGTCATTTAAACACGTCTGTAATTGTAAATTGTATACTTTACCTGCTATCCACAGGTGCAACACAGTAGAGCCACCCTTATAATTTAATAGGTTAAGAGTCACTGGCCCTCATTTCGAGATGGCGGGAACCGTGCCAGAACAACCGGCAGGTAGCTGCTAGACCCGTAATGATTACCAGAGCCTGACTTGCCGGAATAGCCGGGGCATTACAGCCCCGGCGGTCCGATAAGTCAGGTGCCGGTAAACTGTTGATCCACATTCCTGTGGAGTCCCATAGGACTCCATGGGAATGGGGACCACAGACCACGGAAGCACCGGCACCGTTAATAACAGTGCTGGTGCTTCTGTGAAAGTCTGCTGATGGGTGCCATTCCACCCGACAGGGTCAGACCTGGTAGGCGGAACGGCACCCACTAGCAGACTTGTCGTTTTCCGGACCGGCACACTTGTAATTAGGGCCTCTGTTTTGTATATTGTTTATGTTGTAACCAGGATGTTTTGCATTTTATCTTTGCCTGTTGATAATTTTAATGTTTTTGAAATCATTTAAAAAAAAAAAATATAATATATTTTTTCTTTACTATGTGATTTATCTCCTTGAACTCTGGGAGCCACAGTATAGGATGCCAATATTCCCTACCCTTTTGTTTAATTTATAACTCCTATTTGGCACCACATATGGGGGGAAGGATTACTACTAATGAAAAAAACATTCTCGGAAATGGTGCTAAAAGGGCGACTAGAAAAGAAGTTCAGGGCTCCAGATGTGTCTTCAAACTGCCAAACATCTCAACCTCCTCCTGAGTTGGTTGTCTCGGCAGCAGTACTGAGAAAGTCCAGCACTGAGTGCATCGTCCCACTGAACAATGACAGCAGAAAGAAGGATGCATTTGGTAAGAAGATTTTGGATACAGGAGCTACTACTACAGGAGCCACTACATATAAGGCAGAAAATTCCCTGCCGATAATCACCACAGATGACTCAGAGATGTAGAACAGAATGGCACCACTGTTGCAGCATCTTCTTGAGGAAAAGTGCAACCAACCACAGAAATCCTGCAAAAGGGAGAAGAGGCATCGGACCATGCCATCAATATTGCTGTTGATATAGATCAACAACAGGGTTATTTTGAGAAGTCAAGCAAGGTTAAAATGCACTGATTTCAGGCAAGGCGTGCAATCAAAGTCATGGGCATGCCATTTGAGGGAGACCACTGTTTGGGCCCATGATAGAATAGGCCTTAAGGCCAATAAAGACCAATGTGGGTACGGCGAGATTCTTGACAACTCAGCTGTGCGGACCACTTTTCCATAATTCCAGGGAGCCTCTGGATGCTCAACTACCACGGGCAGAGGCAGCAGATCATATCAAAGAGGATCTTCCTATTCTCAGAGCTACTATAAAGGGTACATAAAGTCCTATCCATACAACAGAAGGACTTCTAGGCAGTCCCAAGGAAACACTAGGCATCAACTGCCTCAAGAGGCCAACAACAAAATCAATCCTTTCTACCATTGCTTGCAAGCCCCCACAATATAACATCTTCCGCAAATGGGAGGCAATCTGCAATACTAAACATTATATTTAATATGTATCAAAGAAAGAAAACAGGGGGCCGTAGCCCCCGGGACCATCAAGCACTAGAAGGGTGTTCCTGTAAACCAGCCTACTCGTGCTTGACACACATGCATGAGTTTGCACTCCCTCCGAGGGTATAATTTTCCTGAAGCACCTTGGATCAATCAGCAGGCTTCCTCCCATTTCTGCCAGATTTTGCACGCATTCTCAGGGCACGCTCTTGCGGCATCCACTCCATTGCAGCGCATATGTTCACGTCTGTAGCCCAGTGTTCGTAGCTGGGTGTCGTCTCAGATCCCCACAGCTCTGCAATGTTCTTTCTGAGTACTGCTGTGGCAGTCGACCAGAGTAACTTCTCGTATCGTGACAAGTCGCTTTTGTCGGAGACCCCTAGCAACAAATGTTTTGGTTCCCTCGGTACTGGTTTAGCCATAACTATTGACAACTCATCGCAACATTTCTGCCAGAGCTGTTGTATGTTGACGCATTCCCATAAGATATGGAAGAAGGTACCTTCTTCACGTTTGCAGCACAGGCATCGTGGGTCTGAGACTGTACCCCACCGAAATAGTGCTACTCTCTGGTAATACGTGCGATGTAGGATTTTAAGTTGGACCAGTCTGAGCCTGGACGATATGGTTACCTCGTGGGGATACATCAATGCCTCTGTCCAGTTCTCTGGTTGTAGTGTTCCCACGTCCCTATCCCATTTGGTTTTTAAGCTGGTTAGTTCCGGTGTGGCAAAGGATGTGATCACGTTGCACGTGATCGCCTTGTACATGGTTCAGGTGATTTTGTATTTAATTTGTTCCTGAACTATGTTGCGTTCCATCGGGGTGTATTTAGGCATATCCCTCATGTTCTGTAGGTAAGATTGCAGTGCATGTTTCATTTGGGTGTAGTGATACATTTCTGTATGTGGGAGGGAGAAGTTAGACTGTAGTGTTTCAAACGGGATTATCTTGCCCTCTCGCACGATATCTCCAATTCTTGCTTGCCCTTGCTGATTCCACGCTACCATTTGGGGAGCTTACTTATTTCTGTGAGGTATCTATTGTTCTATAACGGTTGCATATATGTCAGTTTCATGTCCCATCCCATGTACTTGTGTGTTTCTGCCCAGATTCAGGTGAGTTGTGCTGACATGGAGGGGGGCGGTGCCCCGTCCGGGTTACCGTACAAGAGTTCCAGGGGCGATGCTGTGCTGTTGATGTTTATCCCTCTAATGTGTGGCAGGTTTGCAACCCCGTGTAGCATGTCATTCGCCACCGCCATCTGACTGGTCCAGTAATATGTTTGCAGTCTGGGTAGTCCAATTTCTCCCTCCCAGATGGACCTTTGAAGTGTAGGGAGCGCTATCCGTGAGTGTCCCGCGCACCATAGTAGTTTCCGGAGGATGCGGTCAATTTTCAGGAATTTGTGCATTGGGATGTGAAGTTGGGCGTTTTGCAGACTATACAGACTTCTGCCACAATTAAATGTTTATTTAAATAGCGTATTACATCATGGAGGAAAATCACCACATATACATGGGTCATTGACACAATAAAGAAGGGACAGGCACTGGAATTCAATGAAAAACCAACTCCAACCCCACTGCAGTTCCAACACCAACCGCCTTTGCAAATTCTGAAAAGTGAGGTGGAAAAGCTACTAAAACTGCATGCAAACCCAAAAGTTACAAGACTTCAGCAGAACAAGGGAACATATTCCAAGTTCTTTGTGGCCTGTACAAATCATGGTGACCAATTCTAAACCGAAGAGAGCTAAAGAAATATGCCAAAAAGCAAACATTCAAGATAGTTACCCTAACCAACGTTATAAAAGCGGGGAAGGAAGGAGATTGCTTGGCATCGTTGGACCTCAAAGATGCATATTTTCACATCCTTATTTGGAAAGTGCACAGGAGATTCTTAAGGTTTGTTGTGGGAGCCACCCATTATCAGTTCAAGGTACAACTGTTCGGGTTAGGCTCAGCTCCCAGGCCATTCACCAAGTGCCTGGCCCTGGTTGCCACATCTCTATGGAGGGAGAGGTATCACATGTACCCTTACCTCGACGATTGATTGATATGGGCACCTTCATGTGCCGAAATGGTGGACGCCATAAAGCACATGTCACGCATCCCCTCATGCCTCAGCTTTGCCATAAACTCAGGCAAGTCATGTTTCAAGCCATCAAACAGTTTAGTGTTTCTAATGGCACAATTCAACACTTTGAAGGGCTGGGTTGGTCCTCCCAAGAAAGGACACTGACAATTCCTCTTCTCTTGAAGAAATTCTGCCTAGGCAACAGCGTATCAGTCCAGACATGCATGCAATTACTGGGGACCATGTCCTCATGTATACCTCTGATCCAACAGTGCAGGTTACACATGAGACCAATACAGCAGTTTCTGGTGGAACGCTGCTCTCACAACAGCAAACTAATAGTAACATCTCTATTGGCACACACACTGTAATGGTGGGCCACCCTGCACCACATCACAATGGGGATGCCACTCAAAGAGCTATCTTTTCAGGAAACATTGGTCACAGAAGCTTCAATCACAGTGTGTAGAGTACACATCAATCACCTATCTTTCAAAGGACACTGCAATGCCCAGTAGACCAAACTCCATATCAATGTCCTGAAATTGAAGGCGGTATCCCGAGCCCTCAGCTCTTTCCAACCAGTACTCAAAAACGAGGTGGTCAGAGTTTTGACAGACAACACAACCACCATGTACTAGCTGTGAAAATAAGGAGGCACCTGGTCCAGAGCTCTTTCAAGAGAAGCACAACAGTTATGGCACTGAGCAATCAAGAATTGCATACAGCTCCAAGCATTTAATATGCTGGAAAAACAGAACAAAATCTGCAGACTAGCTCAGCAGAGCCGACATTCAGTCACACCAGTGTCAGCTGGTGAACAAAAAAACTCAGAGATCTTCACAAGATGGCCAAAATCTCCCAACGACTCTATTTGCCGCATGGGGAAACAAGAAATGCCCCCAATTCACCAGCAGATATCCACACAACCAATTGCTGGGAGACGCGTTTGCAATATCGTGGGAAGGGATGTTCGAATAGGTGTCCACTCCACCCCCCCCGATTCCGGTGATGCGCAAGGTCCTGCAAATGATCACAATGTACATAAACACAAACATTTTGATAGCACCAGCATGGGCGAGACAGCCCTTGTTCTCCGACCTCCTTTATCTATCACAAGACAGCCAATTCCTCTGGGGCAGGATCCTGAATTGTAACAACAGGTTCTGCACCACAACCCAGGATCACTCAACTTAAACATCTTGCGACTGACTTTGGTGGATTCGACCACAGCCTGATCGTACAAGAATGCAGGAACATTCTGAAAGCAGCTAGAGCAGAATCTACAAATAAATCATATAGATATAGTGGGATCGCTTCTGCAAGTGGTGTGCCCAACAACAGTTATACCCACTAAATATAGCCCCTTACAAAAAAGCTCCTGACATATTTACTTAAGTTAGCTAAAGATGGCTTGCCACATGTATCCATTAAAGTATACTTGGCAGCAATGTCAAGATAAAATAGAAAAGAGAAAGGTTCTCCCCTAATTGTAGCTTGCATAGTGAAATATTTCATGAGGGGTCTTTTCCGCACTTTCCACCACAAAGGAAAGTACCTATGCAGTGGAGCCTGAATACGGTCCTGGCAGCACTAATGAAATCACCATTCAAGCCAATGGCTACGTTGGGCATAAAATATGTGTTGTGGAAGACAGCATTCCTGGGAGCAGCCACATCATTCAGATGAGTAGCTGAGATGAATGCTTTATCTTTCAAACCACCGTTCCTACGTTTTGAAACAAACAAGGCAGTGTTAAAACAAAATCCTACCTGCATTAGGCCCTGAACAGCGCCTAACTGAACCTTAACCGCACCATAGACAGGACCACAGAAATCCTGCAAAAGGGAGAAGAGGCATCGGACCATGCCATCAATATTGCTGTTGATATAGATCAACAACAGGGTTATTTTGAGAAGTCAAGCAAGGTTAAAATGCACTGATTTCAGGCAAGGCGTGCAATCAAAGTCATGGGCATGCCATTTGAGGGAGACCACTGTTTGGGCCCATGATAGAATAGGCCTTAAGGCCAATAAAGACCAATGTGGGTACGGCGAGATTCTTGACAACTCAGCTGTGCGGACCACTTTTCCATAATTCCAGGGAGCCTCTGGATGCTCAACTACCACGGGCAGAGGCAGCAGATCATATCAAAGAGGATCTTCCTATTCTCAGAGCTACTATAAAGGGTACATAAAGTCCTATCCATACAACAGAAGGACTTCTAGGCAGTCCCAAGGAAACACTAGGCATCAACTGCCTCAAGAGGCCAACAACAAAATCAATCCTTTCTACCATTGCTTGCAAGCCCCCACAATATAACATCTTCCGCAAATGGGAGGCAATCTGCAATACTAAACATTATATTTAATATGTATCAAAGAAAGAAAACAGGGGGCCATAGCCCCCGGGACCATCAAGCACTAGAAGGGTGTTCCTGTAAGCCAGCCTTCTCGTGCTTGACACACATGCATGAGTTTGCACTCCCTCCGAGGGTATAATTTTCCTGAAGCACCTTGGATCAATCAGCAGGCTTCCTCCCATTTCTGCCAGATTTTGCACGCATTCTCAGGGCACGCTCTTGCGGCATCCACTCCATTGCAGCGCATATGTTCACGTCTGTAGCCCAGTGTTCGTAGCTGGGTGTCGTCTCAGATCCCCACAGCTCTGCAATGTTCTTTCTGAGTACTGCTGTGGCAGTCGACCAGAGTAACTTCTCGTATCGTGACAAGTCGCTTTTGTCGGAGACCCCTAGCAACAAATGTTTTGGTTCCCTCGGTACTGGTTTAGCCATAACTATTGACAACTCATCGCAACATTTCTGCCAGAGCTGTTGTATGTTGACGCATTCCCATAAGATATGGAAGAAGGTACCTTCTTCACGTTTGCAGCACAGGCATCGTGGGTCTGAGACTGTACCCCACCGAAATAGTGCTACTCTCTGGTAATAGGTGCGATGTAGGATTTTAAGTTGGACCAGTCTGAGCCTGGACGATATGGTTACCTCGTGGGGATACATCAATGCCTCTGTCCAGTTCTCTGGTTGTAGTGTTCCCACGTCCCTATCCCATTTGGTTTTTAAGCTGGTTAGTTCCGGTGTGGCAAAGGATGTGATCACGTTGCACGTGATCGCCTTGTACATGGTTCAGGTGATTTTGTATTTAATTTGTTCCTGAACTATGTTGCGTTCCATCGGGGTGTATTTAGGCATATCCCTCATGTTCTGTAGGTAAGATTGCAGTGCATGTTTCATTTGGGTGTAGTGATACATTTCTGTATGTGGGAGGGAGAAGTTAGACTGTAGTGTTTCAAACGGGATTATCTTGCCCTCTCGCACGATATCTCCAATTCTTGCTTGCCCTTGCTGATTCCAGGCAGACCATTTGGGGAGCTTACTTATTTCTGTGAGGTATCTATTGTTCTATAACGGTTGCATATATGTCAGTTTCATGTCCCATCCCATGTACTTGTGTCTTTCTGCCCAGATTCAGGTGAGTTGTGCTGACATGGAGGGGGGCGGTGCCCCGTCCGGGTTACCGTACAAGAGTTCCAGGGGCGATGCTGTGCTGTTGATGTTTATCCCTCTAATGTGTGGCAGGTTTGCAACCCCGTGTAGCATGTCATTCGCCACCGCCATCTGACTGGTCCAGTAATATGTTTGCAGTCTGGGTAGTCCAATTTCTCCCTCCCAGATGGACCTTTGAAGTGTAGGGAGCGCTATCCGTGAGTGTCCCGCGCACCATAGTAGTTTCCGGAGGATGCGGTCAATTTTCAGGAATTTGTGCATTGGGATGTGAAGTTGGGAGTTTTGCAGACTATACAGACTTCTGCCACAATTAAATGTTTATTTAAATAGCGTATTACATCATGGAGGAAAATCACCACATATACATGGGTCATTGACACAATAAAGAAGGGACAGGCACTGGAATTCAATGGAAAACCAACACCAACCGCCTTTGCAAATTCTGAAAAGTGAGGTGGAAAAGCTACTAAAACTGCATGCAAACCCAAAAGTTACAAGACTTCAGCAGAACAAGGGAACATATTCCAAGTTCTTTGTGGCCTGTACAAATCATGGTGACCAATTCTAAACCGAAGAGAGCTAAAGAAATATGCCAAAAAGCAAACATTCAAGATAGTTACCCTAACCAACGTTATAAAAGCGGGGAAGGAAGGAGATTGCTTGGCATCGTTGGACCTCAAAGATGCATATTTTCACATCCTTATTTGGAAAGTGCACAGGAGATTCTTAAGGTTTGTTGTGGGAGCCACCCATTATCAGTTCAAGGTACAACTGTTCGGGTTAGGCTCAGCTCCCAGGCCATTCACCAAGTGCCTGGCCCTGGTTGCCACATCTCTATGGAGGGAGAGGTATCACATGTACCCTTACCTCGACGATTGATTGATATGGGCACCTTCATGTGCCGAAATGGTGGACGCCATAAAGCACATGTCACGCATCCCCTCATGCCTCAGCTTTGCCATAAACTCAGGCAAGTCATGTTTCAGGCCATCAAACAGTTTAGTGTTTCTAGTGGCACAATTCAACACTTTGAAGGGCTGGGTTGGTCCTCCCAAGAAAGGACACTGACAATTCCTCTTCTCTTGAAGAAATTCTGCCTAGGCAACAGCGTATCAGTCCAGACATGCATGCAATTACTGGGGACCATGTCCTCATGTATACCTCTGATCCAACAGTGCAGGTTACACATGAGACCAATACAGCAGTTTCTGGTGGAACGCTGCTCTCACAACAGCAAACTAATAGTAACATCTCTATTGGCACACACACTGTAATGGTGGGCCACCCTGCACCACATCACAATGGGGATGCCACTCAAAGAGCTATCTTTTCAGGAAACATTGGTCACAGAAGCATCAATCACAGTGTGTAGAGTACACATCAATCACCTATCTTTCAAAGGACACTGCAATGCCCAGGAGACCAAACTCCATATCAATGTCCTGAAATTGAAGGCGGTATCCCGAGCCCTCAGCTCTTTCCAACCAGTACTCAAAAACGAGGTGGTCAGAGTTTTGACAGACAACACAACCACCATGTACTAGCTGTGAAAATAAGGAGGCACCTGGTCCAGAGCTCTTTCAAGAGAAGCACAACAGTTATGGCACTGGGCAATCAAGAATTGCATACAGCTCCAAGCATTTAATATGCTGGAAAAACAGAACAAAATCTGCAGACTAGCTCAGCAGAGCCGACATTCAGTCACACCAGTGTCAGCTGGTGAACAAAAAAACTCAGAGATCTTCACAAGATGGCCAACATCTCCCAACGACTCTATTTGCCGCATGGGGAAACAAGAAATGCCCCCAATTCACCAGCAGATATCCACACAACCAATTGCTGGGAGACGCGTTTGCAATATCGTGGGAAGGGATGTTCGAATAGGTGTCCCCTCCACCCCCCCGATTCCGGTGATGCGCAAGGTCCTGCAAATGATCACAATGTACATAAACACAAACATTTTGATAGCACCAGCATGGGCGAGACAGCCCTTGTTCTCCGACCTCCTTTATCTATCACAAGACAGCCAATTCCTCTGGGGCAGGATCCTGAATTGTAACAACAGGTTCTGCACCACAACCCAGGATCACTCAACTTAAACATCTTGTGACTGACTTTGGTGGATTCGACCACAGCCTGATCGTACAAGAATGCAGGAACATTCTGAAAGCAGCTAGAGCAGAATCTACAAATAAATCATATAGATATAGTGGGATCGCTTCTGCAAGTGGTGTGCCCAACAACAGTTATACCCACTAAATATAGCCCCTTACAAAAAAGCTCCTGACATATTTACTTAAGTTAGCTAAAGATGGCTTGCCACATATATCCATTAAAGTATACTTGGCAGCAATGTCAAGATAAAATAGAAAAGAGAAAGGTTCTCCCCTAATTGTAGCTTGCATAGTGAAATATTTCATGAGGGGTCTTTTCCACACTTTCCACCACAAAGGAAAGTACCTATGCAGTGGAGCCTGAATACGGTCCTGGCAGCACTAATGAAATCACCATTCAAGCCAATGGCTACGTTGGGCATAAAATATGTGTTGTGGAAGACAGCATTCCTGGGAGCAGCCACATCATTCAGATGAGTAGCTGAGATGAATGCTTTATCTTTCAAACCACCGTTCCTACGTTTTGAAACAAACAAGGCAGTGTTAAAACAAAATCCTACCTGCATTAGGCCCTGAACAGCGCCTAACTGACCCTTAACCGCACCATAGACAGGACCTCACTTCCCCTGAACAGCACCTCACTGCCCCTTAACCGAATCATAGACAGAACCTCACTGCCCCTTGTTAGGGAGAATTCTCTGTTTAGGCTGAATTTCCAAACCTAGTGAGTCCCCCAGCAGCTTTGCTGGATTTCTTGGGTTTACTTCTTTCTCCTGCCAAGAGTGAGCCTCTTTTTCCCTCACTCTTGGACATGATTTGAGTGTTCCTTTAGATCTACATGTGTTTAATGGGCTATGGGGTCCTTTAGTCCATAGGGCGTCATGTGTTTTTGTGATGTGTGTTACACAGCACCCTCAGTGCAGTAACACAGGGGTGTCATAGTGACCCCCAAACATAGACTCTGTACCCTGGGACTGACTACTGTCTCCCAGGGCATGTAAAGTCACCATTGACTTTACTAGTCACAAATCCTGAGCAGAACCAGTACCAACCATCATTATATATGGACGTACTGGCCGGGGCAATTGGATTGCCCCGGGGTCTGTTAGACGAGGGGGCACGTCTCCGTCCCCCCTGATCGAGTTTTGGCTGGTGGCAGTGGATACTACTTGAAATATTCCACCGCAAATATTTCCCTATGGGATTTCCCATTGTTTTAGGCTACAACCTTTATTTAATTATTTACGGTAGCCTCAAATTTACCGCCAGTTTATTTAATTATTATTAATTCTCCGGTTGGTAGTTTTTGCCGAAACTCGGTTCCAAAATGGAGTAGATGTTTGCTTCTGTGACTCTGACCCAACGTTGAGCCCTTTGTTCCACTTTTGGCGGGCTTCTCCACAGAAGCCCTCCAAAGTGGTGCCATTCTGTCTGGGTACCACAGGGGGTGTGGGAGGGGGTTTAGGCACCCTGGACTGAGTTGCCTTGCCAACTCATGTCGCACTCTGGTGTGATTGGCCCAAGTGGTGAGCTTCCCTGCTCACCACTTAGCATGTTTGAGTGACAGCTAGGCTGTATGAATGGGGGGTTGCTGCATAAAAGCAGGGTTTTTGGGACTGGTTCTTCAGAAGTCGCCACAGGACCTAAGAATCCGACGAGGGAGCTGCTGAGCCGACCTGCCAAGACGACACCACCGGTGGAGCCCTGCTGAACCGACTCTTCACTCCCAACGACAGATAAGATCTCCAGTCCGGAGAGTCTTCTTCCTTTGACTGGTGGGGATAACCAGTTTCTGTCTTCCTTTTTCGCTCCTGGAACCTTTCGTGTCCGACCTGCCTGGGCCAAGCACTTTTGGTAGCCGGAATACCGCATTTTACCACGACCGCGAAGAAAGGGTTGTACCCTGTGGCTGGGTAACTCCACGGCTGGCCTCATCCCTGGCAGTGCAACGACCTTCATCTTTCCTCTTCGTTGAGACTTTCTCTTCCTCGAGACGACGCTGCAACTTGCACCCACTGCCAGGAACATCTGCCCCCGCTGGAGGATCCTTTCCACTTAAGGTACCGTGTTCCGCCCGGCTTCCCTTGCAACCGATTGTACGAGGTAGTTTTAGCCCTCGGCTTTCGACCCTGGTTAGCCTGGGACACCCTAACTAATCTTTCCTAAAGTTCACTTCTGTCTTTAAGAACTCTATGCAAGACTTTTGACTTTGTCTAACCGTGTGATCCTGGACACATTTGTGCCTAACTCTCTCTAAGAGCGGGTCCGGCCTATGGGCTTTGGCCCACTGATACACTTGACCTTTTCTTGCCTTGCCTGTTCATTCTAAAGCCTGTGTGTTGTGTGCTTTCCTAAATCTCTGCCTTTTTCCCTCCCAATTTTGTTAACCTATCAGAGTGCCATCTTTAGTTAAGTGCTCACCTCTGTCTGGAAATAAGTGGTGTTAACTCAGACTTGTCTGATAGGGAATTTGTGGAGTACCTAGTAATAGTAACAGTGTTTTTGAAGTGTTTCCTAATCTTAGTGCTGGAGTGTTTCTCTAAGTGTGTCTTTTTAAATAAATAATTATATACCTTGTTGATACCAAAAGCTCTGGTCCGTGTTTGCTTGTGCTATTGTGTCTGAGTGCCTATTGTGTATACTTTACATACTGCCTAACTCTTCTTGAGGGAAGTCTGACTGCTCAGCCACAGCTACCAACAGTGAATCTGTGTGGTGCAGACTGCTAACAAGTGGGTTTACTGCCAACACCTGTAGTCCTAAATCTTTTGCAGTGTTCCCAAAGGGAACTGCACAGGTTTCTAACACCCCTTCACCGCACCATAAACAGCACCTCATTGCACCTGAACTGCATAGACAGCACCTAACTGCTCCTTTACCAAAACATAGACAGCACCTCACTGCCCCTGACCACAACATAGACAGCACCTCACTGCCCCTTAACCATAACATAGACAGCACCTCACTGCCCCTCAACCGCACCATAGATAGCACCTCACTGCCCCTGTACACCCTCTCCAGAGCCCACCTGGCCACCCCAGAAATTACCAGGGGAAACCTCCCTTACAAATTCACCACAATGCTGCCATCCCACAAAGCACGTAAAACAGGTGTCATTTGTCCCCGACCCAGTAAGATCACAGTACTTCTTCACCATCATGCGTCATCTCCGTCCTAATGATGCACACTCCACCTTGGCACCACTGCGTCCCCCAGCTATTTTGCATTCCAGCTGGCCTTGACACTCCAGAAAACAAACCGGTCTCCAGGAACATGGGCTAAACGTGTTACATTCCAAACAGACTTGGAACTCCTGAATACCTCCAGGACATCCAGAACACACGCTGAATTCCCTGGCAGCATCGCGCTTCGGCCCACTCCAAATATCCTCTTGCATACTGCTGGGATACGTCATCAATCGCACTCCAAACTCCATGGGAGACACATCTCCCTTGCCTTGACTCCGCCAGCTTCAGCCATGCTCCCGGCCCTCTGTTACCGTGCCACTAAGGCGGTCCTATGCTCCGGAGACACGGAAAAGTGCCACCAACTAGCGCATATGCGGAAGTACAAGGTCCTTTCCTCGGACCAATCCGAACAAATTCCCTACACTTCCCTCTGTGCCCTCCTCCGTGGCGACCTGGCAAGAGCAGAGATAACTCCTAAATCCGTCCCTGTCCTCGCCTCACGCCTCACTGATCGGGATCCAATATGCGGCCTGGCCCTCAACTTCTGAGGAAGCCACCGCAGCACCCGCTGGCACCTCTGCTTCACTACCGGACCGCTCCACCAGGGCCCGCAACACAGCCCGCCACTCCGGACAGTTGGCCACCTCAGCCCCTGCTCGACCGCCTGACCAGACAGTCTCAACGGCACCACCTTGCCGTTCCCTCTTATAGACCACCGACCTCGTGCTCTGCCGGAACAGGACCCCAAACGTGGACCTTCACTGCACCGTCCGGCCTGCAATTCCTGCTGCTGGACGGATGTCTCACTGGAAGGCAGCACTTCTCACCTACTGCCCCTTCCCAGCAGCTGCATCCTCGTCGCCAGTGATGTAAACAAGGCCACCTTGCACACAGAAGCAGGAACCAGAAGGTAATTTTACATGTAAGTTTATTCTCTGTAGTTGTAAGGTAGAGAAAGCACTGGGACATCCATCCAGCCCAGCACATTAGCTCCAACTGACACCCGTAGAACCCAGCACTCCAAACCTCCACCAACATTCCAACACTCCACATTCTATGTCAGTGACATCACTACACATCATTACAACACATAGCCCATAATCAGGCCCCAGCACAGATTATAACACATGCCACTGACACCAATGTAGGAACAGGAAACATCTTTACTGAGTTCCAGCTCTGGGTACAGTGTACAGGAATACATTTAGGCCACATCAGGTAAGTTACTTGGACAGAACATCCACTGGCATCCTCTTTCAGTCACCCCATCTTCTCAACTGCACATTCACAGAACCATTCAGAACATAACATTCTCACACACAGCATTCCATGTCATTCACTCACAGCTTTCTATGCATACAGGGCAGGGTGCAAGGAAAGACAAGACACAACAATGGGCTACTAAAGTGAGCCCAACATTCTTTACTTTAAGTTATTACACAGCCCACAGTAGCGGCTGTGTAGTTATGGTTAAGTTGTTAAACCCATAGGAAGAACACTTTTTGGGTGGCTTATAACTTCGTTCCCCCTGGACAAATCCTCACCAAACTTTGCACAAAAAGTATATGGCCCTCTCTGAATTGTGTTTGCAAAGTTTGGTGAGGTTCGGTCCAGGGGGGAAAGTTACAGGGGGGGGGTCCCAAAATGTCTTTTTTTTCCATAGACTAAATGGAGAAAAAAATGTTGTCGCGCCTACAGCCTAAACCGCTGGATGGATTTTCACCAGAAGCGGTGGCTTGGTCCCGAAAGTGTGCTTTTGTAAATTTGATGAAAATCCGTCTAGTCGTTTTTTTAAAACAACCAAAAAGTAGGTCTAAAAAAATGAGTGTTATCTATGTCTGCTCCGCGGACACACTTCCCTGTTCGTTCCACGGACAGGAAACCGATTGGATAATCGGCTTATGTCATGTCCACAGACACACAACGTGTTCTCTGATTAGCTGGGATGAGTCGTGAGGTGCGTCAAATTGTTTCGATGCGCCCACCATATTGGATGCGCGGACATGCGCTGGAAGTGAGCACAAATCCAATTTTGGGGAGTGTGTTGGTGTGCATGAGTACTTGGAGAGGGTGGGGGAGTAAGAGATGGAGCAAATGTTGTATTTGTTTAGGTGGGAGAAGGCTGTGATGTGTTTGCGGTGTCCGTGGACATAATAACACTGGGTGCACTACTGGCTATTTTAATTTAGTATGTTGTTGGTTTTGGGTCGTTAAAAGAGCATTGGGTGAAGAGGGAATGTATTGAAGAGTTTCTACGTTGGTTGTAAGTATTTTTATAATGTTAATTGAAGTGGGTTGGTTTTGATGTGAATGTATTATGTTTTTGGTTTGTGGTTATTTGGTAGGTATTTGTTTCTATGCAATAAAATTCAGAGTGGGCCATATACTTTTTTTTGCAGTTTGGCGAAGATTCGTCCAGGGGGAGCAAAGTTATAAGCCACCCAAAAACTGCTCTTCCTATGGGTTTAGCAACTTAACTATAGCTACACAGCCGCTACCGTCGGCTGTGTAATGCCATGTATTCGAAATAAATGAATCTAACAAATAGGTCATGTGTTTGTACATACCACATATCCATGCATAGGGCACGGTGTACCACTGACATGCACTGTAAAGGAATAATGGTGTGCTGTACCTGAAAAATGCAGCAGAACAGATTCATCCCCTGTGGCCGCCTCTGTGTTCTGTGGATTGTAAGGGCAGCATGAACATCTGCCAATGCAAAATCCATCACACCTTCTGACACCCCATCCCCATGACACTCGTATAGAGCATCACTATAACGTCCTCAAATGGCAACATCAAGAAATGTTTCTCCCATTCATGTCTTACAACTTTGGTTTCCTTCATACAGACATGGAGATCCACCTTAAAACGTCCTGCATTTCATGCATCGTGATTAGCTATCACGCACGCTTCGTCTTCCTGAGCGTCCAAGTGTGTTCTCTCGAGGACGGATTCTTTGTCACACGATCACTTGCCCACAGGCAGGCGATAAAATATGGTTTTGCGATGCCATTGTCCATGCAGGGCCATTAATTGATAAATCCATTCTAATGGCCTCCTCCACGAAGCCTTTTCATGAGACAAAGGCAGCGCAGAATAAAATGGACTTTGCATGACCTGCTAAAGAGGCATCCATTACCCGTGTGACAGCTTGCCTGTCACATCTGGCTATTTATATTCTTGCATCCCATAAATCAAGTGTGGACTTACCACATTTTAATCAGAGGCACATGCCTGTTTAAAAGTTGTTGAAGGAGGCAGTCGGGGCAATGGATGAGCTGTCTCCATTTTAAGTCCGCTCAGAGCAGAGGTAAACCATATCCGGGAAAAGGGCCCTTTGAGAGACTTAGAGCAGGTTTACAAAGAAGCTACTGGTGGTTACACTGACTTACTCTTGATTTACTCCTGGAGAGACTCTATTCAGTTCACAAAGACTTTACCAGGCATCCATCCCACTTACTCCTGACAAACTTCTGGAAAGAGAAGAGTCAGGTGTAATTCAGAAGTGCTACAGCTAACCTCTATCACTCTGAATTCCACTGCACATCATATGTCTATAAGCGGTGCTAAGTTCAATGGCAGGAAGTTGGCACCATGACCCCGTTCTATATATAGTATATGGTGCGGATGATCCTCCTTGGAAAGGTCGACCATTGAACAATGTATGAATACTTAAAAAAGAGGTGCTGCACTTGATATGATATGGCATTTATAACACACTATACACAAGTGTTTCAAGGCGCGACGAGACAAGGGGGGGAAACAGAGGGAAGACAGACAGCGATCCTACTAGAGCAAGTGACATTGAGATTGCGCAAGTGCAGGGCGAGGGGAAGGGGAAAAGTGCAGGGGGAAAGGGGAGGCGGCAGTGCAGTACATAGGATAACAGTGAAATAAATAAGACACATATTTAAAGTGCCGCCAGCGAGTGCAAGGGTAAAAGCAGACATCAGGGGTCAAGTATACAAGGGATACAGGGATACATATACAGTCCCCAAGTGCAAGGGTTGCCATGGGGCAGTGCAGGTGGGCAACTGGCGGGGTGGGGAATTGGGCCCGAGATAAGAGGGTAGCCAGGTAACCAGTGCAGAATCAGAATCAGCCAGGAGATCAGCAGGGGAGATGAGGAGACAAAGCAGAAGCAAAGAGGAAGGTCTTGAGGTGCTTCCGGTACCAGAGATGGTTCTCCTCAAGTTTCAGAGAGGCAGGTAACTGTTCCAGAGCGAGGCCCCAGCCAAAGAATGAGATCTACCACCAACTCACTGCTTGGAGAATCGACTGACCCTGAGGGAGTTGGAGACAGATGAGTGAAGAGTTCGAGATGGAAGGTATTTAGGAAGAGAGCGTTGAAGGTATTGAGGTCCCAGGCCCCAGAAGGCTTTGTGGACAATGCAGAGGGTTTAATCTTCCCTTCCACTGGGAGCCAGTGAAGATATTTCAGCCCTGCTGATATACGATCCCTGGGCTTGAGGCCAAGGACAACTCTTGCAGTCCTGTTTTGAATGAGTTGCAGAGGGCGGAGAGTAGAGGCAGGCAGATTTAGAAAGAGGCTGTTGCAGTAGTCCAGCCTAGAGAAAACCAGACCTCTGGAGACAGTGAGCTTCTGGGGAAAGGAGAGGAAAGGAAGAATACCTCAGAGGAGGTGCAGCTGGTAGTGTGACTTCTTAGAGACGTCAGAGATGTGAGGAGAGAAGGAAAGTGTGGAGTTGAAGATGACCCTAAGGTTTTTAGTCACACAGGTGGGAGCAGGAAGAGGGCCAAGAGAGGCCGGCCAGAAAGTGACAGGAAAGGAGGGAGCAGGTGTGATGATGAGGATAATCTTGGTCTTACTGGCATTAAGGCAGAGATCATTGGTGGCACACCACTCCTGGATGGCGGACAGACAGTCAGAGATGAGAGAAGGAGAAGAGGCGACAGAAGGGAGTCTGAAAATGAGCTGAGTGTCATCCGCATAGCACTGAAAGTTGGGGAAGAGAGCAGCAATGCGGTGGGCAACAAGTTCCAGGCATTGCTTGAACAGCCAAGGAGAGAGGTTAGACCCATGGGGAAAACCACAGGAAGCGATGTAGATAGAGGAGAGGAAGGACCGACGTTGGACCTTGGAGGTTCGATTGGAGAGGAAGTAGGTCAGCCAAGCCAGGGCCTGATCGGTGATACCCAGGTTATCACGGAGACGGTCGAGCAGGATGGCATGGTTGACCTTGTCAAAGGCAGAAGAGAGATCAAGTAAGATGAGGATACAGGAGGTGTTGGAGTCATGGTTGGAGAGCAAGTCTTCTTACATATTAATTAATGATAACCACACATTCAGACCAAGCTAGCAGTTGTCATGGTTAACTATGTTTTTAAATAAGATAACACCATTTTATACCTACTCAGTTAACTGTTGCCTCAGCTGTAAATGAATTGGCATCACCAATGGAGAGTGGCTACTAATGACACTTTGCCATTGAATAGAGACTCAATGGACCCAACACCCCAAATAAAACATGTGATAGAAAATGCATGAGGTCAGTGAATCACTACTATTAGGTCCCACAAGCTAGCCCCCAGCTCTGGACATTATGATAGTATAAGTGAGAAAGGAAAGAAAGTCCCCTTTCTGTGCCACTGACCATGTCATAGAAGGAGAGCTGCAAGAGAAGTGTGCATGTCAGAGCACTGTTGGTAGCCCAGGGAGTGAGTGCTTAAAGGAGATACGTTTGTGTGCTCTTAGCTGCAGTGTCTGTGCCTCTTTGTGCAGTGTCCACGCAGGTATGGCAACCAGGCTCTCGTTCTAAGAAAGCACGATTCATTGAGCTGCTGGCTAGGCCAAGATAACTGTTTTTGAGAAGAAATGAAAGTGCATTCTGGGAAGAAACAGCATTTTAGAAAGAAGCATGGACATTTGGATGACTCCCAACATGTCAGAAAAGAGATAATCTAGTGTTGAGGAGAACCATGACAGGGGATAGAAGACATTGATGCTGACGAGGATACCTGGGGTGCTTGGGTTCGTTTGGACATTTGAGTTGAGAATATCTGAATGCTTTTGAATACTTAGAAAGGAGAAACACATTTAAAGAAAAAACAGTAAACCGTCTGGAGCGTCTAGTAAGATTTTAGCTCCAGGGAAGGCGCATTTCCAGAGAGCTGCTGCTGCACTGCTGAATATGAGTCTTTTATGTAGAGTGCTATCTGTTAGTAAAGCCTTCCTCTTTTGGTGACTGTGGCGAATTGTATTCTGCCCTGCAGACTTACAAGGATGAGTAGGGGCTGAAATGCCCACTTAGCCCTCACACTGCTACAAACCAAGAGCCAAAACAATAATAAAGTAAAACAGCCACAGTTAAGATATATATCCTTTGGCTTTTGTGGTAAGGACAGAGGGAAGGCTATGCTCTTAGGAGGGGTGAGAATGCGATTCAGTAGCGACCCAAACAGAAAAAGCATAACAGTTCAAAGTAAAAGGAATGTCCAAACAAGGTTCTATCAAAAGTAGATATATTTTAATAAAACACACCATCTGCAAAATAACTTAATAGCCAAATACTACACAAAGGGCACCCCAGAGAAAAGAATAGAGAATAAGCAAATAAAGCACAATGCAACATTCTAAGTAACGGGTCAGGGGTGTAAGGTAAGTGAAAACAACAATGTTCTTTTCAAAAGGAGTTGTTTCTTGAAGGTGAGAAGGGAGTCAGTGACGTCACCAGTCTCTAGGGCCCAAAGCTAAACCAAGGGAAAAGAGTCAATTGTGCCTTCTTAGGCTGTTTAGCTGTTCAGTAGCCTTAACCCACATTTATTGGCACAATTCCAGCAGATCAAATTAGGTTTTATTGTGTCAGCTGTGATTTCCAGTTGGGGAGAAGGTGTTGAGCCGGGGTCGAGTTGAATTGGGATTCACAGAAGTGTCGCTCTTGATGGCCACAAGTGTCGGTACATCAGTGAAGTGGCTGGCGACTGGATGCACGGTTTTAGTCGAACGGCTTTGGTGGTGTGTCGGAAGTTGGCGGTTCAAATGTTCCTCCAGGGTCTGGTGGACTGCTGATGCAGTTCAGCAGTTTGGGAGCAGCAGTCACGCTGTTCTAGACAGCGAACAGTGTCATGCTGGGTTCGAACACATGCTCGACACATTCAAAATGCAATGCTTAGAAGAGCAGTTTGACAGTTGGTTTGACTGCAAAGATGCTGTAGACTGGATGCGCTAATCCACTGGATTGGTTTGATAGAGTGCTTGAGGATCAGTTTGATGGTCGGTTCAGCAGTGTAGTTGTTGGAGACTAGATGCATACTTCAGTCGAGTGGCTCTATGTAGCATTTGATAATCAGAGCTCAGTGGACCACCAGGGTCAGTTTGACTGTCGATGGCAATCGGCAGCGAGGATGCTGGCAGTTTGAGGGGTGGTTCAAATGCAGCAGATGCAATTGAGCATGTAGTTCAAGCTGAGGCAATGATACACTTACTACCATGTTGCAGTGGTGAACATGTTCAAACACACAGTACATTAGTTTGAGGAGTTTAACAACAGCAGCTCTGCAGGGTCCTGTGGGTCAAAGATATTGAACAGGCTTGAATCACAGCCTGAAATGGTTCGGTAGTAGGAAATCAGGTTTTTTAGCTGTCTTGCCCTCATGGTTCCTGTGTGTCCCAACCAAGGGGCTCAAGGATATGTTTTGGTCATTGTTCTTCATCTTCCAAGCATTAGGGAAGCTGCTCCACAACTGCAGGAGTCCTAAAACACAGTGAGTTCCTTGGTACTGTTGTGGCTGACAAAGAGGCAGGTCTTGTTCCAGCAGCATATAATTCCCAATGGTTGCTGGGATGGTTAGGGAATGGAGCTCACCTCTGCCTTGAACACTCAGTCTTTAGCTTACTAGCGGGGGACTTTGGAGAGATCAACTCTCCCAACAGAGTTCCAAAGAATTCTTCCTCAAGTTTATGTTCAAGAGTGAATCAGAGATAATGGTGTGAGACCCCTTCGTTTAAAGGTAAAAGTGCACAGGTGATTGAACTAAAGCTAGCCTGTTTTTGGGGCCCAATCTCGGCCCCAAAAATAAGTGCACTTTGCCCTTCTGATGTCACACCCAAAGTGCTTTGTGGTAAAATCAAGTGGAGGGGAACAAGAAGGCAGAGTGAAACAAGATGGCAGAATCTTCCATCATATGTACAGAACTCTACTGTCTATACTAACCCCACCCTTCCCATCTCAATAAGACCAAAGGCTTTTTGAAATGCAACACCCTGTCGTGAGGCCAAGCCTTTTGTGAATGGGTGTGCCATTTGGGTCTTGTTCCCATGCCAGCTTCCTGTGGAGTGGCTGTCTTCTGGGAAGGGTGTTAACTACCCTTACTAAGGAACAAAGAGAGGCAATCCCCCAAGGCTACAGTCCTGCCAGGAGTGTCAAGGTCCAGCCCATCTGGTGAGAATACACATAATCCTTCCACAGCTAGGTATGGGCCCACAGGGCTGATACGTGCATTATATCAAATTGCTGTTGGTGTAACACTAATACGAACAGCTTCCACTATGCCATAGCCAGTGGTTGAAGTGTACGAAAAACAGTAGTGGAACTATGCTTCCTGCTGGCCTGCCCCCGCTCCCCATGAACCCGATTGCTGCACCCACTCCCACACACAATTCAAACCCCCAAACAAACACATCTGCTATTTATGGGAATGTGCAGTGCATTGCACTGAAGTGCAAGCTTCAACTTCTTCCTACACTTTTATTTTAAAACTAACCCGTCCCAGAACGGTTTCTTTTTAAAATAAAAGTATAGGAACAGTGAAACTTAAAAATAAAAAGTATAGGAGCACTGCTCCCGTCCACTCCCACCCACTTCGACCTCTGGTCATAGCTCAAGTATGGCTTATATTCTGCTACCAGGAGGTAGAGTCATAATTATAGGGTTTCGGAACAGAGGTGTACATCTAAAATTCAGCCTCTGCACTGCAGAGACGTCTATGACACTGAAGCTGTCAAATGGGCACCAAGGCCTCTGGTAGAGCAGGTGCTGCAGATCCAGCTACTGATGCAGTATGCCTTTTGGCATGGAGCTTATCAAATGGGAATCTGATAGCAGATAGGCTGTTGGATTCAGTACTAGTTTTACATACAGGGTCCCATTAGGATCTCCATTGGGGACCAGCAGACAGACTCATACACAAAACGTGCTGGCAAAAAATAGCAGAGAAGACACAACCATCTGCCTGTAGGAACTTGAGCAGGGTATCCTTTGGGCATTATAACGCTGTTAGGTGTAAAAGACTTTGAAGTGGCACATTCACAGTAACATCACTGAGAAGGTTTTGAAAGACAGCAAACAGTTAAAAATACAGGTGATGTACAGCATAAGAACCTAACACAATATATTCTTAAAACCACTAATTCAATGATTAAAATTATCGGTTCAATGTGGTTTCATCTACGTAAATTACTTTTGTGCAATTTACTTCGCTGATATCACCTTGTTATTTTTTGTTTTGTTTTTTAAACGGGGAGTCCCCAGAAAAGCCCCTACTGAACCCCCTACCCACTCCACTGCATTCCCTACCCAATTGCCTATTTTACTGCTGAAAGGTCATTTCAGAAAAGTAAACTGCAAGCATGTGTATGGGAGTTATCTGCCATCTAGAGGCAGATTATTTGAGTACACATACACTAATCAGTTTATTTACACGATCAATTCAAAACAGATATCATCTATATATTTACAGATTAATTATATGTCAATAATCAATCAATGGATAGCCTTGAACTGAACCTGATACAATGCCCATTCTTGTTTCAGGTGCATCCTTTACGGTTTGGCCATCTGAAATGGCTCCACGGTTATCAGCAATAGTAAAACATGGTTTTCATCAACTCAAAACTCTTAATACAAAATTATTGCTGCTGGCATCCCTTATCAGGGTCCAGATTAGCACACTATGTTAATATTACTAGGGGCTCAGTCTGTAGCTGATCTACAAAGTACAATGGCAGGAGACTACCACAACACATGCATTCACACATGCACAAACACATTGATTTTGATAACATGTTTCAATTTGAAACCAATTCGAATGGTGCCAAAATATAGTAAAGATAAACTAAAGAAGAAGATATGAGGAACATTGGAGAAATCAGTTTTGAATTATTGGTAAAGGAGATGTTTTTAAACCAGATGAACTGTGGCAAACAGGCACACGATGACTCCTATACTGTCCTTTGCCCAGTCTTAATCTACTCCTTGATAACCCTTTGTCACCAGCTCAGAGTTAGCCACTGTCCACTGTGATTGTCTCATGAGGTCCGTGTTATGAAGATGCGACGGAGACAGGTAAGCTTGTAATATAGGTTTATTAAGTATATAAGTAAGAAAAGAAGACCCCACATCTCATGAGCTCCCTTCCCTTCAGCTCTCACCTCCAACTGTCCCTCCTCGAACTATCACAAGAAACCTGCACCAACAGTCCATGACATCATAATGCCTAGCTCTTTCACACTAGAGGTTTCTTGCATTACCTTTCATATAGGAGGAACTCCTCCCTTAAGAAGAAGCAACATAACACATCTTCCCCCTTTTCTCTTTTTTTTTTTTTTTTTATATATCATCAGATTAGTTCACTTTTTTAAAAAAACTGGTTTTAAAACAAACTGCCATGGATGGCTCAGTTACCATCCCCAGGTTCCTCTCCTGGGCATTGCCCCCACATGACTCTCACGTGTGGCCCCTCTTCACAGAGGCAACTCTATTTTTATTCCACACTTGCCCACCAGCAACTCGCACTGCCCCTTTCATGACTGCAACCACTCTGACAGGATCCGAATAAAGGGGCTCACCTTTCCTCCTTATCACTCCTCTCTTTATCCTGACCCAGTCACCACACTCCACACGTAACTCCTTCTTTCCTCTCCTCAAATTCTCACGTTTGACCCACTCTGACTTCTTCCTCAGTAATGATCTTCTCACTTCGTCCACAACAAGATCGGTCTCCCTACATCTTCCTAGCCATGGCGGACAAGCCATAGAGTATGGCTTCCTTCCCCTCATGAGCTCAAACGGGCATATACCAGTTGTGGAATGTGGTGCCATCCTCAAAGACCACATCCTATTCTGTATCAAGGCTACCTTATCTAAACCACATTCTTCTCCCATACGCACACTTTCCATTACACACCTATTCATTCTCTCAACTACACCATTTGACTCGGGATGGTACAATGAAGTCCTTTTGTGACCAACTCCACACTTCCTCAAATAGTTAGAGAATCTTTCTCCAATAAACTGGGGACCATTGTCGGTCAATACAGTCTCAGGCAAACCCTCACTTGCAAAAACCTCCTGTAGAACCTTTATCATACACTCATCCGTGATGTCCCTCACTATCTTAAAGTCTACCCATCTGGAAAATAGATCCACCACCAGAACAATATACTTACCACGGGCATATCCAAGTTCCACAGGACCAAGTATGTCCATGGCAATATCACACCATATCCTGGACGGAAGACCGACGTCCACTAATGGTTGTTTTCTGGCCACCACTCCCTTTCCACTCTTAACACAAAACTGGCAATTTGCCAAACAACTTTCCACCTCTTTGTCAAAACCCGGCCACCAATAATCTTCTCTTAATACTCCTTTGGTCTTGGTTATCCCTATGTGACCGCTATGTGCTAGATCAACCACTTTCTTCCTTAATCCTATCGGGACCACTGCCCTACCCCATCTGAACAAAATATTATCACTAACGGACAATTCATCCTTCACCTCCCAATATGGCTTCATTTCTTCCGCCAATTCCACCTTATTGGGCCAAGCTGTAGATTCAACATATGTAATCACCCTCCTTATGATATTGTCTTTTTCCACTTCGTCCAACCACTCCTGCTTGGACACAATACCGTCAGTGTTGAAAAACACTAACTCCATCTCCTCACTCTCCATACTTTCGGGACCTGCCACCCTTATCCTAGATAAACTGTCCGCCAAAACATTCTCCCTACCGGGTATGACTTCCATCTTAAAACAATGTGTTTGCATCCTGGTAACCCAGCCTGCCACTCTCCGAGAAACTTTGTCAAGACCTTTATTTTCAAAAATTGCTTTTAAGGGTTTATGATCCGTTCGTATCACAAACTCCACTCCCCACACAAAATTTCTGAATAGTTCCACAGCCCAAAAACATGCCAGTGCCTCCTTTTCTAACACAGAATATCTTAACTCCGCTCCCTTGAGGCCCCTCGAGGCATGGGCAATTACCTCTTCAGAACCATCTTCTTGCTTCTGGGATAACACAGCTCCCAGTCCGCTTTCACTCGCATCTACTGTGATTATGGTTAGCTTCCTCGTGTCAAAGCATCCTAATGGCCTGGCCATGTTTATTTCTTCCTTTATCCTGTTAAACTCCATGTCACACTGGCTATTCCATACAAAATCGGCACCCTTCTTAAGAATCTTTCTCATCTCCTGTACCTTGTCAGCATAGTTTATCACAAATTTGTGGTAAAATTCCGTCATCCCAAGAAAAGAGCGTAGCTCATTCTTGCTTTTCGGTTTCTCAATACTCTTAATAGAATTCACCATGTCTTCCTTGGGCTTAACTCCATCTCCCGACACTTCATGTCCCAGATAATCCACTTTCGTCTGCGCAAACACACACTTCTCACCTCTCAAAGTAATACCTCTCTCTCCAAATATCCTCAAAACCTTCTGTAGGTTCCTGTCATGTTCTTCCATTGTGACACCACTCACCAACACATCATCCTGAAAACAGAACACTCCCTTAAGACCCTTCAACAACCGATCCATGATCTTCTGAAATACAGATGAAGCGGACGCCAGCCCAAACGGCATCCTCCTAAATTGAAAAACTCCTTCATGCGTCACAAAAGCAGTAACCTTCCTACATGCCTCCACCAATTCGACCTGATGATAAGCTGATGTCATGTCTAACTTAGAAAAATATCTTCCTACCCCCACCATGGTCAATAGTTCACCCATGTTAGGTAGCGGGTGTCTGTCTACTAACACACACTTATTCAATTTGCGCATATCAACACACAACCTTATGTCTCCTGAACTTTTCTTCACAATTACCACTGGGGATACCCATTCAACCCCTCCAGCTCTCTCAATCACACCTGACTCCAATAGCTTCTGTAATTCCCTTCTCACATTCTTCCTTAAAGCAAGAGGCACTGGTCTGAGTTTTGCCACGACAGGTATACTGCCCCTTTTTAACGTTATCTGATGTTGAAATCCTCTTATCCTTCCCAACTTCTCATTGAATACTTTCCCAAAATCCGACATATACCTGTTGTGACACACAGACACTTCGGATATTTGCAGTACTTGCTCTGGGTGATTGGGATCAAGTCTGATCCCTAAATTCTTTTGTTCTCTCCATCCTAACAAAGATTGCCCCTTCCTAGTAACATACACTTTGCCATCACAACTGCGTCCCTTAAATTCAAATCTACTCCATACATAACCCAATAGATCAATTTGATCTCGGTTGTACCCTCCTGGTTTTATATCGGGCTCTAACAACTCAGATACTACCCCTTTCATTTCGCACTCAAAAGCAACCCTGGATATTAAAGTTATCTTTGAACCTGAATCAGCCATCATTGATACTTCACGTCCATTCACTGTCACCACAGCATAGGGCCGTTCACAATCATCGGGATCCCCACCATTTGTGACAACATTAACAGTATTCACGATAACATTTTGTAATGGCACAACAACTTCGTCTTCAGATGATCTCCCATCTTCTTCCTCATTCACATATAAGACTCTCCGTTGGCCTGACTGTCCAAATTGGTAGTTCTTGCAGCATGATGCTAAATGCCCTCTCCTTTTGCATTTTGAGCACGTACTCTTTCGCCCTGGACATACAACAGAGGATGCAAAGTGGGTTGCACTAGCACAACGATAACATAGCCTTTCATCCTTCCTATCTTCTTTTTTTTCATATCTCTGCATCGACTCTTGATTCTTCCTCTCTTCGGGATTACTCCTCCCTGACAATCTGTTCTTTCCTCTCCTTTTGTTCTTCCCCTCGGCCACAGACAATACCTCTGGCTTATTTTCTTTGGGCTCCCCCCCTTCAGATTTGGAGAGTTTGGCCACACATGCCAAGGAATGTTCCACACGTTTTGCCAAATCCAGTACTTCATCTAAACTTGGCTCATCCTTTAGCCACAATTCCTCTCTTATCTTATTCGACCTACAATGTGTCATGAATTTATCACGAATATGTTCATCGAAATTTCCCTGAAACTTGCATGTGAGGGCCAGATGACGCAATGCAGTCACATAATCTTCAACAGATTCACTCTGGGCTTGTGTGCGCATCCGGAAATTGTACCTCTCCAAAATCGTACTCCTCTTTGGATTAAAATGCTTATCAAGTCTCACCAATGTGGACTCAAACTCATTTAATTCATCCCCCAATGTTTCAAAAATCCTCTGGCCCTCGAAGCCCAAAAAATGTAACAGCAATGCTACCTTCCTCTCGCCGGAATAGGCCGTTCCGCCAGCTGCTTTTTATGTAGTGCAGAAAACCCTTGCGCCATTGTGGCCATGCGATCCTCGCCGTGCCTGGGGCAGGCATAAAAATGGGGGGGCCCGATATCCCTGGTAAAGCTGCCATGTCCGCTGCCAGCTAAAATGTCACTTGCTGTGCGCGTGTTCTATTTTCCCTGCACCAGGTACTACTGGGCTCTGTTGACTATGAGCGCTGTAAATGTCCCTTACAGGAGTTTCTCCTTCACACCTCTAGTTACCCCCTTGATGCCTTGGCATAAAACCGCGTTGTGTGGTAAACTGGCGCCTTATTAAAGTTAGTATGCTCTTCTATTAAGCAGATTACGGTAATGCCGTTTACTTCTCCCTCTATTACGTGGAATACGGTACTCTGGTTGATAGTCCGCTCCCAACATCTTCCTTTAAAATGACGGTGCCCAACACACCTTGAGCAGAGGCACGAGATCACCTAAAGGAGTTCGGAAGGGTGACCCCGGAAGGGCGCAGTAATAGCCAAAACACACTTACTTCTGTGTCATTGGCGGAATGCAAAGCACGCCGATCTCCAAACGGCGGCCACTCGACGCTACCTGAGAGCGGAAGGGCCAACACACAGGCTTCCACACGGGGATTATGTGACTGCATTGCGTCATCTGGCCCTCACATGCAAGTTTCAGGGAAATTTCGATGAACATATTCGTGATCAATTCATGACACATCATCCTGAAAACAGAACACTCCCTTAAGACCCTTCAACAACCGATCCATGATCTTCTGAAATACAGATGAAGCGGACGCCAGCCCAAACGCGAGGAGGGACAGTTTATAGGAGCTTGCAAAGTGAAGGACTCATCGGATCCTGCGTATTTCAGCTGGGGTCTTCTCTTCACCTGCTAGTCCATGGCATTTCATCCCATCCTCGTCGCCATTGTTATGAAGATGCGACGGAGACAGGTAAGCTTGTAATATAGGTTTATTAAGTATATAAGTAAGAAAAGAAGACCCCACATCTCATGAGCTCCCTTCCCTTCAGCTCTCACCTCCAACTGTCCCTCCTCGAACTATCACAAGAAACCTGCACCAACATTCCATGACATCATAATGCCTAGCTCTTTCACACTAGAGGTTTCTTGCATTACCTTTCATATAGGAGGAACTCCTCCCTTAAGAAGAAGCAACATAACAGTCCGCTGTTATTTACTCTGGGATTACTGTCATTGTTGTATGGCTTTCCTGTTTTCTTTTTCCATTGTTCTTCTGTTCCTCCATGACTTCACTTCAGAGTATTCTATACTGGATGCCTCCCCCTACTTTGCCCACTGTGGCCTTCTCATGGGGGATCCCACTTCCATGTACTCCAGGATTTCCACCATTGTTTTCTGATTCCACATGGATTTTCCTCACTGCTGTCTACTTGGAGACACTGCCCACTGCTATCTTGCTCTTCCATAACCTGATACTTATTCATATCTGTTTCTGGATGTTTTCCCCTTCTCTCTCCACTGGGATTCAGGATTTGGCAATGCACTCAATCTGCTGGGATGCTTTGGGGCTTGTCAGCACAGTAGAAACTGGAGATGCACCACTACCAACACGTAGAAGGTGTAGGTGCTCCAAAGGTCCATCAGGGCGTACACAGGGTACACATGCTAGTTCCCAGGCTAACAGACTCAAACTATACTTTCCCACACCTACAACTCCGAATTAGAATATTATCTAGGCCAGCCACACAAAGAAATTGATAACCCACTTTCAGAACACTACACATCCCCAAACAATTCATAAATCACAATCCCCAATAATACATCCTTGCACTTTGGGGTCTCAAGGCACACCTCTGGACATTGAAACCTCTAGTGTTCTCAACAAGAGCCACCCTGAAACAGACCTTTACAATGTAACTGGGTACGTCCTAACTGCATACATGAACAAATCTGCAAAGCTATCCTTCATTTTCTCCACTAACTTCAAGAACCAAACCCAGCCCATCCTTGTTCAGAGCCCATAAGCACCAAGAGTCAATAAAGGCGACTTATTAGAATGATATAAAACCTGATAATATAACATTTCATAGCATAACATGACCCTGTTCTTTTTTAAAAGCATGAATTTTAAGTTGTCAGGATGGAATTTCTTAAATATTGTTGTCAGAATGGTGTTTCTGGTCATAAACAGTATATTGACAAGTCTTTGGGAAATGCACCCCTTTTCTCCAAATGCACACAATCCCTTACTCTCACAGGATCCGTTAGGCACTTTCGCACTTTCACCTTGTCTCCTACAGTGCAGAGTCAGAGCTCTTTCTCATTCCCAGTGTATTTTTCACACTTTAGTACTTTTACTTAATTTCCCAGATTGCAAACCCAGGGCTCACTTTGTCTCACAGTTTCTTATTTTGGAGTTCCCCCTACTTTACGCAGATGGTATCTACGTTTCCAATAGGCGTACACAGATGTGTACATCATAGTGTAAAATGGAAGTGTAAGATGGTGGCATGTTCACCTGTACACCACCTTTGGACTCCGATGTACAAATGAAAGAAACACTGCCTGCCATGTACACATGTACACATGACAGCTAGCATTTACAATGGATTCCTGGTGAATTCGTCTGATTTCTGCTTGTGCAAAATGCCCAAGGCTTCCATAAGAATCCACAGCATTATTGCCAGCATTAAAATGTCATGTTAGCATAAACTTTGGAGAACTTGTATGGCGGAGGGAAATGGGGAAGCAGAATCGTAACTTACAAATGTATGCAAAAGAGGCACACTGTTAATTGAACGTGTAAAATTCATATGCAGGATTTGTACACATTCAATGAACTGTACACAACAAGGAAAAAACGTTTTGCAATATTGTCGGATGTTTTGGTACTTTTGTCAAACTTATCAGAATGCAGCATCAGAGCTCTTTTTCTTCAATGTCTTATTGTAGCTTTGTTACCTTAAATATAGAAAGCATAATGCAGCATCAATATGAGTTGCCAAAATGCTGTGAATTCACATTGTGGACATATTTCAGAAATTCACTCAATGTTTATATTTTCCCAAATTTGAGCAACTTTGCACCTCCTTTAAGAATTGTTTGCAGTCCTATCTGAGCCCTTTCTCCTCCAGTTTACACAACCATTGCTTATGTGTTATTCCTTCCAGGTATAGGCAGCTTCTCTTCCATTTCGGTGTCTCTCCGCCTTGTCATCTATTCTGATTGGTCGCAGCTACTGTTTTCACAGTTCCCTTGGTCATTTGGTGTCAGCTCTTCCTTCTTCCATAGTATTCTATGTTTCCCACCTTTTGACACATGCTCTAGGAATTAAATGTTATAAAACCGCAGACCACTTTCTTGTATTTTACTGCCATTTTTCTCAAGAGTGCTTGGTGAGGATGCTGTATTCTCTGTTTTCCTGGTTTACCAAGGGAGGCTGGGTGTGTTTCTCCTTACTCACAAGACATCAGGAAATTAGCTGTTAACAATAGTAGCAAGCAGCCAGAGTGCACCCAAAGGTCAAGGTTAGATAAGGTACACACCCTCTGTGTGGTAGTTACACAAATGTATCACCTAGAGTGCCAGAATACCTCATCGTTTTAACATAACATTTTACATAAGGAATGTGAATACAACAATACAGAATAAATATGAATTATTTATCATAATGCATCTATTAAAACTTGAATATGTGACAATAAAAGTGTGTAGGTGTATACATATTTATTTCAAATTTAATTTTATTTTATTGGACATTTGTTTCGCGCCAATACCCAATTATTTCAAGTCACCACAAGACAAGTTGGTGGGGGGGGGGCTGCTTGGGAAGAATGTAGATCAACAAAAACAGTTATATTGGCCTTGTGACAATCCTATCTTGTAAGTGCAAGACAAGGTGGAAAGTGCGGGTGTGGAGGGGTAGATGGATAAGTGGAGCGGGAGGGCAAATGTGGGGGGCAAAATAGCAAGTGCCAGGGGAAACACGGGGGTAAGGGAGGATGAGTGCAGTGGACATGGTGGACCAGGTTAGGGATAATCTGTGAAGGGAGCTCAAGGGCAAGTGCTGGCAAGGGATGCTGGGGAACTGGCACAGGGGTGGTCTGGCCTCTGTATGACTCTGAAGGGACCAGTCGCAGCAGCAGAGGGAGAGTTAGCACAGGAGGGGGGGGGAAGGAAGAGGAAAAAAGGAAAATCTTGAGAGGTTTCCGGAATTTAAGAAGATACAGTTCAAGTCTGATGGGAGCAGGGAGCCTGTTCCAGATGGAGGAACCAGCCGAGGAAAGGGATCTTTCTCCCACTCTCTGCTTTGTGAATCATATGTCCTGCAGAAAGTTGGAACCAGAGGACCGAATGACTCTGGCAGGGAGGAATTTAGGGAGGGAAAGCTGTATGTAGAGAGGACCCAGGCCCCAGACAGCCTTGTGGATGATGCAAAAGGTCCTGAATTTGATCCTGTGGTTACCGGAAAGCAGTGGAGAAATGTTAGGGCTGGAGAGATGCAGTTCCTGTGTTTGAGACCAAGGATAAGTCTTGCAGTCCTATTCTGGATTAATCGAATGGGACACAGGGAGGAAGAGGCTATTGCAGTAGTCCAGCATAGATTGAACCAGGGCACTGGAGACGTTGAACTTCTGGGGGAAGGTGAGGAAAGGTAGAATGCCCGGGAGGAGGTGGAGCTGAAATTTGGACTTCTTGGCAACTAACTAAACTACATGATATCTTTGTCTTTAGTTAAGGTGTACAGCAGCTCCTCTATTGCCTTTTATACTCCCTGACTGTGCTCTACCGGAAAGACATGCATTATGTTGTATCAGGTTTAGGGTATAATTGTATTAGGGAATATCTCTGTAAATGAGATTGGAAAATGCAATTGTTCTAAAATGTCTCTAATATTAAGAGAGTCTTTATTTATTATACCAGATTGCCCCCTGGATATTCTATACTGTCTCATAAAGTAATAACATAAAATGTGTTTATTTAATAATTGTTGTGCTATAGGGAATATTATAGGTTGGCAGATACCCCCCTATACCTAAGGTGAGCTATGTGTTCCATAGGGAATAGAAAAAAAAATCCTAAAAGCTTTTGAACTGTGCAACGGATTTAGCAGAAATGTTGCAGACAATGTTGTACGCATGGCCCCCCGAGACTGGAAGGTTGGGAAGATTTGTTAGGAAAGTTATTAAGAAACCATGAAAGCAATTTTGTTCTACTCCCTATTCATTTTGCCCTAGAAAAAGGTCAATTTTTACTCCAGCACACACCGTAAACCGCTGTGCATATTTGGACCAGGTCTGTAACAACTTGGCTATGATGAGTTAACTCACAATCCTTTTGTGCTTTGGGGTTATTCTGCCCAGTAGTTTTTTTAATATTTGACAGAGAAGGGTGTTTCCCTTTCTCTCAAAAAGATAATTATATTCCCATTATGCATTGCCTGAGGGAGGTTTTTCAGAAATGAAAACGCCACCATCTTTTTTTTCCCAATGCCAGACATAGCCGCACTTATAGACATGAATATCAGAAAACAAAAATCAGACTAATTGAATTTAGATGCAGAAAAACAGTGAAATTGCATCAGGCTAGAGGTGGGGAGGAGAGTGCACCATGTGAAATTTGGGTGTTGTAGGAAGGCTAGGGACCAAGTTTGCAGTACAAACGTTTTCCCACAGCCATGAATATTCAGCGGGATAACCGTGACTACCATAGAAGACGAGATCGGCAATGAAAGTGCATCACACAGATTAACAAGTGTTTGAAAGGGTATGGGGAGGGCTAGCGAGTCAAATGAGAGTTTGTGGGGGTGGGGCGCCCTTTCCACGAGGAGAGGGGCACTTGGTGAGTGAGTGGGGGTACAGGGTAACATTTGTTTGTTGTTGTTTTTCTCGATAATCCTGGCTATCAAACTACCAATAATCGCAGCTATATGTAGTGCATTGGTATTATAGTCGTGGTTTTGGGGAAAAGTAAAAAATACAAAAGGATATCTATGCAGCTACAGTGAGGTCAGAGTGAAAAGTCAATGGCCAAGGCCATATAGCGTTTTAATTGGCTGAAGGCCTGGTAGTGTTGTAAAATACAGTGGGTACCGCCGAAGGCCGTGGCCAGTGGCCGATTAGTGTAAAAAGAGTAGAAAGTGGACATGGTAGATTTAAAAAGTAAAGTGGGCATGTGGGTACGGCCGAAGGCTATATAGCTAGTGGCTAGTGAGTGATTTAAAAACCACATTGGGCAATACCGAAGCCTGTGGCCAGTGGCTAGTTAGTGTTCTAAAAAATGCAGTGGCTGCTAGCCATGGCCCATTACTGAATTAAAATTTACAGTGTGGGCCTGTGGCTCCGGAAAATGTACAGCGAGCACAGCGAGCACGGCCTGGTTCTTGTTTTAGTGTACACGCAGTCCTCGATGTCAGTCCTTGTACAAGGCTTGTACAAGTTGATTTTAGGATTGTTGAATGTTTTATTTGATCTAAGTGAGGATCTGAGGAGTATAAAGAAGGTAGATGAGTGGTGTCAGTATTGGGAAAAGTATAGTGCACACTAAGATAAATGTGCACAACTTTGCATGACTTCTTGATTCATAATGTCCTGGAATGAGTAAGAGGGTGAGTGAGTAAGAGGGAAACTGAATAAAATGTTAAATTCTCAAATCAGTCGTCTACATATTCAAGCAGTTCATGTGGAGTAGTGCAAATTTATCTCTGTGCACACTAAGCCTTTCACAAAACTGACACCACTTTAATCTACCTTCTACCTTCTTTATACCCCTTGCATCCTCTCTTCACCCTGGCCTGATTGTTCTAGTGCCAAGATGCCCTTGGGTGGATATGCGCTATACCTTTGAACAGTTCTCAAAGTTGGTCTTTGTACAGAGCTTATAAAAGTTGACTTTAGGATTGTTGAATATTTTATTTGTTATGTTATGGAAACTTATATAGTGCACATTGACCCAAGGGTATCTTGGCACTGGAACAATCAGACCAGTGTGAAGCGAGGATCCAAGGGGTATAAAGAGGTTAGATGAGAATGGTGCCAGTTTTGGGAAAGTTGTAGTGTGCACATACATTTGCACTACAGGTGTCTTTATGGGATTTGCCTCACCCTAAAGCGCCTATGGGGTGGGATAGGTTAATTTCCTTCCCAATATTCCCCCTTTTGTTACTTGTACAGTAACACATTCCCCTGTATGTATGTGTTCATTTTCCCTTCTCACTGTGGCCTCATATGGTGGACTTCCCTTTATTGGTATCTATGCCCGACATACTGACCGCAAACTTTCTCATGCTTGCGCATATATTCGGGTGTGCATGTCATATAAATACATCCCACATCTCCTGCTAGGTCAATCCATACTTCCTCATAATTTTCTGGGTCAATGGATGGGACAATGATTGGGTGGTACAAGCGGTCTACTTCTCTTCCATAGGGGATAGGAATCATTTGAGGAATGGCATAGCTTGTTTGTATTTGAATGTTTCCTTTGTATTGCGAGGTGCTTTTGGAGACCCAATTGAAACCATCATCATTGCGCTACTAGGCACTGCTTTGGCAAAACACCAGAGTCCCATTTGGTAGATTCAGAAGATGACCAAGATGAGCACGATGACTGGTATCAGCATCTTCACAATAACTCCTAGCCCGGATGAAGCCCAATCGAAGGTGATGTCAAACCAATCTATCCCTTGGATCCCAGCTTCTTTTTTCATCCGTACTCCTAGACCATGTACTGCCGCTATTATGTGAGACAACAATCCATTCTCTGCATCTTTGGGAGGCACGAATGTGCAACATGAATCCCTCATTGTTCGGCACAAGCCTCTTTCCATTGCCGTCAGCATGTTGAGGAGGTAGCGGTTCTGCATCTTCATCAACCTTAGGGCACTCAGCTCGACCTTGAACCCATGCCCAGTGTCGTTTGCCAACTGGACCAATTCCAGCGCACTATCTGCAGCCATTTTGCATTGGCAGCTGCTTGTAGGCTGGGTAGCAAGAGTGACGCGAAAATGGTCTCAGCTGAGTTGAACAATCAATATTCTTCTGGAATTTCCCCAAGCAATGCAGCTGAGTCTTTTGATAGATAGTTTGATGATCTCTTTGTCGTACGCAATTGTTCCTACTGACTTTTCCTGGGAAGGATGCAGAATTCTGGCGGCAGCTCTATTTTATGTTCCTCGAACACAGGAGAAACGGTTGGGGCTGTGTCAGGTATAAGCCCCCCTTCAATAGTTCTTCTGGAATTACTAATAGCGCTGAGTGCAGCGTGGCCAGCAAATAATAGCCCTTCCATGAGGGTAGGAGGTGCAAGTACGCTTGCTGGCCACAGAGCCAGTAGTAATACATTACTAGTGCCATATCCCTCTTCAGGTCTGGGATGAGGAGGGTCCTGTTGCACTTCTCATTTGACCAATACATGTAGTTCCTTCACTGTGGAAACAAAGTTCATGTGTTTATTCTCGATGCACTTTCACTGGTTTCTCTATTGCTGCAATCCATGTACATTTTGCAATGTTCTCTGTCCAAATGTGTGCGCAGGTTGTATATACTTGGGCAAGGTGTTCCTCCTCATAACCTAATAGTGCTTCTGCCAGACAATTTAGTGTAGTTTCTTGCCATTTGCTATTTGTATATTTGATTCCATCAATAACTAAGTACGGCAGCTTTAGGCATTTAATGTCTCTTGGGTTCTTGTTACATTTCAGGGGATCTGGATCAACAAGCTCTAGTCATACTCTTTGTTGCCCAGAAGGTGCCTTTAATCCTACATAGCACAAGATGAACCAGGCGCTGTGCCTCTATAATTGGTACTTCATGTGGTACTAATACCTTGGGTACACCTGACATGTGTGGGATTAATGAACAGATGTAGCAGCTGTCATTTGCTGTTTGCCTTCCTACCACACTCATGTCTGTGTACCAGCTGTTTGACATTTCCGTTATGTTATGCAAAACACTTTTAAAAATAAATGGAACAAGATGTTCTAATATCACACTCATTTTCTTACTACTATATGCAGGTGCACTTGTTGGTTCGTCATAGCTATTATTATGCTGGTTATTGGGGCTAAACATATTTACAGTTCTGTTGGTGGTGTTTGTAAAAGTGCTTCCCGCAAATGTGCCTCCCCTCTTTTTCCCATATAAAATAAGGTCCCCAGTAAATTACTAGTGCAAACATCAAAATAGCAAACAGTGCCGCATTCAAATACAATCTACATGTATATGAAGAGGAACATCTAGGGAGAATTTGATAGTTATCTGTTTTCCTAGCATAAATAGATGTATTTGACGATGCTAGTTCCATTGTCTTCTTCCAGAAATGAAAACAATTATGAACACAAAAGGGTGGAAAGGAGGGCAGGGAAGGAGAGAGAGAGAGGGAATTTTCTAAACATTTTATTTAATAACGGGCTTATATTATTTTATCTATATTATATATTGACACTATTTAGCAGTGTTTTACTTTTCTATAGGAGCTGGCTGAATTGATAACTGGAACTGAGGTGGGAGAGCAGGGATTTAGGGACGGACTCAAGGTGTTTGTGTGCTGGTCAGGGTTGCCCTATGTACATCTGAAAGATGTATCCAATAGTGGAGCCCCTTTACTTTAACAGCAAGAGGGAATGAGAAAATGACCTCGTATGGGCTATGCAATCTACGGTTTGTTCCACTTTTAGACATAACTGCACAGTTAGATGATTTCTTCAGGCAGGAGTGGTTGGGTAGTCTGGGAGCTTGCCAGTGCTGTGTGTGTGGTACTTGTTGTGTCTTCTGTGTAGGGTGGTGCAATTTGTCATCAGATGCATTTAATGGCACGTGTTAGGGTTGTCAGATACTCTTTAAATTCCTCACCTAGGACCGCTGCTGCCTTATGGGCACCTGATGCTCTCCTGACAGGGGAGATGGGAGTGCTTAAGCACCAACCAGTTACCACCTCATGGAGTGATAGATGGTGGTCTTTGCTAGGTTGTGCACAAAATGAAAAGGGCCAAGGGCAAGCAGTGCACCCAGTTCTTGTTCATTTTGGTGCAGAGTTTAGATAGTTTGCTTTTGAGCAGACCGTTGATGCTCTCCACAATGCCATTGGCTTTGGGGTGGTAAATTGAGCACATCTGGTGCTTAATGCCAAGTAGTGCTGTGATCTCTTTAAAGAGTTAATTGAAAAAATGTGTGCCATTATGGGACCTGGGGGGGGGAATTCATGGACAAGGAATTTAGCAGCACATTTAGCATCCAGGTGTGCACAAGGACCTGCCTCAACCCACCATCAGAAGGGGCAAACCACAATGATCAAGTACTGCAACTCATTGTATCTTTCTCTCATGTTGGCATAAACTATGTGTAGCTTGCAGAACGGCCCAATAGGGCGGGGTAAGGTACCTCGTAAGGTCTGGATTGTCATACCTCTGCTGAAACTTTGACACGTGGTGCAATGTACGATCATGTTTGTGAGTTGCTCCTGAAGAATGGGGACAAACCAATCCTCCTGTTTGTCTACTGCGATGTGTTGTTTCAAGCTGTGGGTGGGGTGATGAAGATGGTCAAAAGCTATTACTAGCAACTCATATGGCATTACTGCTTTACTAGAGCATTACTGGCGCCATAACAGATCTGTCTGGAATTGTTTACACCCTCTTTTTAACCACATTTCCTTTTCTTCATTTGGCACTTTACCTTGCAGCTTGATGATCTGTGCAACAGGCAATGCTGTATACAGTATGACTTGATGACTCCTTCTTCTGCGGCGACCGGAGCGGGGACACAGATGTCTCCACACTTCCATATGGAGGCCCTGAAATGCAATCCTGCATTTATCAACTGCAGCTAATCGCCTACTCGGCTGGATGGACCAGCACACAATGCCACCTTGGCAGACTTTAACATTTGCTGCTAATTGATTGCATGACTTTTACAATCGTGTCCGTGCAATTTGGTTAACTTATTATTAGCAGATACATGGTCTGCTGTGTGTTGTTTGTTGTGTTGGCCTCTTCTTGCTACACGAGGCAAAGCCTTTCCAAAATGGCCTCTTCCTTTGTTTGAGCACCGGTGTGCCTTCTCACTTTCTGCTGAGTGCCTGGGATTGGTCCTGGCCCACTTCATCAGGGCCAATGAGGCAGGATTGGCAGGATTGGCCCCCCCTCCTAACAAGGCCCACTCCTGGCCCTGACAATGCCTCACTTTCACACTTTCAGCAATCCTTCTTCTGCAGCGACAGTAGTGGGGACAAGGATGCCTCCACACTTCAATCCGGAGGCACTGAAATTCAATCATGCACTTAACAACTGCAGGTAAGCCCCACCTGGCCTAGACAGACTGGCACACGATGCCACCTCAGCAGACTGTAAAATTTGCTGGTAATTTATTGCGTGACCTTTACAATTGTCTCTGTGCAATTTGGTTAACTTATTATTAGCAGATGCGCAGTCTGCTGTGTGTTGTTTGTTGTGTTGGCCTCATCTTGCTACATGAGGCAAGGCCTTTCCTAGATGGCCTCTTCCTTTGTTTGAGCACTGGTGTGCCTTCACACTTTCTGCTGGGTGCCTGGGATTGGTTCTGGGCCACTTCATCAGGGCCAACGAGCAGGCCACCAGGCTTGGCCCGGCCCTCCTCACAAGGCCCACTCCTGGCCCTGACAATGCCTCACTTTCCCACTTTCTGCACACCTACTTCTGCGGCTACCGGAGTGGGGACACGGATGCCTCCACACTTCCATTCAGAGGCCCTGAAATGCAATCCAGCATTTAACAACTGCAGGTAGCCCCTCCTGGGCTGGACGGACCATCGCACAATGCCACCTCGGGAGACTTTAACATTTTCTGCTTATTTATTCCGTGACTTTTACAATCATCTCCTTGAAATCTGGCTAAGTTATTATTAGCAGATGCACAGTCTGCTGTGTGTTGTTTGTTGTGTTGGCCACTTCTTGATACACGAGGCAAGGCCTTTCCAAGATGGCCTCTTCCTTTGTTTGAGCACTGGTGTGCCTTCTCACTTTCTACTGGGTGCCTGGCCCTGTCTAACCCTGTTGACCATGGTATGCCACTAGTCTCCCCTCTCCGGGATCTGTGAGTATGCCCTCTCACCACCCCTTGCCCCCCACCATTGTCTTCATGTCCCCCTGACCCCCACCAGCGTGTCTATGTACCCCCCCACCAGTGTGTCTAACCCCCGACCCCGCCATTGTCTTTATGTCCACCTAACCCCTGCCAGTGTGTCCATGTGCCCCCCAACCCCCACCATTGTCTTCATGCCCCCCTGACCCCTGAGCAGTGTGTCTATGTGCCCCCGACCCCTGCCAGTGTGTCCATGTACCCCCGACCCTCCACCATTGTCTTCATGTCCCGCAAACCCCTGCCAGTGTGTCTATGTGCCCCCAACCCTCGCCAGTGTGTCCATGTACCCCCCGACCCTCTGCCATTATCTTCATGTCCCTCAAACCCCCGCCAGTGTGTCTATGTGCCCCCAACCCTCACCAGTGTGTCCATGTGCCCCCGACCCCTGCCATTTTCTTTATGTCCCCCTGACCCCCGCCAGTGTGTCCCTGTACCCCCGACCCTGCCATTGTCTTCATGTCCCCCTAACCCCTGCCAGTGTGTCCATGTGCCCCCAGCCCCCGCCATTGTCTTCATGCCCCCATGACCCCTGCCAGTGTGTTCATGTACTCCTAACCCCCGCCAGTGTGTATATGTACCCCCGATCCCCCGCCAGTGTGTCTATGTGCCCTTGACCCCCGCCATTGTCTACATGTCCCCCGACCCCTGCCAGTGTGTCCATGTACCCCTAACCCCCGCCATTGTCTTCATGTCCCCCTGACCCCTGCCAGTGTGTCCATGTACCCCCGACCCCCTGCCAGTGCGTCTATGTGCCCCCGACCCCTGTCAGTGTGTCTATGTGCCCCCTGACCACTGCCATTGCATTTGTGTGTCCCCAACCCCTGCCAGTGTGTCCATGTGCCCCCAGTCCCGCCATTGTCTTCATGCCCCCATGACCCCCACCAGTGTGTCTATGTTCCCCCGACCCCTGCCAGTGTGTCCATGTACCCCCCGACCCTACCGCCAGTGTGTCTATGTGCCCCCGACCCCCACCAATGCGTCCATGTACCACCCGACCCTCTGCCATTGTCTTCTTGTCCCCCGAACCCCTGCCAGTATGTCTATGTGACCCCGACCCTCGCCAGGGTGTCCATGTGCCCGCCGACCCTCTGCCATTGTCTTCATGTCCCCCTAACCCCCGCCATTGTGTCCATGTACCCCCCGACACCCTGCCAGTGTGTCTATATGTCCCTGACCCCACAATTGTCTTCATGCCCCCCTGACCCCCGAGCAGTGTGTCTATGTGCCCCCGACCCCTGCCAGTGTGCCCATGTACCCCGACCCTCCACCATTGTCTTCATGTCCCGCAAACCCCTGCCAGTGTGTCTATGTGCCCCCGACCCTCGCCAGTGTGTCCATGTACCCCCTGACCCTCCGCCATTATCTTCATGTCCCTCAAACCCGCTCCAGTGTGTCTATGTGCCCCCAACCCTCACAAGTGTGTCATGTGCTCCCGACCCCCGCCATTTTCTTTATGTCCCCCTGACCCCTGCCAGTGTGTCCGTGTGCCCCCAGCCCCCGCCATTGTCTTCATGCCCCCATGACCCCCGCCAGTGTGTTCATGTGCCCCTGAACCCCACCAGTGTGTCTATGTGCCCTGACCCCCGCCAGTGTGTCCATGTGCCCCTCCGACCCTCGCCAGTGTGTTCATGTGCCCCTGACCCCCCACCTTTATCTTCATGTCTCCCTGACCGCCGCTAGTGTGTCCATTTACCCCCCGACCCCTCCCAGTGTGTCTATGTGGCCCCGACCCCAGCCATTGTCTTCATGTCCCCCAGACCCATGCCAGTGTGTCCATGTGCCATGTCCCCGCCATTACCTTCATGTTCCCCTGACCCCGCCAGTGTGTATATGTACCCCCGATCCCCCGCCAGTGTGTCTATGTGCCCCTGACCCCCGCCATTGTCTACATGTCCCCCGACCCCTGCCAGTGTGTCCATGTACCCCTAACCCCCGCCATTGTCTTCATGTCCCCCTGACCCCCGCCAGTGTGTCCATGTACCCCCGACCCCCTGCCAGTGCGTCTATGTGCCCCCGACCCCTGTCAGTGTGTCTATGTGCCCCCTGACCACTGCCATTGTCTTTGTGTGTCCCCAACCCCTGCCAGTGTGTCCATGTGCCCCCAGCCCCCGCCATTGTCTTCATGCCCCCATGACCCCCACCAGTGTGTCTATGTTCCCCCCGACCCCTGCCAGTGTGTCCATGTACCCCCCGACCCTACCGCCAGTGTGTCTATGTGCCCCCTGACCCCCACCAGTGCGTCCATGTACCACCTGACCCTCTGCCATTGTCTTCATGTCCCCCCGAACCCCTGCCAGTATGTCTATGTGACCCCGACACTCGCCAGGGTGTCCATGTGCCCGCCGACCCTCTGCCATTGTCTTCATGTCCTCCTGACCCCCGCCATTGTGTCCATGCAGCCTGCCATTTTTTTCATGTTCCCTTGACCCCCCGCCACTGTGTCCATGTGCCCGCCGACCCCCGCCATTATTTACTTGTCCCCTGACCTGTGCCAGTGTGTCCATGTACCCCGCAACCACCAGCCAGTGTGTCTATGTGGCCCCCAAACCCTGCCAGTCTGTCCATGTACCCCCTGACCCCTGCCAGTGTGTCTATGAGCCCCCCGACCCCCACCAGTGTGTCTATGTGCCCCCCGACCCCCGCCAATTGTCTTCATGCCACTCTGACCCCCGCCAGTGTGTCCAAGTACCCCCAACCCCCCACCAGTGTGTCTCTATTTGCCCTCTTACCCCGTCATTGTCTTCATGTCCCCAGACCCCTGCCAGTATGTCTATGTGCCCCCGACCTCTGCCAGTGTGTCCATGTGCCCGACATCCCCCTGCTATTGTCTTCATGTCACCCTGACCCGTCGCCAGTGTGTCCATGTAGCCCCGACCCCCCACCAGTGTGTCTCTGTGCCCCCCGGCCAGTGTGTCCATGCACCACCCAACCCTCTGCCATTGTCTTCATGTCCCCCCAACCCCCGCCAGTGTGTCCATGTGCCCCATACCCCTGCCATTGTCTTCATGTCTTCATGTCCCCCTGACGCCAGCCAGTGTGTCCATGTACCCCCCGACCTCCTGCCAGTGTGTCTATGTGCCCCTGACCCCTGCTAGTGTGTCTATGTGCCCCGACCCCTGCCATGTCTTCATGTCCTCCTGACCCCCGCCAGTGTATCCATGTACCTCCGCCAGTGTGTATATGTGCCCCTGACCCCCGCCAGTGTGTCCATTTACCCCTTGACTCACTGCCATTGTGTCTATGTGCCTGACCCCAGCCACTGCGTCCATGTACCCTCGGCCGCCTGCCAGTGTGTCTATGTGCCCCCCGACGCCCGCCATTGTCTTCATGCCCCCCCAACCTCCACCAATGTGTCCATGTACCCCCGACCCCCTGCCAGTGCGTCTATGTGCCCCCGACCCCTGTCAGTGTGCCTATGTGCCCCCTGACCCCTGCCATTGCCTTCATGTCCCCCCAACCCCTGCCAGTGTGTCTATGCACCCCCCCCATTGTTTTCATGTTCCCTTGACCCCCCGCCACTGTGTCCATGTGCCCGCTGACCCCCGCCATTATCTACATGTCCCCCTGACCCGTGCCAGTGTGTCTATGTACCCCGCGACCACCCGCCAGTGTATCTATGTGGCCCCCAACCTCTGCCAGTCTGTCCATGTACCCCCTGACCCCTGCCAGTGTGTCTATGTGCCCCCGACCCCCGCCCGTGTGTCTGTGTGCCCCTGACCCCTGCAAATTGTCTTCATGCCCCTCTGACCCCTGCCAGTGTGTCCAAGTACCCCCCGAACTCCCACCAGTGTGTCTATGTGCCCCCCCGACCCCTGCCAGTGTGTCCATGTACCCCTGAGCCCCCGCCAGTGTTTCTATTTGCCCTCTTACCCCGTCATTGTCTTCATGTCCCCTGACCCCTGCCAGTATGTCTATATGCCCCCGACCTCTGCCAGTGTGTCCATGTGCCCAACTACCCCCGCCATTGTCTTCATGCCCCCATGACCCCACCAGTGTGTCTATGTGCCCCCCGACCCCTGCCAGTGTGTCCATGGACCCCCCAACCCTACCGCCAGTGTGTCTATGTGCCCCCCGACCCCCACCAGTGTGTCCATGTACCCCCACCATTGTTTTCATGTTCCCTTGACCCCCCGCCACTGTGTCCATGTGCCCGCCGACCCCCACCATTATCTACATGTCCCCCTGACCCGTGCCAGTGTGTCCATGTACCCCGTGACCACCCACCAGTGTGTATATGTGGCCCCCAACCCCTGCCAGTCTGTCCATGTACCCCCTGACCCCTGCCAGTGTGTCTATGTGCCCCCCGAAGCCCGCCAGTGTGTCTATGTGCCCCCGCCCCCGTCAATTGTCTTCATGCCCCTCTGACCCCTGCCAGTGTGTCCAAGTACCCCCCGAAACCCCACCAGTGTGTCTATGTGCCCCCCCGACCCCTGCCAGTGTGTCCATGTACCCCTGAGCCCCCGCCAGTGTTTCTATTTGCCCTCTTACCCCGTCATTGTCTTCATGTCCCCTGACCCCTGCCAGTATGTCTATATGCCCCCGACCTCTGCCAGTGTGTCCATGTGCCCAACTACCCCCGCCATTGTCTTCATGCCCCCATGACCCCACCAGTGTGTCTATGTGCCCCCCGACCCCTGCCAGTGTGTCCATGGACCCCCCAACCCTACCGCCAGTGTGTCTATGTGCCCCCCAATCCCCACCAGTGTGTCCATGTACCCCCACCATTGTTTTCATGTTCCCTTGACCCCCCGCCACTGTGTCCATGTGCCCGCCGACCCCCACCATTATCTACATGTCCCCCTGACCCGTGCCAGTGTGTCCATGTACCCCGTGACCACCCGCCAGTGTGTATATGTGGCCCCCAACCCCTGCCAGTCTGTCCATGTACCCCCTGACCCCTGCCAGTGTGTCTATGTGCCCCCCGAAGCCCGCCAGTGTGTCTATGTGCCCCCGACCCCCGTCAATTGTCTTCATGCCCCTCTGACCCCTGCCAGTGTGTCCAAGTACCCCCCGACCCCCCACCAGTGTGTCTATGTGCCCCCTGATCCCTGCCAGTGTGTCCATGTACCCCCAAGCCCCCGCCAGTGTGTCTATTTGCCCTCTTACCCTGTCATTGTCTTCATGTCCCCTGACCCCTGCCAGTATGTCTATGTGCCCCCGACCTCTGCCAGTGTCTCCATGTGCTCGACAAACCCCTGCCATTGTCTTCATGTCCCCCTGACCCCCGCCAGTGTGTCCATGTAGCCCCGACCCCCCACCAGTGTGTCTCTGTGCCCCCCAACCCCCGCCAGTGTGTCCATGCACCACCCAACCCTCTGCCATTGTCTTCATGTCCCCCCAACCCCACCCAGTGTGTCTATGTGCCTCCGACCCATGCCAGTGTGTCAATGTGCCCCATACCCCTGCCATTGTCTTCATGTCTTCATGTCCCCCTGACGCCAGCCAGTGTGTCCATGTATCCCCCGACCTCCTGCCAGTGTGTCTATGTGCACCTGACCCCTGCTAGTGTGTCCATGTGCCCCCGACTCCCACCATTGTCTTCAGGTCCCCCTGACCCCTGCCAGTGTGTCCCTGTGCCCCGACCCCTGCCATTGTCTTCATGTCCCTCTGACCCCCACCAGTGTATCCATGTACCTCCGCCAGTGTGTACATGTGCCCCTGACCCCCGCCAGTGTGTCCATTTACCCTTTGACCACCCGCCATTGTGTCTATGTGCCCCGACCCCCACCAGTCCGTCCATGTACCCCCGACCCCCTGCCAGTGTGTCTATGTGCCCCCGACGCCTGCCACTGTCTTCATGTCCCCCCAATCTCCTCCAATGTGTCCATGTACCCCCGACCCCCTGCCAGTGCGTCTATGTGCCCCCGACCCCTGTCAGTGTGTCTATGTGCCCCCTGACCCCTGTCATTGTCTTCATGTCCCCCAACCCCTGCCAGTGTGTCCATGTTCCCCCAACCCCCGCCATTGTCTTCATGCCCCCATGACCCCCACCAGTGTGTCTATGTGCCCCCCGACCCCTGCCAGTGTGTCCATGTACCCCCCCAACCCTACCGCCAGTGTGTCTATGTGCCCCCCGACCCCCACCAGTGCGTCCATGTGCCCGCCGACCCTCTACCATTGTCTTCATGTCCCCCTGACCCCGCCATTGTGTCCATGTACCCCCCAACACCCTGCCAGTGTGTCTATATGCCCCTGACCCCGCCATTGTCTTCATGGCCCCCTGACTCCTGCCAGTGTGTCCATGCCCCCGCCATTGTTTTCATGTTCCCTTGACCCCCCCGCCACTGTGTCCATGTGCCCGCCGACCCCCGCCATTATTTACATGTCCCCCTGACCGGTGCCAGTGTGTCCATGTACCCCGCGACCACCCGCCAGTGTGTCTATGTGGCCCCCAACCCCTGCCAGTCTGTTCATGTACCCCCTGCCAGTGTGTCTATGTGCCCCCCGACGCCCGCCAGTGTGTCTATGTGCCCCCAACCCCCATCAATTGTCTTCATGCACCTCTGACCCCTGCCAGTGTGTCCAAGTATCCCCGACCCCCCACCAGTGTGTCTATGTGCCCCCCCGACCCCTGCCAGTGTGTCCATGTACCCCCGAGCCCCCGCCAGTGTGTCTATTTGCCCTCTTACCCCATCATTGTCTTCATGTCCCCTGACCCCTGCCAGTGTGTCTATGTGCCCCCAACCTCTGCCAGTGTGTCCATGTGCCCAACAACCCCCTGCCATTGTCTTCATGTCCCCCTGACCCATGCCAGTGTGTCCATGTAGCCCCGACCCCCCACCAGTGTGTCTCTGTGCCCCCCGACCCCTGCCAGTGTGTCCATGCACCACCCAACCCTCTGCCATTGTCTTCATGTCCCCCCAACCCCCTCCAGTGTGTCTATGTGCCTCCATCCCTTGTCAGTGTGTCCATGTGCCCCATACTCCTGCCATTGTCTTCATGTCCCCCTGATCCCTACCAGTGTGTCCATGTGCCCCCGCCATTGTTTTCATGTCCCCCTGATCCCCCGCCAGGGTGTCCATGTGCCCGCCAACCCTCTGCCATTGTCTTCATGTCCCCCTGACTGCTGCCATTGTGTCCATGCACCTCCCGACATCCCGCCAGTGTGTCTATATGCCCCTGACCCCGCCATTGTCTTCATGTTCCCCTAACCCTGCCAGTGTGTCCATGCGCCCCCGCCATTGTTTACATGTTCCCTTGACCCCCCACCACTGTGCTCATATGCCCGGCAACCCCCGCCATTATCTACATGTCCCCCTGACCCGTGCCAGTGTATCCATGTACCCCGCGACCACCCGCCAGTGTGTCTATGGGCCTCATTACGACCCAGGCGTTAAGTTACCGCCTGGGCCGTGACTTTACCACCATGGCGTAAACTACGTTTACGCCATGGTGGTTGGCGGACTTACCGCCCCATTCCGACCTTGGCGGGGCGGTAAGTCCCCAATCCCCATTTACCCTTCCCCATTCCCATTTTTGCCCCATAGGGCATAATGGGAGTGGGGAAGGCGTTAATTACGCCACCGTAAATTACGGTGGCGTAATTAACTCCATGGTCCCTTAGCGCCATGGATTTTAACACCTGCTAAAAGCAGGTGTAAAATCCGCCATGGCGCTAAGGGACCTCGTACTCAGGCGGTAAGGGTCGGCGCTGTTTACGCTGCCGTAAACCCCTTACCGCCTGGGTCGTAATGAGGCGCTATGTGGCCCCCAACCCATGCCATTCTGTCCATGTACCCCTGACCCCTGCCAGTGTGTCTATGTGCCCCCCTAGCCCCGCCAGTGTGTCTATGTGCCCCAACCCCGCCAATTGTCTTCATGCCCCTCTGACCCCAGCCAGTGTGTCCATGTACCCACGAGCCCCCACCAGTGTGTCTATTTGCCCACTTTCCCCATCATTGTCTTCATGTCCCCCTGACCCCTGCCAGTATTTCTATGTGCCCCGACCTCTGCCAGTGTGTCCATGTGCCCAACAACCACCTACCATTGTCTTCATGTTCCCCTGACCCCCGCCAGTGTGTCCATGAAGCCCCGACCCCCCACCAGTGTGTCTCTGTGCCCCCCGACCCCCGCCAGTGTGTCCATGCACCACCCAACCCTCTGCCATTGTCTTCATGTCCCCCCAAACCCCGCCAGTGTGTCTATGTGCCTCCGACCTTTGCCAGTGTGTCCATGTGGCCCATACCACTGCCATTGTCTTCATGTCCCCCTGATGCCAGCCAGTGTGTCCATGTACCCACCCGACCCCCTGCCAGTTGGTCTATGTACCCCTGACCCCTGCTAGTGTGTCTATGTGCCCCCTGACCCCGGCCATTGTCTTCAGGTCCCCCTGACCCCTGCCAGTGTGTCCCTGTGCCCCCGACCCCTGCCTTTGTCTTCATGTCCCCCTAACCCCGCCAGTGTATCCATGTACCTCCGCCAGTGTGTATATGTGCCCCTGTCCCCCGCCAGTGTGCCCATTTACCCCCTGACCCCCCGCCATTGTGTTTATGTGCCCCGACCCCCGCCAGTGTGTCTATGTGCCCTCCAATGCCCGCCATTGTCTTCATGTCCCCCAACCTCCACCAACCTGTCCATGTACCCCCAGTGTGTCTATGTGCCCCCCGACCCCTGCCATTCTCTTCATGTCCCCCTGACCCCCGCCAGAGTGTCTATGTGCCCCCGATCCCCCGTCAGTGTGTCTATGTGCCCCCGATCCCCGCCATTGTCTTCATGACCCTCTGACCCCTGCCATTGTCTTCATGTCCCCCTGACCCCCTGCCATTGTCTTCATGTCCCCCTGACCACCGTCAGTGTGACCATGTACCCCCGACCCCCTGCCAGTGTGTCTATGTGCCCCCAGATCCCTGCCAGTGTGTCCATGTATCCCCCAACCCCCCGCCATTGACTCCCTGTCCCCCCAACCCCCTGCCAATGTGTCTATGTGCCCCCAACCCTCGCCTGTGTGTCCATGTGCCCCCGAAACCCCACCATTGTCTTCCTGTCTCCCTGACCCCCGCCAGTGTGTCTATGTGCCCCAACCCCCACCATTGTCTTCATGTCCCCCTGACCCCTGCCAGTGTGTCCATGTGCCCCCGCCATTGTTTTCATGTCCCCCTGATCCCCCGCCAGTGTGCCCATGTGCCCCCTGCCACTGTTTTCATGTCCCCCTTATCCCCCGCCAGTGTTTCCATGTACCCTCCGACCCCTCGCCAGTGTGTCTATGTGCCCCTACCCCGCCAGTGTCTATGTGCCCCCTGACCCCCACCAATTGTCTTCATGACCCTCTGACCCCTGCCATTGTCTTCATGTCCCACTGACCCCCTGCCATTGTCTTCATGTCCCCCTGACCACTGCCAGTGTGACCATGTACCCCCGACCACCTGCCAGTGTGTCTATGTACCACCCAACCCCCCGCCATTGACTCCTATGTGCCCCCGACCCTCGCCTGCTTGTCCATGTGCCCCGAACCTCCGCTATTGTCTTCATGTCTCCCTGACCCCCGCCAGTGTGTCCATATACCCTCCGAGCCCCCGCCAGTGTGTCTATGTGCCCTCGACCCCCGCCAGTGTGTCTATGTGCCCGACCCCCGCCATTGTCTTCATGTCCCCCTGACCCCTGCCAGTGTGTCCATGTGCCCCCCGCCATTGTTTTCATGTCCCTATGATCCCCCGCCAGGTTGTCCATGTACCCTCCGACCCCCCGTCAGTGTGTCTATGTGCCTCCAACCCCCGCCAGTCTGTCCATGTACCCCTTGGCCCTCGCCAGTGTGTCTATGTGCCCCTACCCCCGCCAGTGTCTATGTGCCCCCTGACCCCCACCAATTGTCTTCATGACCCTCTGACCCCTGCCATTGTCTTCATGTCCCACTGACCCCCTGCCATTGTCTTCATGTCCCCCTGACCACTGCCAGTGTGACCATGTACCCCCGACCACCTGCCAGTGTGCCTATGTGCCCCCAGATCCCTGCCAGTGTGTCCATGTACCACCCGACCCCCCGCCATTGACTCCTATGTGCCCCCGACCCTCGCCTGTGTGTCCATGTGCCCCGAACCTCCGCTATTGTCTTCATGTCTCCCTGACCCCCGCCAGTGTATCCATATACCCTCCGAGCCCCCGCCAGTGTGTCTATGTGCCCTCGACCCCCGCCAGTGTGTCTATGTTCCCTGACCCCCGCCATTGTCTTCATGTCCCCCTGATCCCTGCCAGTGTGTCCATGTGCCCCCCGCCATTGTTTTCATGTCCCTATGATCCCCCGCCAGGGTGTCCATGTGCCCGCCGACCCTCTGCCATTGTCTTCATGTCCCCCTGACCGCTGCCATTGTGTCCATGTACCCCCCCACATCCCGCCAGTGTGTCTATATGCCCCTGACCCTGCCATTGTCTTCATGTTTCCCTAACCCATGCCAGTGTGTCCATGCGCCCCCACCATTGTTTACATGTTCCCTTGACCCCCCGCCACTGTGTTCATGTGCCCGCCGACCCCCGCCATTATCTACATGTCCCCCTGACCCGTGCCAGTGTGTCCACGTAACCCGCGACCACCCGCCAGTGTGTCTATGTGGCCCCCAACCCCTGCCAGTGTGTCTATGGTCCCCCCGACCCCCACCAATTGTCTTCATGCCCCTCTGACCCCCGCCAGTGTGTCGAAGTAACCCCTGACCCCCCACCAGTGTGTCTATGTGCCCCCCGACCCCTGCCAGTGTGTCCTTGTACCCCCGAGCCCCCGCCAGTGTGTCTATTTGCCCTCTTTCCCCATCATTGTCTTCATGTCCCCCTGGCCCCTGCCAGTATTTCTATGTGCCCCCGACATCTGCCAGTGTGTCCATGTACCCAACAACCCCCTACCATTGTCTTCATGTCCCCCTGACCCCCGCCAGTGTGTCCATGTAGCCACCGACCCCCCACCAGTGTGTCTCTGTGCCCCCCGACCCCCGCCAGTGTGTCCATGCACCACCCGACCCTCCGACATTGTCTTCATGTCCCCCCAACCCCACCAGTGTGTCTTTGTGCCTCCGACCCTTGCCAGTGTGTCCATGTGGCCCATTCCACTGCCATTGTCTTCATGTCTTTGTCGGGGGGGAATTCTCCCGGGGTCGGCTCCTATCGCCACTCTGGATTGGTTCCCTGAGTGGTAGGGTTAGTATAGCATACGTATAGAGAACATTGTTATTGGTTAAGGGCAGTCAGGTGGTATACTTGGGTTGTCCCTTCAGTTTGATACATAAAAATTGTTACATGAACACCCCTGAGGATTGGTTAATGTTAATGGCGTCAGTGATAAGGGCCCCATGTTCTGATTGGTTCTCCCGCGAGCCCCCCAGTCAGGGACCATCGCTGGTCCCAGCTCGCGGTGCACCTGTCATTTGCAACAATGTTTCACTATGGGTATGTGCAGACAATGTGAGGATTTATTCATAAGAAGGAAGGCCGACTACTCCCACCGCCGCAGATGTCCATTGAGTTGCTTAATTGTATCTGCTTGTGTCTTGAGACGGGGGATCCAGGTGCCTTCTTCTTCCTGGGCTTGGTACCCTATCAGGCTCGGCTTGGGCACGTGAGGTGGGACCGTGGTTGGCGCAGAATTCTGCACAATTAATATTGCATTTCTCACTGTGTGCCTGGCTTATCTTGCAGGTGTGACCTTGGCGTCGGCTTGCGGTATGAGAGTTTGCAATGTTGTGCCCTTGACTGTCTGCTTTTGCTGGGCTCATTCTGCAAGGACAGCAACCTAACTCTTGCTCATTCAATGTTCATTTTGCTTGCGGCCTACTTGGGACTGGTGCATAGGTGGAACCGTTTGATACAGAGCGCTTTAGGTTATGGTATCATATTGCTCTATCCCCAGTATCGTGTCTTCGTTATATTTCTCATTATGGTACAAGGGTTTAGAAGAAGCGTGAGCAAGCCTTTTTAGATGAGTCCATTATGCGTCTTGCGTTTCTGCATTTTGAAAAGCCTATGTGGAAAATAATAAAGATGCACGTCCGTGGGTGTGTCCATCGCCTACGTCGTAGCACTGAGTATGTTCTTCATGTGGATTGGCGTGGGAGTGTCCGGTGTGTATGTTTGCACAAGTGTGCTGACCGTTGGCTAGGTCGTCATGGCATCTCTAACGATGTGTTGATTTGGTGCTGGATGATTCAGTCGAGTCCATCCATGCCGCAGGTGTCGGCATGTGCAGGGCAGGCTGGTGGGCAGGCGGGTGGGCACATCCGTATGTTCTTGTACCAGGGTATTTGGTCGTCTGGGAGATGGGCAAACTCCTCTTGTGGCGGGTGTCTGGGCCGTGATCCTCCAGGCCAGGGTTGAGAGGGGATTGGTGGGAGCCTTTTGTTCACTTTTCCCACTTCATCTTCATGTCCCCCTGATGCCAGCCAGTGTGTACCCCCTGCCAGTTGGTCTAGGTGCCCCTGACCCCTGCTAGTGTGTCTATGTGCCCCCCGACCCCGGCCATTGTCTTCAGGTCCCCCTGACCCCTGCCAGTGTGTCCCTGTGCCCCCGACCCCTGCCTTTGTCTTCATGTCCCCCCGACCCCGCCAGTTTATCCATGCACCTCCGCCAGTGTGTATATGTGCCCCTGACCCCCGCCAGTGTGTCCATTTACCCCCTGTCCCCCCGCCATTGTGTCTCTATGTGCCCCGACCCCCGCCAGTGCGTGCATGTACCCCCGACCCCCTGCCAGTGTGTCTATGTGCCCCCTGCCAGTGTTTCCATGTCCCCCTTATCCCCCGCCAGTGTGTCCATGTACCCTCCGACCCCCCGTCAGTGTGTCTATGTGCCTCCAACCCCCGCCAGTCTGTCCATGTACCCCTTGGCCCTCGCAAGTGTGTCTATGTGCCCCTACCCCCGCCAGTGTCTATGTGCCCCCTGAACCCACCAATTGTCTTCATGACCCTCTGACCCCTGCCATTGTCTTCATGTCCCACTGACCCCCTGCCAGTGTGTCCACGTAACCCGCGACCACCCGCCAGTGTGTCTATGTGGCCCCCAACCCCTGCCAGTGTGTCTATGTGCCCCCGACCCCCACCAATTGTCTTCATGCCCCTCTGACCCCCGCCAGTGTGTCGAAGTACCCCCCGACCCCCCACCAGTGTGTCTATGTGCCCCCCGACCCCTGCCAGTGTGTCCATGTACCCCCGAGCCCCCGCCAGTGTGTCTATTTGCCCTCTTTCCCCATCATTGTCTTCATGTCCCCCTGGCCCCTGCCAGTATTTCTATGTGCCCCCGACCTCTGCCAGTGTGTCCATGTACCCAACAACCCCCTACCATTGTCTTCATGTCCCCCTGACCCCCGCCAGTGTGTCCATGTAGCCACCAACCCCCCACCAGTGTGTCTCTGTGCCCCCCGACCCCCGCCAGTGTGTCCATGCACCACCCGACCCTCCACCATTGTCTTCATGTCCCCCCAACCCCACCAGTGTGTCTATGTGCCTCCGACCCTTGCCAGTGTGTCCATGTGGCCCATACCACTGCCATTGTCTTCATGTCTTCATGTCCCCCTGATGCCAGCCAGTGTGTCCATGTACCCCACCGACCCCCTGCCAGTTGCTCTGGGTGCCCCTGACCCCTGCTAGTGTGTGTATGTGCCCCCCGACCCCGGCCATTGTCTTCAGATCCCCCTGACCCCTGCCAGTGTGTCCCTGTGCCCCCGACCCCTGCCTTTGTTTTCATGTCCCCCTGACCCTGCCAGTGTATCGATGTACCTCCGCCAGTGTGTATATGTGCCCCTGAAACCCGCCAGTGTGTCCATTTACCCCCTGACCCCCCGCCATTGTGTCTCTATGTGCCCCGACCCCCGCCAGTGCGTGCATGTACCCCCGACCCCCTGCATTGTGTCTATGTGCCCCCCAACGCCCGCCATTGTCTTCATGTCCCCCAACCTCCACCAACGTGTCCATGTACCCCCTGACCACCCGCCAGTGTGTCTATGAGCCACCTGACCCCTGCCATTGTCTTCATGTCCCCCTGACCCCCGCCAGAGTGTCTATGTGCCCCCGATCCCCCGTCAGTGTGTCTATGTGCCCCCGATCCCCGCCATTGTCTTCATGACCCTCTGACCCCTGCCATTGTCTTCATGTCCCCCTGACCCCCTGCCATTGTCTTCATGTCCCCCTGACCACCGCCAGTGTGACCATGTACCTCCGACCCCCTGCCAGTGTGTCTATGTGCCCCTAGATCCCTGCCAGTGTGTCCATGTACCCCCAAACCCCCCGCCATTGACTCCATGTCCCCCCAACCCCCTGCCAATGTGTCTATGTGCCCCCAACCCTCGCCTGTGTGTCCATGTACCCCGACCCCCGCCATTGTCTTCATGTCCCCCTGACCCCTGCCAGTGTGTCCATGTGCCCCCGCCATTGTTTTCATGTCCCCCTGATCCCCTGCCAGTGTGCCCATGTGCCCCCTGCCATTGTTTTCATGTCCCCCTTATCCCCCGCCAGTGTGTCCATGTACCCTCCGACCCCCCGCCAGTGTGTCTATGTGCCTCCAACCCCCGCCAGTCTGTCCATGTACCCCCTGGCCCTCACCAGTGTGTCTATGTGCCCCCCACCTCCGCCAGTGCCTCTGACCCCTGCCATTGTCTTCATGTCTCCCTGACCCCTGCCAGTGTGTCTATGTGCCCCGACCCCCGCCATTGTTCTCATGTCCCCCTGACCCCTGCCAGTGTGTCCATGTGCCCCCGCCATTGTTTTCATGTCCCCGTGATCCCGCCAGTGTGCCCATGTGCCCCCTGCCATTGTTTTCATGCCCCCCTTATCCCCCGCTAGTGTGTCCATGTACACCCCTGGCCCTCGCCAGTGTGTCTATGTGCCCCCCACCCCCGCCAGTGTCTATGTGCCCCCTGACCCCCACCCATTGTCTTCATGTCCCCCTGACCCCCGCCATTGTGTCCATGTAACCCTTGACCCCCCACCAGTGTGTCTATGTGCCGTCCGACTCCCGCTAGTGTGTCCATGTACCCCCTGACCCCCAGCCAGTGTGTCTATGTGCCCCCGACCCCCGCCATTGTCTTCATGGCCCCCTGACCCCTGCCAGTCTGTCTATGTGCCCCCGACCTCCGCCTGTGTGTCCATGTGCCTGACACCTCCCATCATTGTATTCATGTCCCTCTGACCCCCGCCAGTGTGTCCATGTACCCCCCTATACCCCGCAAGTGTGTCTATGTGCCGCCTGACCCCCGCCAGTGTGTCCATGCCCCCCGACCACCCACCATTTTCTTCATGTCCCCAAACCCCTGCCGGTGTGTCTATGTGCCCCCTGACCCCTGCCAGTGTGTCTATGTACCCCCCGACTCCCCGCCATTGTCTTCATGTCCCCCAACGCCTGCCAGTGCTTCTATGTGCCCCCTGACCCCCCAGTTGTCTATGTACCCCTGACCCAGGCCAGTGGGTCTATGTGCACCCTTACAACCACCTTTTTGTCTATTTGCCTTCTTACCCCTGTCATTCTCTGCATGCCCCCCGACAGCCCATCTGTATGTCTATGTGCCTTCTTACACCCGTCATTGAGTCTATGTGCCCCCTGACCCCCTGCCATTGTCTTCATGCCCCTTGAACCCATCCAGTGTGTCTATATGCCCCCTGACCCTCGCCATTGTCTTCATGTCCCCCTCTACCCCCCTACCTGTATGTACATGTGTGGATGATCCCCCAGACCCTCGCCAGTGTGTTCATGTACCCCCAGCCCCCACTACCTGTCTGTCCATGTGTACATGTGCCCCCTGCCCCTCGCCATTGTGTCCCTGTGCTCCCTGACCCCCCAGTGTGTCCACGTACTCCCTTACCCCCCTGCCATTGTCTAGTCTCACCCCCCCACTCCCTGTCTCCCTTGCCCCCCATGGTGATCTCCGGTCCCCTGTCTCCACTTCTTGCCTTACGCCCTGTCCCTCCTTTTCTCCTACATCTCCCTCACCTCTTCCTACCGTCCTTCCCTTTTTCCCTCCTTTGTCAAATCCTGGCACTACCCCAATTGCCGTTAGGCATAGTAATTCGTATCCGCCTGTCTTTGCAGCCTCCTTGCCCCCCACCTTTAAACCTTTTCTCAGCCCTTACTCTTATTGTCTGTCCCTGTGACCACTGATAATAGCTTGTCCGTCCCCCCTTTTTCCCTTCCTTCTTGTTTTATCCTCTCACTCCCTCCCCTGTACTATCTTGAACAGTCGTCAACCTATTTAGGATAGTCACTTGTTTGTTCCACTCCTTACCCCTTCCATTCCTCTCACCCTCCCTCGCTTCCTACCCCCTCCTCTTGTCACTCTTGCACTGCAACAATTGTCGTCGGGCTTAGTAATGTTACTGCTAGTTTTGTCTCCTTTTTCCCCCCTACCTCTCCCTTGTTGTTCTATGCATGCACTTGTACTATCTGTTATGATTGATAGTTATTTTTCACATTCTGATCTGTTTCAAGGACTTGTAATATTGTATTTGTTTTCTCCCATGTTCCATCCCTCCTTGAAGTGCTTTGAAACACATTGTGTATAGGCGCTAGGCAAATAAACCATCAATTCAATTCAATTCAATTGATGGTTGTGTGTTTCTGTCATCAGGACATTCTTGGAAATTACTGGGACAGGAAGATATTTGGCTGCAGCATTTTACAATGGAATTTCATCTGTGTTATTGGTGTGGGCAGCACATTTGAGGATCGCCACCATAGAGGGTTGTGATAGTGTGGAAATCAATGTATCTAGCAGTGCGACATGTTGTACTGGGGCACCGTCTGCTCTCCAGAAACCCCTCCTCTTTGATTGTGACAACCGAGAATGCACTGTTGTATTGACGTATGCCAAGTCTGAATAGATGGTCACGTGGCAACCTTGTGATGCATCTAGTGCTTCGATGAGTGCCACAAGCTCTGCTTCTTGGGCAGAGTAATGCATGGGTAGTCTTTTCATCACTAGTCTTTAATTTTCACCTCCTTCAAGGCGCACTACTGCCACTCCCGTATGTACAAAGAGCACCTCCCCCTCCTCCAATAGGCTATCCTTTGCTTTAGGAATGTAATTCTCCTCCCTTTCATATGTGGTGCAGTCACTTATTTTCAAATCTTTGTCTGTGCACACTTCTATCAGGAAAGTGGCAGGATTGACTATTTTGCATCGCACAACAAGAATGTTTGGGCTTGAGAGTATAATCTCGTATTCCGATGCACTCTGTGTTCTCAGGGTAGATTTTGACCTTTCTAAAATGGCAAATAGAGAGTGCTCCACGTACAAAGTTACTGAGCATTCCATTGCGATTGTGGAACTTTTTTCTATTGCGAACGCATCTGCAGTGAGTGCCTGTTCACATGCAAATTGGCCTTGCATAACTGAATCGAGTGTACCACTGTAATAGGGCAGTAGCGTGTGGCCCATTTTACTTTTCTGTGTTAGCACGTTGATCATAGGTTTGCCGTATAAATGTGAGAATATGTAAAATTCTTGGGTGTAGTCTGGCCTGGCAAGAACTGGGGCTGTGGATATGACTTTATTTAAATCACTGACATTTTGTATCATGTCTGCTGTCCATTTGAGTTTGCGATTGCCTTTCTGTGCTTTTTTGAGGCACCGCAGGAGCGGCCCTAAGTACGCTGCATAGTCTAGAATCCATGCTCTACAGTAATTGCACAACCCTAGGAATTTGTGCATGTCTTTCTCTGCCACAGTTCTGGACGTGGCACGCACAGATGCCACTCTGTCTGGTATTATTCTTTTTCCATTTGCTGATATTCATTGCCCCGAGTACAGCACTTCCAGTTGGCAATACTGGAGTTTGGCCCTGTCAACCTTGTACCCCTTGCGGGTCAAAAGGTGTAGAAGAATAATGGAGTCCCTTCGGCAGTTTTGCCCACTGTTGCTGCACACAACCATGTTGTCCACATACTGGAAGACCATGCTGCCCACTTGGATGTTACCTAGGTCAGCATGTACTATTCTGTTAAAGATGCTTGGGCACAGATCAGCGTGTACTATTCTGTTAAAGATGCTTGGGCTCTCGCAGTACCCCTGAGGCAAACAAGTGTGTTTGTAGTGCTTTCTGTCATGGGTAAAGGCTGTTTGGTACTGTGAGTCAGAGTGCAAAGGTATCGAAATGAAGGCATTATTTAAATCTACCACCGTGAAGTGGGTCGCTTCCTTGGGGATACTAGAAAAAATGGTGGCCCGGTTCGGAACCACAGAAAATGATTTCTGTATCACATCATTTAGGGGGCGTAGATCCTGGCTCATTCTCCAGTTGCCCCGTGGCCTTTTTGACAGGGTAGATTGCAGTATTGCATGCTGAGGTGGACAGCACTATTATCCCTTGATTGGTAGGGCATGTATCATGTCATTTATTTCCTACTCCGCCTCTCTGATAGTGGGTACTGTTTCACTTTGTAATACTGCCCAAGTCTTCAGTGTGATGTGTACTGGGGTCACATCTATTAGAAGCCCAATGTCATGTGGATTTGTGGTTCACAACTGTGAGGGCACATACTTCAAGTCTAACTCAATGGAGGGAGTTGGCATCACAACGGTCATCAGGGTGCATTGTACATTTCTGTACTGCTCCATGATATCACAGGGTATACAGCTCTCTAAGATTATCTCTCCATCACTGTCATTGTTTTTGAAAAAAATCTTTGAGCCTGTTACCTCTTTGAGGGGTACGGTGGGATAGATGAAAAGCACTGTACCCCATTCACACTCTTGCCTTTCTGTTCCCAGCAAAACCACTCTTTTCTCCGATACCACCAACCCTTGTAGGTCTAGAGACAAGATTGTACCTGCCACCAATTCTGGTGACAATACAGGGTGAAAAAGGAAATCTGTTGACACTATCCAACATCCCTTGGAAATTTGTGGCACCGCATACACAAATACTGTTATGCCGTAAATTAACTCTTCTGGATCTACAGGTATTCACCGGACCACCACCTCATCTGCCATTACGTGTATTATCACCATCGCTTTCATTGCACACATCCCTGGCGTGGCACAAACAATGCCATGATCAGTAAATGCAATTGTCATGTTCAACATACTAAGCAAATCTCTCCTGGGCAGGTTGACAGGAAAACTCTACAATACGGGAGCATGCACCTCCCTCCCTACCTTTACATCCAAATCTGTAGTGTATGGAACCGTGGAAATAGCCCCAGAGTATCCCTGCATGTCAAGAGTTTTGCCAGATAATGGGAAGTCCCCTTCACTGATGCATGATTTCTCAGCACCCGAATCAATCATAAAAATGAATTGTTTGTTTCCTATGTCTGCCCCCACCAAGGGTTTCTCTTCAAAGTTAAGGGTCATTGCAGGACTAGACACGCAAGAGTTCTTTGTGGGCTGTCATAGTCAGGTTATCTGTTTGTCCCGGGAAATGAAAAGGGGTTTCCCCCCACCACAGTTGTGCCTTGAAATATTGCGACAATTCCATTTGGTGTTCAATTAAATGGGTTTTTGCCACCTGTCTATTGGAAAATGTTCTGGGTACATATTGTTGCATCACTTGCTGTTGCTGCTGCAAGGGGGGTCCTGGGATATGCAGGGACAGCTATGTGTATACCTGATGTGTATCATGGGGTATAGAGGTCATTCGGGCTGTCGGCCCTTGGGGGAGCCCTTGAGGTGGTGTACCATAATTCTGTTGACCGTAACTGTAACCCATTCCCTATCTGCTACTACACTCCCTTAAATGATGCCCCCATTTTCCACAGCTCCAACATTGTGTAGGCCCCATTCCTCCCCCTCTGGGTCCCATTCCTCCAAAACCCCTCGCCTCGATCCTCACAACCCACATCTTCCTTGCTGCTGTTTTCCTTGCCACTGTGGGCCAGAATACTGTGCATTCCCACCCTGTCCTTGTCCTCCTTCCGATCAACCACGGCTATTCTAGCATTAGCACAGCTACTTTAGCTAATTTGTTTTGTACTAGTTTTGCTTCCTCTGCCTGCCGCCTCTGAGTTGTTTCCCTGTCCCGCTCCTTGATTTTTCTACAAAGGTGTACTATCATCGTCTGTATTGCAGGCCACTCCTTTGCTTCAACACCCACAATTTTGTCTAGTGCCTTTTGCACCTCCCTGGGTAGGCCCTTTTTAACCATGAAGTAAAAAAGGGTATTGATATGGCCCATGAATTATGCAACTCTGTTCTCTCCCCCTCTCCTGAACTTAAGGAATGAATGGAGTGGGATCTTCATCATCGTCCATAGTTCATTCCATAATAGACTGTAAGTCGGGTGTGTCATGAAATGCTTGCTGTAGCGTGTCCCATATCTTTGCTCGAATCTTATTAAAGGATGCTCCATCATGTGCATCGTTTACCAGATTGACTCTGGGGTATCCTGCTCTTACCCACACATCGGCAGCCTGATCTCGGATAGTAGCTACCAATAGGCTTTGGATGTCTCCAACTGCTAGGGGCACTCCTGCTGTCTGTTTCTCAAATGCACAGAACCGCTTACCCAGCCCTGCCGTAAGGGCCGGGAGCACTTTCATTAGGTTGTTTTTGTCCATCTGTGCCCATGGCACATAATCAGGCCTGCTGGTCTCTTTATGTATAAGAGGCATTTGCATTCGTACTTTGCTCCCTCGGCCTTCTTCCGCCTTCCCTTTTGCCTTGCTACCGCCATCCGCCCAAACCTTCTCCTTAACCTCCCATAATCTTTCCACCTGTGGAGTCCATTCAAGCCTTTGTTCTGCCTCCTCAACCTCATCACCCTGAAACTCATCATATGTACTCCACCCATTAGCATTGGCATTCCCTCGGCTGTCCGCACCTTCACTGCCTTACCCCTCTTTTTCTACATGTATATTTTTTATGGGTGTTTTATCTATCCTGAATAGGAAATCTCCTGCTTTCCATCCACCTGGTGCCTGCTCTACCTGTCTGTCGGCCTTCACTTAGTTTTTCACTGTTTGCAGTCTTTTCATTTCTGCTGTTGCGGATGCCAATGCCACCTCCAAATCCCTCTTATTGACATCAGCATCCGCTGTGGCGCTTGGAGGGGGGCAGTGGGGCTGTTGCTGCTGTGGATACATATGTTGGATTAGTTTAGACCACTTCGGGGAGGGCTGTCAGTGGGTATATTCCTCTGCACTCTATCGCTGCCCCACCCTCTCTCCCTGGGCAATCGCCCTTGTTACCGTCCTGTCCGTCCTCGCCCTTACCCTCTTCAATGTCTTTGAACATTTTCCAAAGATGTATCATTTCCTTCCTTCCTTCTTTTTAAGTGTTCCCCTTATATTTAGCTGCTAGGAATATAGACATATGCTCTAGCATACCCTTATTATGGTAGTCTTGCTCAGGCCATGAGCGGGTCATCCCACCTACTCTTGTTTCCGTCACCCACTGTTTATGGAATTTCTCAAGTCTGTCTCTCTACAGCGGTAGGCCCTTACACATATACTCTATGGGTGAAGCCTGAGTGCGGAGTAAATGGTGGTGCTTTTCGTTTTTTCAACGCTGTTTGAGCCGCTGTGGCTCTGGTGGGAAGCTTCGTGATACTGTGACAATTGACAACTACAATTGCATTTCAACATGCTGCTGCTGACCTGTGGAATAACGTGTGGAACAACGCTCACTGTCTACTGTTGGGCACTACAGACAGGCACTACAGACATTTTACCAGGGAAACCAGTGCCTTTGGCTTTAAGGCTTTAAGGTGTACGGAGTGCCTAGCCACGCCCCCCTGGACCTCGGATCTCGGACCCAGATATAAAAAGCAGAGCCCAGCACCATTGCGGTGTGAAGCCCGAGTGCGGAGTAAAGGGCTGTGCTTTTCGTTTTTTCAGCGCTGTTTGAGCCGCTGTTTGGCTCTGGTTGGTGAAGAGGCATATGGATCAACACCGCGGAAAGGAGTGAAATAAATCTGTGTTGTACGTGGGGTCGGCGCACTTCAGAAGCTACAAGCGGAGTAGCGTGTGTCCCACTTATACACTCCCAGCCGCCTCTACAAAAAGCCTCAGTTTAAGCCTGGAACTTAAAAGTTGTGTTCAGTTGTCATGCCATGCTGAGACGCTGAATTGTGACTGCCGGACCAAAACAAGCACGGCCCGAGAAGGTAGGATTTTAATATATTCCTACCAAAACAGATTGTGGTGTAAGCGGGAGACTGCGGGAGGTTTCTCCTTTGATCCCACTGACACATTCTAAAAGAATAGATTGCAACAGAAACTGCTAAAAGCTTGTATTAGTACAGTGACTGGCCTTATGAATGATAAACGTCCATTCCCTCCCTCTACTTTCATTTTTTCTACTCTTTATATCATAAGGGAACAATAACATAAGAGGTGTTTGCTTGAAATAAAACCCAGATCAGAGCAAGTGCTCCAAAACACGAAATCCAGCGGGTTGGGTATGGATGGTAAACCCCCTTTACATCAGCTGAAAACAGCATCAGAACCCAATAACAGCTAACGAGAGAGTGAGGAGAAATAACTATTGCGTTTAGTTTCTGCTTTGTGAGCACTGTCTAGACCTCGTCCATTTAAAGAGGAAATCCCTTCGGATGACAGAAATGAGACTGCAAACACAAAAGGAATAGAGGGAGAGAAAGACGGGTCATATTTGGCAGAGCACCAAGTTGACAATGTAACCATCAACCAGCCAATTCTAAATACTGTATACTTAAATACACCAGAGTGAATTCCGGTTCAAATACCTGCTGGAGAAGCAAATGAAAACAAGGCACTCATGAGTACAGAGAAAAATCCATGTACTATACTGACAAATACATGGAAACAGGGATTAGAATACACCATAACAACAAACAAGATCCAGAAAAAAATCAAGAACCATTTTGGCAAAAAAAGAGCAATAATGATGTGGAAGGAGAATCACTCATATGCTGGGAAAACCCACAATCCCCCCCAAGTCCCATTATCAAGCACAGAAATTCCCCTCTTGCTTGAAAAAACAGGGATTGGTCTCTGCCTATTAGACGCAGAGGAAGACATAATATCATACCCAAACCCAAATGAGAACGCAAGAGAACTAAAAAACTCAGTAGTGAGTGAAGACTCCATAGAAAAGATAGATCCAAAAACAGATACACTAAAAGCACTGAACTTCGTTCTGAACTCATTAGTATCAGTTTTTGAAATGCTCAAGACGGAGTTTAAAGACACAAACCGGTACACTGTTAGAAGTCACAAAAGAAGTAACATTGTGTGAATCAACATTGGTGGGATTAGTGTCTGCCATTAATACCAATATGACTCTGCCTCTTCGGGACCTAAAATTGGAAATAACAAAACAAGGTCTTGACATCTCCTCTATACAGTCTATCCTCAACAAAAGAAGTCAATCAGAAGAACAGAATAGCAAGCTATTAGAAGAGACTCTAAACCTTCTGAGACAAAATATAATGGCAGATGCACCAAATCGAGGAAATTAAAATACTCAGGAGTCTTTATTTGATGATACGCCACTGTCAGATTCTATATTAGTGGAATTTAGGAGGCTAGCCAATGTAGTGGATGAAGAAGCGGAAATCATCGAGGTGACAGCCAAAAGTAATTGTGAAACCTCTATAGAAGAGCAAAAAGATCCACTTCTCGATTGGCTACCCCGACACAGTCAAACGTCTAAAGGAAGGAGAAAATTGAGAAAACGTCAGGCGGAGAAAGAAAGGACGAAAAAAGCACACTCCAGAATAAGAAAGATCTCGAAATAAAAGGGGAACAAAAAACACAAACAATAAAAACATGATGGAAAAACCAAAAAATCAACCGATTCCTAAAACTACTGAAAAAAACGAGGATGTGGGAAAATCAACTAATGAATCTCGAGAAGTAACAAATACTCCAAAGAAAAATGTGGAAAGTGTAAACAAGAAAATAAAAAAAAAAACAAAGATTAGTGGAAAAAGCAACACAGATATCGCTAAGGAATCAGGAGGTACTATCACACCGCAGAAAATTAGCATCGGACTGCAAAATGATTGTAAACAAAGATGCAGAAGTAAATCGAGAAGTGATATAGAACAGAGCATCTTAGAGGACCCAAATAACCCAAACAACTTGGAGAGCCCAGAAAAAGCCATAAAAGCTCTCCCAAAAAAACTCTGTACCAACTGCAATTAAATGGGCTCCAATTTTCTTACAAAAAGGCCCAAAATCAAAGGATAAAAACAACATATCCTCAAACCCCCTACCGGCACATGATGAACTAAAGGTAAAAATAGCCCCGATCTTCCTAGCAGCAAAGAGTAAGGGGGGGTGGGGAAGATCCGGCTATTGATAAAACATGCATGTTGGACATAATTACGGATCCTATCAAAACAAGCCAACTGGAAACAGATACGGTACAAAATGGACAAGGAAAATTTGTGTCTCTAAATGATCAGGACAAACAAGAGATCTGGCAGCAAAAGCCTTGTTAAAAAATATGGAGAGTTCAAACAGAAACAATTCCAAGGATTATGCAATTCCCAGAAACTGGCTTAGACTGCTCAAATACCAAACAGCACAAATCTCTAAACTGCTCTGTCATACGAAGTATAACAAAAAAAGTGAGAAACCTCTATTCCTTTTCATCTGAAGATATAGACAGTATAATATTGCCAATGTCACAGAACCCCTTTTTTGTAGAACTAGTTTTCAGTTCATTTAATGCAAATAAAGCTCTGCTCAAAGAAAACTAGGAACCAACACACTGGAAATTTCAGTCAGTGGCTTTGAAAATGCCACTATTAAGAACGTAATTTCTATGGAAACCCCTGTTTTAAACCAGGAGAAAGAGAAGATCCCAAATGTACTGGAATTTACTAAGGGGGGAACTATAGAACAAGAGGTGAAAACACAGGGAAATGTACTCTCCAATCTCACAGAGATCCTCTCCCAAGTATTTCAGAAACTAGGTCAAGGCTCGCAGCAACTTTAGAAAAGAGAGCCTAAATGTGATCAGTTGGAACTCGCGGGGTCCCAGTAACATTAAAGCCAAAAATATGCAGGGACATCTGTTTACTCATGGAGATATTATCCTATTACAACAAACGTGGTTAGTAAATCCACTCAACATCGAAGGGTACACAGTATTGCGCCTCTCAGCATCTCAAAGGTCACAGGGAAGACCCTCAGGTGGCCTTCTCATGACCATAAAAAATCAAATATTTAAAAATATAGTCCCAATATGGGAAAATCACATAGCTATTCAAGCATGCAAAGCATATACAGCTCAAGAGTGTAAGTCCTCAATATGGAATTTGATTAATATCTACTGGAACCCTGCCAACTCAAAACTGATCAACTTCTTAGAAAATCTAGGCCTCCTTCTTGAAAGAATAAAAATAGAATCAACCTGTAGTCATATAATTCTAGCTGGAGACTTCAATGCAAATTGTATTCAGCAAAAAGAAAGTACTCTGAAATCTTCCATAAATGAGAAATCAAGAAGGGGAAGAATGTGGCTAGAATTTATGAAACACTGGGAACTGAAAATGGTAAATGGATCCCTAGGTGTAGACCAAGAACTAGCTACGACATGGCATAGAGGAAACTCCGCCTCCACCCTGGACTACATCTTTGTTTCTCAGAGACTATTTACATCTTCCTTAGTCCTCGGAATAAAGCAAGACGGGGGTAGTGATCATAGTAGATTGGAGCTTGCTTTGCCCAATACTCTTAGTTCCACATTAAATGTAAATAATCAGAACCTCCAGAATATGAAAGGTAAGGAGAGGGTTGTGAAATATAAAACCAGAGGAATAAAGCTCAATAAAGAACAAAAAAAATTCCAAACTCCATCTGGGAAACAGAATGTAACCCACAGAGATTTACTAATTTTCTCTGGGAAACCCTACCCCCAAGTGAATTAACAGGTATAGAGAAGCAAAAACATATACACGCATTCGATGAAGCAACCCAAAAGAAAAAAAGAGAACATAGGAAAGCCGTAAGAGAAATCAGAGCATCAGGGTTTTCGGATGAGGTATATAAAATAGGATTAAAAAAAGAGAAAACCAACTATAGATCTTGGTCATACCTGCAGAAAGAAGCCCGAATGCAAAAAGATGGGCAGTATGTCCGAAAAACCCTAACAGAACATAGCTCAAAAAATGTTGGGCAACAATCAGTCACCTAGAAGGGGGAACAGGTAACTCTTTATGCAATCTGGTCTCGGAAGAAGGCTGGGTGAAATATTTGACAGAAACCTTTAGAAGTCAAAATACCCAACAATTTCTGCTAAACCCAGAAACACCCTGGAAACTAGATTTTGAGGTAAAAGAAATTCAGGAGATCATAATTAATGCCTCAACCTCTAAAGCAGCCGGCCTGAATGGCCTAACTTATCAAACACTTAAGAATGAACCAGAACTATGGTCACAATTATTGTCGTGTCTTTTCAGAGAAATTCTGAGGAAGCGAGAAGTTCCAATTTCTTGGAAAACAGCGTTGGTGATACCACTCTTCAAAAATGGAGATCGTCAAGCAGTGTCCAATTATAGACCAATAGCCCTGCTCGACATAGAGAGCAAAATTTTCATGAAGCTCTTCCTAAACCATATTCTACATTGGGTAGAAGAACATGAAATACTCTCACGTTATCAAACACGATTCAGAAAGGGAATGTCGACAACAATAAATGGTCTGACTCTAAACCTGTTAAACGAACAAACAAAAAGAGACAACTCTCCCCCTTTATATGGAGCATGGATTGACCTGTCAAAAGCTTTTGACCAAGTTGGAAGAGTTTTACTATGGCAAAAACTGCAAAATTGGGGCATACCAGAAACGCTGTTATCCATATTGGTGGAACTGCACAAAAACACCAATCTAAGAGTTTGTTTGGATGAAACAGGCCATTTGTCTGAACTCATAGAGGTAAACAGAGGAGTAAGACAGGGTTGTCTGGGAGCACCGCTCTTCTTTAATCTCTTTCTGTCAGATATAGGACCCTTTATAGAATCATCAGCACTGGCCAGCCCCGTTTTGAACGGGAGGAAAATCTGTTGGTTGGCCTATGCTGATGATATAGTACTCTTAGACAGAACACCAATAGGTCTTCAGTGATTGCTAACGAGAATTAATGAGTATGCTAAGATCAACAGACTCTCAATTAACCCAGCCAAAATAAATATTCTTATTTTTAAACATCTGCAGAAAAAAGTGAAATTTACCAGTTGGGAACTAGGGGGAGAGCAAGTTAAAGTGGTAGAAAGGGTAATGTATCTAGGCTATAACATACACGATCATACTGCTATATATAAGGTAGAGGGTGAGGTGATGGCCAAGGTAATTCAAGCAGCATCACAAATGATCAAATTAAACCACAAGCTCTGCAGATTTTCCATCATACCACTAGTGAGGTACTATTTAGCCAAATTAGTACCAGTAATATTGTACGGTTTAGAAGCAAGACCAAGTTTATGGTCTGCAAACTGGGAGCTCTTTGAGGGGCGATTATGGAAAAAAGCCCTAGGTCTCCCAAACTATACATCCACCGGCAGTCTGAGATTTGAACTAGGACTCAAGTCCTTAAGGTGTATGGCTAACTGGAAACTAACCACCCCATACAGAGAGATAGTTATAGGAAAAGAAACCAGTCTGTACAGTGACATGAGAAAACATATGATAAGCTGTAAATCGGACATCCTCTCGACCCTAAGGGAAAATGTAATTAAAGCATTTGCTAAAACTTAACTTAATATAGAAACATTGGTCTCAAACTCACTCAAAGTCAAAAAAGAACTTGAAATCCTAGAATAGATAGAGACAATAGAAAAAGTAAGAAAGGTTCCAGTAGCAAACCAATTTCTAAGGGGAGAAAAGAAACTTGGGTGTTTCTCAAAATATTTGATGAAATCTCCAGGCAGAAAACTTTACACAAATATTCTCAGAATGAGACTAAATTTAGTTTGTTGCGTGGAAGTGCCGGAGAAACGAAATCAGGGACATAGGGCCAAGAGGTTATGTTCGATCTGTATAAATCCAGCCAAACAGACACTAAGGCACCTGTTAATGGACTGCGAAGGTTCATGGAAATACCGTCTCAGACTCTTTAGAAATTTTGTACGAAAAGAAAATGACATCACTTCAGAATTTCTATGGGACAGAATTACTTCTGGCTCAAATGTTATGCTCACTGCAGCCGCAATTCAGGTGCTAATAAACTGTGAAATTGGTGTTTATAGGGATTGCGTTGTGAATGGGAAATTTGGATCGATCTGACCAGAGAATATCTGGTACTAGTAAAAGGGCTGGGAAGCAAAGTGGGACTGGAAAGACAACTACTCTTGTTGAGCAATCTTACTGGATGGAACATTTTAATGGCCGATTTGGGCGGGATTTATTGTATATAAATGTGTTGGTTTGTTTTGGTATGTTTTGTAAAGACTCATTGAGTCATAAACAAATAAAAAAAAAATATATATACTCTATTGGGGTTTTCTCCTCCCATGGTTGCGCCCTTGCTGTTGTTACGCCTGTGCTAACGTGCTGCGCACACTCTTACTGTTCTTTAAAAACAGTTATCTTTTCATCCTCTCCCTCTCATCAAAAAATCAAAAAGATACTGTTCTTCTACCCCACTCCCGGTTTTCCCACACTCCTGCTCACACACTCCACACACTGAATCCATATAGCAGATTACACAGTGCCCCTCCTTGGGCCTTCACCCTACACAATAAAAACACAAATAAAACAAGCAAAAATAACAACTGAAAATAAGAACAACTACTATTTCTTAGCCCTCTATTCATACAGGGCTTCTATTCATTTCCTTTTCCCTCAGTTATACAATTCTTGTGGTACCACCTTCTACCACCTATCGAGGAGGCTCCCTACCATTCAATTTTCCATTCCTTAATATTAATTAATAAGACCAAAAAATAAACAAGCCACATCCACAACACACCAACAATGTCTTTCTCTGCGCACTGACACTCTTCACACTCTACTTAACAACAATTGGAGAAAAGCACGCCATTATCTTAAAAGTAGTGTTCGGTAAAGAATGTCAGAGTTGTTAGAGCCACCAGGCTCTCTCAGTTCAAGAATGTAAAGGGTGCGGCGGAAAATGATTGACTATGGTATCACACGTCAAAGAAGAAATATGGTAAATGAAGTGACCATACTCTACGGACACTCCAGTACCCTGCACACCTATAAGTACTGGCAATAGTGTCCAGTTAACATTAATAGTAACATTAGTCAGTTCAATTAATTAAGAATGAGTTAATTGGTTATTCTCAATGAATTCACTGAATGTACAATATGTGCACTGTAGTTTTTAAGAAATAATAATCACCAATTTAGGGAAAAAAGTTATTAAATATCATTGTTATGATTTTTATATATATATATATATATATATATATATATATATATATATATATATATATATATTCTTCTCATACATAACTCTCATGTCTGCCAAATTCATACATACATTGTTTATAGTTCCAATGAAATTGTGGTTCAAAATTCACAAAATTAAATTCCAAAAACAAAAAAGCTCAACGCGTTTCGAGAGTTAGTCTCTCTTCCTCAGGAGCAACATATCCTTATGTACAATTAACAAAATTAATTTAACAAATGTAATTTAATTTCATTCAGACTTTTCTTTGCCTGTTAATGGTTTCATATTATAACATCAATTGTTCGCATCAGATCCTGTCAAAGTGTGAAGTGATGGTTATTCTTTCTCTGGTTGAGTGCTTCAATGTCCCCTGTAATTAATACAGATAATACTCTCCCATACATCTACCCCCTACTTGTTATCACTTGCAAGGTTATACTAACGTGTGCGTGTTCACCCGAACTCCTCCATTACGGGACTGAAATTCTGCAAAGATGGCTCCTGCACGCCCACTGGGGAATATGCGTTTTTGGGACTTGTTGCCCTAGGTGGGTGCGGTCCCTTCAGTCTAGCTGCCTGGACTCCTCTGCAGGTACAGTGAGCACTAGGATCATATCAGGGTCACCAATTGAAGGCATGCACCTAAACGCTCGCACCAGAAAAAATACAATCCGGTAGGGTAAAAAGGCCAAGATATTCCTGCAAGGATAACACGTTTTAATGATACAAATAATAGGTGTGCCAGCAAAGAACTCTGCTGCTCAGGAATGTTCTGAGCAAAAAAGGTGCAAGCAAGAGCTTAAAAGGGGCACAGCATTCCCAGAGTACAGTAAAAACCTGCACGGCTGGTTGGTGTGACCCTATGCATGGTCAGCCTACTCCATAGGGGGTGCCAGGCCATTGGCCCCAGCCTCGTCCATCCGTCTTCCATCACGTGGTCAACTGGGCTCATCGTCTCCAGGGAACTAAGGTCAAAAATACAATTAAATGTGTTATTCTAATAGTGCTATTCTTTGTTACACAGGACACGTGGCATGATCATGAACTGGTACAAAGGGAGGCTCGAGGTCACTGTGAGCCGCACACATTTAATTCATCCCAGTTGCATCGTCTGGTGTCCGAGGATTCCAGCCTCACTCTTGCACTATGAGTTATCCCTCCTGGCACCTCGCATTACAAATCATGCCATTGTTAAGTACAGATAGGATGACCAATCTTTTAGATCTTTTATGGTTGTCTGGTTTATGGTCGTGGGCTTGGGGTCAGCTGGTATCTTGGAATTCAGGGGACTTAGGTTTCAGACAGTTGTATGAGCTATAACTTGTAGTTGGCTGGGTGGTGGTCGGAGGATTGCACTGGCCTGGTTGTGATAACATGTACAACGAGGTTCCTAGAACGGTCTTATGGCCTTGCAGGGCACATTCTTTCTCGGGATAAAAGGTATTGGCAACAGTTGTAGAACAAATTAGGGTTTTTAACAGTGTGGATCTCTCTTTCGTTAGCGCTTGGGGCCATTCAGGTTTCTTCATCAGTTTGTGGCCTGTGTCTACCGCGCTGCCATGCAGGTCCAATGTTTCTGCCATAGCTAAAAAATGATGCCTGTTTATATGCATGCACTAAGTCTAAACATCTACAGTTTGCTTTAATATTATGTCCGTGTGTGGTCTCTTAGCACGCCCCGTCTTCCCTGGCACATCACAGGTGTCTTCATGGGATTCGCCTCGCTCTAAATCATCTAGGAGAGTGGGATAGGTTAATTTACTATCCAACAATGCCAACAAGCCTTGATTTAGATCTCGTAATAGGACCTCTTTGTTCTTCTGATATTCTTTGTAATAAATGAACTGAACATAAGAAATGAACTAGACAGCGCTTGCAGTCATGGCTTCCCATTACAAAGGTTTAAGTCAATCAATAACACACTACCATAATAATTTCCTTGGCATAGGAGCATCATGCTCTATATTTGTTGGTGACAGTCAAATTTCAGTGTCCTACTCCTCCCGAAGTAAATGATTAACTAATGTACAGACTTATTTGATTGCTTATGCTCAAGGAGGCACTTCTCTTTTATACTTGGAGTCTGATAACATCTGTATGCGTCACCCCTAAACTGCTCCCTCTCAATATCAGTGGGTGCTCTGTACATCTGATGTGAGCATGCCCTCTTCTATCTGCAGTTATTAGGGTGTCTAAGAAAAGAATTAGGGGTAAAGCCTTTATAAATATTTCTTTTACAGCAGGATGTATTCATTTGTTAAAGCTTTCTCTCAGTTACGCTGCTAAATGTTTAGAATGCTATATGCATTTGAGATTGCCCATTTCCTAGATTACTGTATGCAAATCACAAGAATGTTCTGACAATTTTCTGAAATCTGCAAGTAAACTCATTCAATGGTAGACTACCTTGTGTCCGTTTTTGTTTGGAATGTATCATGATTGGTTGACTTGCATTTGCTTTGGGCATAGCACCCACATCTAAAGCGAGTTACGTTATTTTTTCTTGAGACATTGCATCAGCCATTCTGACCAGATTATCATACTGTGGCCTAGATTACCTTAGACTAAGGCCTACTTGCTTTCCTTCTTTCTCCCTTGGCTCAGTTGTCCTGACAGAGGCCCATGCCACTCAAACTGTTGGGTAATGTATCACAGAGAGAATTATGAAGTGATCATGCACAGGTGCACATTTAAAATTCACTCTTTGGAAGTGTAAATTCAGAGAAATGTTGATCTTAAACAATAAAAACACACCAAACCACACCCCCTCCTAATCACCTACCACCCAGTTCTTTGACGCGGACATACCAGTGAACATGGCACTACAGGAAGAACATGCATCAATTCATGTGATTGATGGCCTCCCGCCTCTGTATCAGCAACAGACGGGAGCCCTGACTGCCTTTCCTTCTGGACTCGTCAGTAAAATGAATTTGGCATGGTAGACCAAGAGGACCTGATGACTTTCCTCACTTTCTGCATGAGCATGTCTCATACGGTGCTCAAATGGTTTCCTTTACTTCGCTCTGGGTGGCAATAAATAGTGCAATGCAAAGCCCACCATCCCCACCTCAAGGCACATTCAATTGTTTCCCAGTGCTCTATACTGCCACGATTAAGAGAAAGTTTGAACGTTTGGAGTACTGCAGGTCAATCAGGAAATTGACATTCACAATTTCCCTAACCACCCCCCAACTCTAACATTAGCCTCATCGGATCCTGGTCACCCACTGTTTTGCAAATTTTGAGCAAAGCCTATGTGCTTCTACAGCGACAGTGATTTGTCCCTGATGGCCATTTTAGACAGCTAGCAGTGTAAGGCCACATCTATACCAATTTCAGCCCAACTGTACAATCTTCTTTCGTGTGCGCTGCTGCTTGCCATATGTGGTACTCCACTGATTCTAGATCAAGATCAATGCCTGGAGGATAGCTCAAGGGCACCACGCTCATCTTATCAACGGGGAAGATGCCTTACACCATGATATGATTGACATTTATAATGCACCTGTACACAAGTGTTTCTAGGCGCGATGGGTAGTATCTATCCAGAACAACATAAGCAAATTGAACATTCTCATCTTTAGCTATTTCCAAGTAAAGGAGGGATTTGTTATAATTAATCTTTCTGGCTTGGCTTAACTGAGACTCTGCATTATTTTTCCACTTTCGAATCTGTGATCTCAGGGCTCATGATTTGCAGTGATGTTTTCGTTGAATCCTTGCATACAGTAATTCCTGTTACTGCATGTGGAAACTCAATGAACTCTGCATCATTATACGCTTATACCATTAACAGTAATAACACAAGTAGATTTTGGAAAATACTGTCAGCCGCATTTCTGAAGTTCCATATATTATTTGAACTAGTGTGGTATCAATATACCTCATCTTTTTGAGGATACAAATAGATTATTTAATTTAATTTAAACTTTAATGTGATATAGTATGAAAGAAAATTCAAACTTTACACATAATAACTATTTGTTCGTTAATAACAATAACAATAACATTAAGAACAATGAACACATAATAATCAACAAATGATATAAGAATTTTTAGATACACAGATAATAATGTATCAAATTTTCAAAATAAAATATAAGAATCGAGAATAAACAGTATTATCATCTTTAACTCAAGTTCCAAGTAAACTTAAACCTATTGAGCAATGCTATACATATTTACAAGTCTAATCGCATCCAGATCATGAAATAGACAGATGTTTATATTATGCCAGTAACAAGTCCCACGGTGGCACGCCTTACTTCGCCTTACGGTGCATACATTATTCAAATCAATGGACCCAGCTTTAGTTCAATTTTTTGCCATATGCTATAGAGGGCTATGAACAAGTGCATGTTGCAGATGTTAGTACAATACAGGCAGAATGACATTTCACTAATGGTTTGAATATTATAAACAAACTCAGCAAGATATAATGTTATTGTACTGGTTAATGTCAGGCATTCCGTAAGGAGATGTTTGGCTGTCTCCAAGCATTCAGGTGATTTGAAAAGGCGACAAATTCGCTCATGGACAGGAATATTTCCCCTAGGTCCCTGGTTACATAAAGTGGGTAGTTGTTCCAGTCTGAACAGGATGATAAAACGTCTGAGCCTTTTCGTCGGACAGAGGTTCAAATATGCTTGAGGTTTCATAAAAGTGTACAATCTGTACTTAATGAATTGCTAGCTCTTCAGAGTGCTCAGATGTGCAAAATTCTCAAGCCAGTCCCAAAGGTCCACCCTTTTCCCGAGTGCGTTTTGGACTTCCTTAATATATACTACCCCTCTATGTACCCAACCTATGTCAGCAAAGAATTCTGCCATCAATTTGAATAGGGGTGAGGTGGTATATTTTTTGGCCACTTCCTGGTGTATCACAGACAGTAGGGGATTAGAGCAACCACTAGTCATCTTTAGAAAGAGTCCGGCTCTCTTTTTGAGGACAATTGCTTTCAGAGATGGGAGGCCCATTTCAAGTCTTATTAAAGCCATAGGCACGCCTGGAGACAATCCCAGTATCCTACGCCAAAATTTGCCTTCCATCACTTGAAGCCAAGCTAAATCAAATGAAAGAAGAGCCTCAAGACGATAAGTGATCATGGGGACAAACACTTGGATATAGAGGTGACGTGTCCCCCAGAGCATATAGCCGTCCTCCTTATTGGAGAATGCAGCAATGAGTGCAGTGACTTGCGCTGCCCTGATTTTGCGTCCTTGTCTGCAGTGTCGGTAGTCGCCGTTTAGCTCAATTTCAATTCCGAGGTAGCGTTAGGAGGGTGCATAAGGTATGATGATTTTACCCACCATCAAGTTAACTCGGGAAGCCCTTTTACCATTGAATCTGAGTACTTTGGTTTTGTCTAAGTTGATAGTCAGACCATTCAGGCTAGCGTATTCCCACAAAGTGTAGCAGAGCGCCGAAGCCCACTAATGGTGTTATCAAATACAACCAAATCATCGGCGTATGCAAGTACATTGCATGGCGCCTCACCTATTTTCGGAGGGCAGTTGTCAATTTCAGCCAGTACTGCGGGAATGTCATATACATAGAGGTTGTAAATCAGGAATGCTGTAACACATCCCTGCTTTACCCCTCTGTTTTGGGGCACCTTTTTGGTCATATTGCCTTCCTGATTTAGCCTAAAACAGGCCATGGTGTTTTGGTGCAAAAGTCTCAGGTAATACAAGAGGCCTCCCGGACATCCCGTTGATTCGAGTATCAACAACAAACTATCTCTAGGGATGGAATCAAAGGCTGTCATGATGCCTACCCCCGGAGCACCAGGCCAGGCCCAGCACCCCCGGGAGCAGGCATCACGCCGCCGGGTAAAAGCCCAGCGGCCCTTTATAGGGGCTCTTTGGACTCTGTCCTGGCACCGTTGACGCCAGGCTCATGTTGGACATCAGTCCTGGCGCCATAGGTGTCAGGCTCATAAGGGGAAGTGTTTGGTGCACTTACCTGAAGCAGACCATGCTGCACACTCACCTGATGCAGACCATGCTGCATGAAGAACCAAGCCAAATGAGGCTTAGGAGGGACTATTTTTCTGAAGGAACTATTTTGTTACTTGGGTGGGGCTGTGGAAGAATACTCACCTGGAACTTCTTCCAAGGCTATTTAAGCCACGCCCGGACAGCCACACGTGCTTCGCGTTGTTCTGCATCCCAGCAGCTGAACGCTCACCGTGTCTGCTCCTGGACTCCAGCCACGCCCGCCTCGAACCTGGAACACCTGTAAGGAAAGAAGAGAAGAGAAAGGTGAAAACCAAGAACTTATTCAACCTTCTTACCTGCATCCGGAATCTTCACGCCAGCATTCCTGAAGGAAGACTTCCATTAAAAGCACTGCGTTGCTCTCTGCAGCGCCACGCTTCACTCACCTGTTCCCGAGAGGCTGCCCGGCTCCATCGCGGCTCTCAGCACCGGTCGCCACATCTCTGCACCTAGAGGAGAGAAGAAGAGACAAAAGGTGAGCAAGGGAACACAAGAGGAAAGCCGAATTTTCAGCCATATTACTTACCGGCTTTTCTTGGTGAACCATTCCACATCTTGGGTCGGCGCCGCATCTTTGGCAGGCATCGCACCCCGGCCCCTATGGGGAAAGGACAAAAGACATTACTGGGGAACTATAAAGACATTTAGAGGGGTCGCCCTCATCACTAACTCACCTGATTTTACCACCGGCAATTTAACCCCTCAATGCATCGCCTTTGTTCTGCACCTGAAATAAAGGACAGAAAAAACAACATAAAAGGAGGCTCACACTTGAACTTTTGCATCTTCATACTTACGGCGTATCGCTCAGAAAAGTCAAGTGGATGTGCCAGCGCCATTCTGAAAACCAGTGAAGTAACTGGACGAACGCGCGCCCCTGCACCAGAAGCAGGATGGAGAGTTCATCCTTCCAAACCATAAGGTGAGCTTAAACCGGGGTTTGTGGAGGAAGTCAGAGAAGAACAAAGGGGGAAAGGGGGGAGCAAGCACACTATTCAGCAGACAGTTAATCCCCTTTCTCATCTGCAGAAGGATATTCCTACGGGCCAGACAAGCAAGATTTGGGGGTCCTGTTCAATCGGTGGTCCGAATTCTGCGCATCACGTTTGAAGAGGCCACAGCAACCCAGACCAGACCAGCGCCTCCTTGGGAGCCAGGTGAGCGTTACAGAAAGCAAAGCCTTCCTACAAATTCCCACCCAGGCGCTATGGAAACTTCCGAGACTGACCAGTTGGCCCAACTACTGGGGGAATTACGGGCCGAAGTACACGCCGCTCGTCAAGAGACTAATGCTCTCAGGAGGGAAGTGATTGTAACAAAGGAAAGAGCTGCTGACCTGGCTAGACAGCTTTTGCAAGGTCAAGCTGGACAAACTCTTTTACCCGGTTCCGGAGGGAACCCCGCTCCTGTGCTTTCCAGTAACCCGGTGCAGATTAATCTACCTGGAAACATGCCGCTGGCCCCACCCGAACGCTTTGCTGGGGACCCCAAACGATTCGCCGTATTCATGAATCAGTGTCGTTTGCATTTCCCGTGCAGACCTGGGGCCTTCCCTAATGACCAGACCAAGATAGCCTTTGTATTGTCATATCTCAGCGGCAGTGCTGCCGATTGGTCAGTGCCACTGGTAACTCAAGATGACCCGATTCTTCGTGATTTTCAAGGATTTCAAGCACGCATGGAAAGGTTATTTGCTCGTCACTCCCAGGGGCAGGCTCTAGATGACGAACTTCTATCTCTGCGACAGGGCAATCAAGACCTCCTTTCCTACATTGCAACCTTTAATAGACTAATTGTGGAAACTGGGTGGCCAGAGGATAAAAGAATCACGTTATTTTATCGAGGTCTACGCAGAGAACTTAAAGATGTCCTTGCCCAAGTTGTAAATCCGCCCCAAGAATGCTCAGAATATATAGACTTAGTGGTCCAATTGGATCACAGACTGCAAAACAGAAAAGCAGATCGGTCAAGTTTGAGACCCGGGTGTTAGTCAAGACCCACGCTAACCTCAAGGGGGCTGAAGCCTCTGAGCCAATGCAAATCGGAGGAGTTAAAGGACCTTTAACTCAAAAGGAACGTGAAAGAAGACGGCAGATGCACTTATGTCTTTATTGTGGATCCTCTGGACACTTTCTACGAGATTGCCCGGCAACGCCGCCCAGGAAGGTGGTAGGAGCTGCTGATAAAACAACCCTGCTAGACAAGCGTAGGGGTCCGCTTGCCGAGCTTGAAAACGAACTCTCAGACCTCGCATTTCATTGTGCCAATGGTCCTCATAGATCCGGAACAGCCTAAGCGGTTGCATGCAATAAAGGCATACATCGATAGTGGGGCTATAGGAAACTACATGGATCGTGAATTGGTCTCCAGGATTAACCTCCCTCTGCGTCCTAAAACCAGCAAAGATGTCATCACCACAGTTGATGGAACCGAAATTGCCTCGGGACCGGTAACACATTCCACATCTGAGGATGGCCATCGCGAGGCAGTTGTGTTTGATGTAATAAAGGCTCCACAGTTTCAGGTTATTCTCGGAATCCCTTGGTTAGAGACACATAATCCTCAAATTGATTGGCGAGCGAAGAGAATAACCTTTCCGGAGTGTGCACGAACCTGCTACCCAGAAAATCTGAAGATCAGTCTAGCATCAGTAACCTCTGTCTCCATGCAACTACCTCCGGAATACCAAGACTTTCAGGACGTCTTCCAAAAGGAACAGGCCAACACGTTACCTCCTCACAGATCGTACGATTGCCAAATCGATCTGGTGCCCGGTGCACAACCCCCTTGTAGCAGGATTTATGCCCTTACTGAGCCGGAGAATCTGCATTTAAGACAATATTTAGATCAATACCTAGCCAATAGTTTCATTCGCCCGTCAAAGTCTCCGGCATCCTCGGCTTTGTTCTTTGTGCCAAAAAAAGAAGGCGACCTTAGAACTTGTATTGATTACCGCGCATTGAACCAGATAACTGTTAAAAATCGTTACCCTCTGCCTTTGATCCCTGAACTTCTTGACCAGGTGAAGGACGCTTGCTTATACACAAAGTTAGATCTCCGGGGGCTTATCATCTGGTACGAGTAAAAGAAGGTGACAAATGGAAAACGGCCTTCCGTACAAAATATGGACTATTCGAATACCAGGTGATGCCTTTCGGGTTGTGCAACGCGCCTGCTGCCTTCCAATTCTTCATGAACGATGTCCTTCGGGAACTCATCGATGTCTGTGTTGTCGTGTATATCGATGACACTCTGGTGTACTCCTCTTCGGAATCAGATCACAGAAAACATGTCTGGGCCGTCCTTGAGAAATTGCGCCAGCACAAACTGTTTACAAAGCTGGAAAAATGTGTTTTCCATACCACCGAGGTTGAGTTTCTTGGATTCATCCTGACACCTAAAGGGGTCTGAATGGACTCACGGAAAGTGGATGCCATCCTCAAATGGCCATCACCTAGTTCGGTGAAAGGTGTCCAAAGCATGCTTGGTTTTGCCAATTTTTATCGCAGGTTTATCCCGGAATTTTCACGGGTGGTGCAACCCATCGCTGCACTCCTGCAGAAGAATAAATGTTTTGAATGGACCGAGGAAGCTGAACAGGCCTTTCAGGAATTAAAAGCTAAATTTACGTCCGCACCTATTTTGAAACACCCGCGTCCTGATCTCCCATATATAGTCGAAACCGACGCATACAGCTTAGCCATGGGAGCTGTCCTGTCTCAGAGAGACCCCGAAACCAACCAACTGCACCCCGTAGCATTTTGGTCCAGAAAGTTCTCCCGCCGGAGATAAATTATGCAATCACCAATAAGGAATTATTAGCCATTAAGTCCGCCTTTAAGGCTTGGCGGCATTATCTTCTTGGCGCCAGGCATACCATCACCGTGATCACTGATCACCGAAATTTACAATATTTAAAAACTGCCAAGGCTCAGTCTTCACGACAGCTCCGATGGGCTTTATTCTTTGCTGAGTTCGATTTTGTAATCACTTACCGTCCCGGCTGTAAGAATGGCAAAGCAGACGCGCTATCTCGAATTGGAATGGGAGAAATGGACACAAACTCAGAACCTGTGCCGATAATTCCCGAACAAAGAATCTTGGGGATAACCACTTTACAAACCCTTGAAGACATTCAAGCACGGGTAAAACTATTCCTGGACTCTTCAGCCTTGCAGGATTGGATCAAAAGGGGGTCTGACTTTTCAATCAACGATGGCTTACCTTACTTCCAAGGACGTTTATTTTTGCCAGAAAAGGAATTGCAAGAACTGGTTATTTCCCGTCATCACGATAATCTGATGGAAGGACATCCTGGCATTGCCAAAACAGAGGAAAAAATTAAACGACAATTCTGGTGGCCGTCCTGGCGAAAGGATATTAAATCTTTCGTGATGTCCTGTGGAGTTTGCGCCCAAAACAAAGGTAAAAAAACAAAACCCGCCGGTCTTCTTCAACCCTTAGACATTCCACCAGCACCTTGGCACACCTTGTCACTAGATTTTATCACGGACCTGCCCTCTTGTAATGGATACAATACTATTCTTGTTGTGGTGGATTTATTTTCCAAGATGGCCCATTTTATTCTGTTGAAAGGATTACCTTCAGCTTTTGTTCTTGCCAAGGAATTCTTCGAAAATATCATCCGTCTGCATGGATTCCCGTCCATACTAATCTCCGATCGGGGAAGCCAGTTTATTTCTCATTTTTGGAAAAAGTGTTGTCAACTGGCACACATCGACGTAAGACTCTCAACCAGCCACCACCCACAACCGATGGTCAGACGGAGAGAACGAACCAGACCCTTGAACAATATCTACGATGTATGTTGCACCAATCGGAGGGTAATTGGAAGGATATTTTATGGGTGGCTGAATATGCATACAATAACTCGATACAATCTGGACCTGGTCAGAGCCCCTTTTATACCCTATATGGACATCACCCTCGTACTCAGACTTGGACTCACCTTTGAGCCTCGAAATGCCTGCAGTGGACCATTTGCATTCTACGATTACTCAAGCCTTCAAGGATGCTACTGCACACTTACAACATGCGAAAGGGAAATACAAAAAGAATGCGGATCTGCATCGAAAGGAGGCGCCTCCATATTAAATAGGGGATCAAGTATGGTTGGCTACCAAACACTTATCGCTCAAGGGACCTCAGACTTTTAATCCAAGGTATTTAGGCCCTTACTCGATCAAAGCTATAATTAACCCAGTGGCAGTCAAGCTAGATCTACCAGCTAACATGCGGATTCACCCCGTTTTTCATGTGTCGCTTTTGAAACCAGTCCAACCAGGAACCAGATTAATAAAGCCACCAGAACCAATCCAGATAGATGGGGAGCCTGAATTCGAGGTGAAGAACATTTTGGACTCTAAGATCTCAAATTCAAAACTTTTCTATCTAATTGATTGGAAGTGGTACGGGCCTCAGGAAAGATCTTGGGAACCCAGCGACCACGTACATGCACCTCGGCTAGTAAAAAGGTTCCATCGGAATTTCCCGAACAAACAGAAACCTCCTGAGGGAACGACCTTGGGAGGGGCCTTGGGTGGGGAGTGCTGTCATGATGCCTACCCCCAGAGCACCAGGCCAGGCCCAGCACCCCCGGGAGCAGGCATCACGCTGCCGGGTAAAAGCCCAGCAGCCCTTTATAGGGGCTCTTTGGACTCTGTCCTGGCGCCGTTGGCGCCAGGCTCATGTTGGACATCAGTCCTGGCGCCATAGGCGCCAGGCTCATAAGGGGAAGTGTTTGGTGCACTTACCTGAAGCAGACCATGCTGCACACTCACCTGATGCAGACCATGCTGCATGAAGAACCAAGCCAAATGAGGCTTAGGAGGGACTATTTTTCTGAAGGAACTATTTTGTTACTTGGGTGGGGCTGTGGAAGAATACTCACCTGGAACTTCTTCCAAGGCTATTTAAGCCACGCCCGGACAGCCACACGTGCTTCGCGTTGTTCTGCATCCCAGCAGCTGAACGCTCACCGTGTCTGCTCCTGGACTCCAGCCACGCCCGCCTCGAACCTGGAACACCTGTAAGGAAAGAAGAGAAGAGAAAGGTGAAAACCAAGAACTTATTCAACCATCTTACCTGCATCCGGAATCTTCACGCCAGCATTCCTGAAGGAAGACTTCCATTTAAAAGCACCGCGTTGCTCGCCCTCCATTTGGAAAGTCTTTGTTGTCTTCCGGGCCGGTGAAAACACTGGCCCTCGTTGGCTCAGCACACACGCATCGCGTCGCTCCTACGAGCCACGTGGTGCGTGTGTGCTGCACCAATGGAGGGCCAGCACTACGGCTGGCGTGGTCCATAAGGCTTGATGCCGGAAGGCATTTCAGCCTTGGACCACGCCAGCCGTAGTCTGATTCCAGCTCACCTGCCTACCTTCCAGCACGTCTCCGGTAAGTGGTCTGTTTGTGTTTGTGTGTCGGGTTTGTTTTGCTTTATGTTTGTGTGTATGTTGCGGGGTGTGTGTGTCGGATGTGTATGAATGTTTGTGTTTGAATGTATTTTGTGTGTATGCTGAGATGCGGGGGTGGAGGGGTGTGTCGGATGTGTATGAATGTATTTGAATGTATTTTGTTTGTATGTTGAGATGTGGGGGGGTGAATGTTTGTATTTGAATGTATTTTGTGTGTATGTTGAGATGGGGGGTGTGAATGTTTGTATTTGAATGTATTTTGTGTATGTTGAGATGCGGGGGTGGAGGGTGTGTCGGATGTGTATGAATGTATTTGAATGTATTTTGTGTGTATGAGATGTGGAATGTTTGTATTTGAATGTATTTTGTGTGTATGTTGAGATGTGGGGGGTGTGAATGTTTGTATTTGAATGTATTTTGTGTAGGTTGAGATGCGGGGGTGGGGGATGTGTCGGATGTGTATGAATGTTTGTATTTGAATGTATTTTGTGTATGTTGAGATGCGGGGGTGGGGGGTGTTGGATGTGTATGAATGTTTTGATTTGAATGTTTTTTGTGTGCTGAGTTGGGCTGGGGTTCGGGTCTGTATGGGTGCTTGTTTGAGAGTTTGCTGATTTGGAGGGGTGGTGGGGTTCGGGTCTGTATGGGTGCATGTTTGTGTGTGCGGAGTTGGGGGGGTTTGGTTGGGGGTGAGGGGGCCATGGGTCATAGTGTTTGGTTGGGGTGAGGGGGCCATGGGGCATAGTGTTTGGTTGGGGGTGAAGGGGCCATGGGGCATAGTGTTTGGTTGGGGTGAGGGGGCCATGGGGCATAGTGTTTGGTTGGGGGTGAAGGGGCCATGGGGCATAGTGTTTGGTTGGGGTGAGGGGGCCATGGGGCATAGTGTTTGGTTGGGGGTGAGGGGGCCATGGGGCATAGTGTTTGGTTGGGGGTGAAGGGGCCATGGGGCATAGTGTTTGGTTGGGGTGAGGGGGCCATGGGGCATAGTGTTTGGTTGGGGGTGAAGGGGCCATGGGGCATAGTGTTTGGTTGGGGTGAGGGGGCCATGGGGCATAGTGTTTGGTTGGGGGTGAGGGGGCCATGGGGCATAGTGTTTGGTTGGGGGTGAGGGACATGGGGCAAGATGCAATTAATCTCCAACCCCACATAAATGGACCAACTCATTTTAAAGGACACACTCTCGATGCCATCTTTAGCTCCGACACCCAGATTCAGTTAAAGCCCCCAACTCCTATCATCTGGTCCGATCACTTCATTCTCTCGTTTGCCATACCCGCACCCGGCCCTCTTCCCGTATCCGCATCTGAACCTCCAATCCTACGCAAATGCTGGAAAAAACTAATAATCACCCCTGACCTAGCCGAGGCACTCCTCCGTTCCCCAGATGGTTCACTCCTGAGCTGAAGACCAGTAAACAACACTACAAATACCTAGAAAGCAATTGGCAAAATGAGAAAACCCATGAAAGCAGGACCACCTTGGCCCGTCACCTGTACCGGTACAAGGCTGAAATCCGGAAAGCTAAAAAAGCCCACTACAACACCCGAATCCTAAACTGAAAAAACCCAAGTAAAGAACTCCACAAAATCATCTCCGAATTCACCAATCCAACTTGTAATACAACCGTCCCGACCCCGTCACAATCACTGTGACACTCACTCTCCCTCCACTTTTACACCACAGCTATTGAAAGGACAAAAACTAAACACCAAACTGGCTCTCTTACAACCAATTGACAATCCTCCACCCGTACCGGCCAGCCCGTCAACTACAACCTCAACTCAACCAACATTCGAATCCTTTAGTCCAATATCACCAGAACAATTTCTCAAACTTCTATCTGTCCGCAAACCATCTGGATCCCCTCTGGACCCCTGCCCAGCCACAACCCTTAAAGAAATCTTTGCCTCCACCTGCGCAGGAGAAACACGCAAGATCTATCATAAATGCCTCCCTTTCCTCCGGTATTTTTCCCGAAGCATTCAAAATGGTACACGTCAAACCTCTAATTAAAAAACCCTCTCGAGCCCAAAAACTACCGCCCAATCTCAAACACCAGATTCCTCGCCAAACTCATTGACCGAACCGCCTACTCCCAACTAAACGCCTTTGTTGAAGCCAACAATCTCCTTGACCCCGCCCAATCGGGTTTCAGAACACGTCACGGAACTGAAACCACCTTAACCTCGATCTGGGACGACCTTAAAATGACAGCAGACTCCGCGGGATGTGCCGCTCTAATCCTTCTTGACCTATCCGCTGCCTTTGACACGATCAATCACTCGATACTCCTAGACCGCCTCCACTCGCTAGGAATTTGTGGAACCGCTCTTAAATGGATAGCTTCATTCCTCAAAGACAGGCACCAAATAACGACACTCTCCAGCTTTACCTCCCAAGCCCGACCAGTCAACATGGGAGTCCCTCAAGGAGCATGTCTATCCGCCCTCCTATTCAATCTCTACCTGATCACCCTCCCACCAATAATTCGTTCACACAACATCCTATGTTACAACTACGCCGACGACACTCAACTAATTCTAAAATTCCTGAACTCGTAACCCAGCTCCCAACCCGACCTGGCATCCTGCCTCGTAAACATAGAGCGCTGGATGACCCAAAGCCACCTCTTGTTAAACCCCTCCAAAACAGAAATCATGGTTTGCGGCAACTCCGACCTTCTTCCGCACCCACTACCCTGGCCACCCGCAATGGGCAACTCACCTACACCCTCCAAAACAGTAAAAAATCTTGGATGCACCCTAGACTCCGACCTAACACTCTCGCGCCAAGTCAACAATGTCTCAAAGTCCTGCCACCATCACCTTAAAAACCTAAGGCGCGTCTTTCCATACCTCTCATTTCCCAACAGAGTCTCCGCTGTCCAATCAATCGTTATATCCAGACTGGACTACGGAAACCCCCTTTACCTCGGAATCCATACCTACCAACTGAATAAACTCCAAAGAGCACAAAACGCAGCAGCCAAATTACTACTTGCGCTCAGTCCAAGAGACCACATATCCCCAGCCCTTAAAACACTGCACTGGCTTCCTGTAGCCCGTAGGGTAGCTTTCAAACCCTTATGCCTCTCGCATCGAGCACTGCATAAAACTGGACCGCAATATCTTCAAGACAAACTAATACCTTATCATCCCACTCGCACCCTAAGATCAAGCTCAGCCAGCCTCCTAGTAATTCCGAAGACAAACTCAGTCAGGCTAGGCGGATCATCATTCTCTGCACTGGCTCCAACCCTGTGGAACTCACTCCCACCCCACATCCGCTTAACTGAAGACTTAACGTCCTTCCGCAAACTACTGAAAACCTGGCTCTTCCCATAAAACCAATCCAGCATCATCACAATAATACCGACCCATCAAACTACCTGAAGCGAGAATGACAGCTAAATAAACTCGAATGTAAACTAGAAAGACAAGCAGGCTTAAACGAGTAAAGTAGATCAAAACAATGAAACAGAAAATACGAATAAATCATTGAGAAACTCAGGAAATCTGAACCGATCAAAACGACATAATGAATGAGAAGGGAATACAGTGAATGACATAAATGAAACAGTTAGAATGGATGAAGCGTACAGAACAGACAATTACACTAAACTGAAGCATGTGGATGTGACTGGAGAGCGGATGAGTTGTGGAGAGCGGATGAGTTGTGGAGAGCGGATGAGTTGTGGAGAGCGGATGTGTTGTGGAGAGCGGATGAGTTGTGGAGAGCAGCAGAGGAGTGTGGAGAGCAGCGGAGGAGTAGGGCAGATGAGAGCGGAAAGCGGGTGAGTGGTGAGTGTGGTTGAGCGGGAGAGTGTGAAGAGCGCGGATAGTGCATGAGTGTGGAGAGCGCATGAGTGTGTGTGAGTGGACGAGTTGTGGGGTGCGGATGAGCGCGGAAAACGGTTGTGTATAGAGCGGCTTAGTATGAGGAACCGAAAAAAGCGGAGGACTGTGGAGAGCGGAGGACTGTGGAGAGCGGATAAATATGGAGATCGGGTGAGAGCGGACATCGGGTGAGTGTGCGGAGAGCGGTTTGAGAGTGGACGAGAGTGGATGATTTTGAGAGCAGATGATTTTGAGAGCAGATGAGTGTGGGGAGCGCATGAGTGTGGGGAGCGCATGAGTGTGGGGAGCGCATGAGTGTGGGGAGCGCACGACTGATTATGGACTGAACGAGTGTCCTACCTCGACCAGTATGTAGACTGGACGAGTGGATAAACTACACGAGCATATAGTCTCGACAAGTGTCTAGACCTGACGAAGTGTGCGGTCTGGACGAGGGTGCGAACCAAACGTAGGGTGCGGACTGGACGAATGTGTGGAGCGGTCGAGTATGAGGAACGGACGATTATGTGCAACGGAATATACTTAACATGCCTTGGAATGAAGGAAACTCTTGAAAACATACATCACGCCACACCCCACGCTTACTCTCTCCCTTACACCACCACTCATCTAGAACACAGAGATACTATGACACCATTCGGTATAACTGTTCTCATATCTACATCTCCCGCTTACTCCACATCACTCAAAGTAAACATTGCTGGTTTCTCACCACCCAGCCAGGCGTTCTTCTCAGGCCTAACGCAGCCACACTCGTTCCGGATAAAGCCGACCAGAGCGAACACATACTCCTGATCTCTCAACCACCACACCTACAGCTAAGAAGCAGCTACCACTTGTTTTCGCACCAGCTGCACACATACATAGTGCGCACACGCACTTTTTGACTCCCCCCTACTCTCTACTGACCCAAACTTCGGTTCCCAAGGGCGTTCAACCTACCAGCGCCTTCAGACCATACCAATGGTATATAAGGCGCTATATAAATGCAAAATAACATAACATAACATAACCTGTTCCCGAGACGCCGCCCGGCTCCATCGCGGCTCTCAGCACTGGTCGCCACATCTCTGCACCTAGGGGAGAGAAGAAGAGACAAAAGGTGAGCAAGGGAACACAAGAGGAAAGCCGAATTTTCAGCCATATTACTTACCGGCTTTTCTTGGTGAACCATTCCACATCTCGGGTCGGCGCCGCATCTTTGGCAGGTACCGCACCCCGGCCCCTATGGGGAAAGGACAAAAGACATTACTGGGGAATTATAAAGACATTTAGAGGGGTCGCCCTCATCACTAACTCACTTGATTTTACCACTGGCAATTTGACCCGTCAACGCATCACCTTTGTTCTGCACCTGAAATAAAGGACAGATCACAGGTTAGGAAAAACAAAATAAAGGAGGCTCACACTTGAACTTTTGCATCTTCATTCTTACGGCGTATCGCTCAGAAAAGTCAAGTGGATTTGCCAGCGCCATTCTGAAAACCAGTGAATTAACTGGACGAACGCACGCCCCTGCACCAGAAGCAGGATGGAGAGTTCATCCTTCCAAACCATAAGGTGAGCTTAAACCGGGGTTTTGGAGGAAGTCAGAGAAGAACGAAGGAGGAAAGGGGGGAGCAAGCACACTATTCAGCAGACAGTTAATCCCCTTTCTCATCTGCAGAAGGATATTCCTACGGGCCAGACAAGCAAGATTTGGGGGTCCTGTTCAATCGGTGGTCCGAATTCTGCGCATCATGCTTGAAGAGGCCACAGCAACCCAGACCAGACCAGCGCCTCCGTAGGAGCCAGCTGAGCGTTACAAAGGCAGCCTTAAAGTCGATGTATAGAGCATACAAGGGAGGCTGCCCCTTAGAGAGTGCCCGAGTGCGGAATATATCCATCACCATAAGGTTATGTGATGTGGAGAAGTCCCTCTGAAATCCACACTGGAATTTACTAAGTATGTTATTCTCATCAGCCCATTTCTGCTCTTCGCTTAACAATAATGAAGCAAAAAGTTTACCTGAGATATCCAGCATAGAGAGGAGCCTATAGTTGTTGGGATCGGCAGGGTTACCCTTTTTAAAGATGGGGATAAGAATGGCTGATTGCCAAGATTGAGGGATTCTCCCCTGCACTAAGATCTTTTTAAATAGTACAGTGAATAACTCTGCCCAAAATTCAGGGTAATTCATAATAACCACATTAGCTAACCCATTAGGTCCAGGGGCTCTTGAGGACTTAAGAGCTTTTATTTTGTTCAGAATGATCCTGGGGGATACTTCAAAAGGCGGGGAAAAAGGGGCCCTATTCGAGGATGAAATATGCAAATTGGTCACCCCTACATTACGTCCTTCCAAGTATTTTATCCAAGTCTCCTCACTAATGGGATTGGCAAGTTGGGCTTTACCATTCTTCCTAGTCTCATTCAATAGAGACCAGATGCTACGGGAGTCCGTAGAGCAGATAGTCTGCACTAGCCTTTGATAGGCACAATTTCTCTCAGTATTCTTTATGTACTTAATGCTAGTTCTGAAGCAGTTTTTGGCTTTTTCTGACTCTCTTGCAGGAAAGAGCTGATGGTAGGTTCAAGCTCTTTATGCTACGCATTTCAGCTCTGAGCCCTCCCTTGGCATCTCTAATTTCTTTGTTGTAAGGGTGATTAAAACCCTCAGCTCTTATCATGTAGCCCATTTTAGCCACAGCATGCTTTCCCGAGAAAGCCTGAATCCAGTCTTCAATGGCATTGATGGACATGGTGTTAAAATCCAAAAAGCCTGCAGGAGAGGTGCATTTAAGGGCTTCTGTAGCTGACCGAATATTTTTTCCGACCATATAATTCTAGACCCTGTGCTATTAATGCTAATAGTACCAATATTCTATGTAGGAATAGAATGGCTAGGTAAGTGAAGAAAACATTGGATCATCGAATGGTCACTCCAGTTGTTACTGATCGCTTTCATATCGGTGACTTTTGTTAGCATTTCGGGGCACATGAATATATAATCCAGAGTGCTGGAAGCTGAGCCATTAGTCCAGGTATGTTTCTCTGGCCTATCCCGGGGCGTGCGGCCATTGATCATCTCAAGATCCCAGTGAGCGAACAATTGCAACCAACCCAGCCCCTCTGCCTCTCTTTTCTCGTGGGTCATGAGGCATGTTGTGCTAAGCTTCACATTAGATGATGTGTAGCCCTCACCTGTCATGTGGCAGTTGAAGTCACCCATGACCACCACTGCCGCATTACCAGGTTTCAATGTCCAAGATGCCAATAGGTCCTGCAGTGCTTCTTGTAAAGGTTCTACTATGCTTGTTCCTGGTGGATTATAAAGGTTAACAAGGAGAAACCTAAGAGAGCAGCTTTTCTCTTCATGTTCAACCTCTACTGCCATAAGGTAGTCTTCAACATCACAATGCACCCTGCGAGAGACTACAGTATTTGCTACCCCAATGAGTATGCCACCAAAAGGGTCGTCCCATTGTAGCCTTTTTAGCAAACGATTGATGCACCACAAAACCATCCCAAAGCAGAGGATCCATTGCCCAGGTCTCTTGGAGACAAATACAGCTATGTTTAGACAGAAGATCAACAGAGCCCTCCGTTCTCAATAAGTGGGCAAAGCCTCTGCAGTTCCATGTGAGAAGGGAAAAGGCTCATTGATTCTGTAACGCCCCCGGGAGGATTCCAGCAGCCATTTTAGGACTTGTTGTACTTCGGCGAGTTCAAGGTTTTTCACTTCCATATGTTTGGGGCAAATAGACACAGGGTCAGGAACAGCTATGCCAAAAGGGGCAATATTAGGATCAATTTCGTTCGAGTCCACATCAATGGCGACATCAACAGTCCTAAGTTCCTCTTTATATTTCCTGATCCGTCGCGCTGTAGATAGAAAAGTGCAATGTAAAGCAGAAACGTTGGGGTTAGGTCCACTCAAAGGCTCAATGAACAGAAAATCGTCAGATTTCAATCCTCGGAGTTGAGAATGGAGTAAAGTCTGACCAGTAGCTCCGATCGCGCAAGCCAAGTATTTTTACCGCTCTGGTATAAATTCTTAATAAAGCAGATGCCATTTTCATTGGTGTCTTTGGAATCACACCCCGATTCGAGAGGTACAGGTGATGGTGAGATTCCCTGATGTGCAGACGCTGTAGGTTGCTCAGTGCCTACAAGTAGGCTGAGTTCAGAATCCGGAACCAAGTCTATCACAGGGTCCTCATTGGGGACGGGGCTAATAGTAATTTCTTCCGGCACGAGCCAGCCAGAGAGGGAGCCTTTAGTCATTGGCACCCTTGCGGCTGATCTAGCTAGTCTCTTTTTGGCCTTTTTTGAGCATGTGTCCAGCCCTGTCGGTGGCACGACAGTAGGCGGTAAGGCACTTGTTTTAGCTTTGTTGTTTTTGAGTGCTTTCCTCGCCAGTCTGCGTTGCTTCCCTGAATAGAAGACAAAAGGGCTTTGTACCGTCTCCAGGTCATGAACATTATCCAGGGTTCCTTCATGGTTTTCAGTGCTGATGGCGGTTTCTGATACTGCAACTACCACTTCTTCAATATTGTCCTGATCATTGTCTTCTTCCACAATGTGCAAGGCGTCAGATAAATTAGCTTCAGCCTCTTCGCTGAGCTGGTCCTTCTGTTCAAGTGCCATGGTAAGAATGTTAGTATTGGTCAAAATGCAGCCTGACATTTGCAATAGGATCTTAAGCGCAAATTGAAGAGCAGCAACTGATGATTGGAGCTTGGCAACCTCGGTTAGTCCAAGAGGTTGGCATTCTAAGTCGTCATCCTGTTTATCAGGTGCATCCTCCATTGATGCCATTGCTAAATTAGGTGATGCAGACAAGCGTCCACTGCTTCTAACAGAGTTATGTAGACCTGGCGGAGTGCTCATGTTGCTAACGTTATGGGATAGAGAGCCACTAGCAATCGTCAGTGGCAGTTGTGATGACATCCCTCTCTGAATATTTAAACACAGATCCAAGAGAGAATTGTTGTCAATATCATCAAAGTTGGTAGTATTCAATGAGATACTGCCACTAGGGCCAGGGACAACGGTTTCCTCAACGGTAGTTGAGTTTATGTCCGGAGGAGGATTTACTGGAAAAAATTCAGTGATAGCACCATGGTCAACTGGCTTGGCATATTTCGCATTCTTCTTGAGTTTAGCAATCTTCATAACAGCCTCCATGTTCTCCTTAGAGGATAAAGCCTTCATTTTCCGCAGGTTGTAATTCGAACGGGGGGGACCTTTTCCCCTGTTGCATGTCAGCAAAAGGGAGACGGTAAGGTCCACCAAGATTGTCTACTCAATGGTCAGAGAGGCACTCTCCAAAGATGTATTAAAAAGCAGATGCGTAGGTATCAGGTTATCAGGAGAAAGTAGTTATTCACTACAACAACTAGGGAGAAGGAGGGGGTTAAGACACTGTCCACAGGAGTCAACCCGGTAGTTCCTCTCACCAGGGAGCCAAAGGGTTACTAGGGGAACAGAATGCTAAGCTGCCCAGGATCAAAGGCCTAATCCTACAGTCTCCTGGGCATTTAGTCTAAAGACCCAATTGGCTATAGCAAGTGACCAGGTCCACCCTACTCTAGCACAGCAGTCAGGGACTGTGGTACTAGAACAGGGACCACACTCCTCCCAAACGGCCCAACGCTAAAGATGGTTGTACAAAGCGACATGGGGACGCTATGTGTCAAGCCGCACCTCAATGTAACGCAATACGTTGTAAGAGGCCGCCTCCGACACAAACTCACTATAGTCACAAGCTCACTATAGTCACCTGCACCAGTAACCAAACCTTAGTGCCATTGTATAGAAAGTAACTAGGCAGTGTTAGTATAGTTATTCTGATTGCTCCAATGCTATACAAGTATCAACCAGAGATGTAACAAAAGAGTTACCAGGTAATACAGGCTCTTTGATAAGAGCTTTATCGTGTCACAGTGTCCGCAAGATGCACAGGCAACACGCCGGTGGCAGCGGCAGCTTCAGGAAGCGAGTGGTGCCCCCGACGATCCCGTCAGCAGGAGGGTCAGCAGATTGGGTCAGCAGATTGGAGTCCACCGCTCAGCCACTCAGCCGCTCGTAGCCACTCGTAGCCGCACACATCCACACAGCCGTAACGCAGCCACAACGCCACTAGCTCTCACGGAGGATTTACGGATTAGAGAAAGGGACTTAGCAAATGCCGAGAGCCGTGAAGCCGCACCTCAGAGAGCCGTTACACACGCAGGCTCAGTCAGGCCGCTTCCGACAACTCCAAACTCCAAACTCCAAACAGCATTAACAGGAGTACCTACAAATAGATTATGTAGAGTGAGTGGATCACTGAAATAGAGCATGTTTAATGCAAAATAACTCATGTTTGGCAATTCCCTTCATTGCATTGGAAAATGGGTGAGATCATAGGTGCATTAGTAGCACATACTTCATTGGCTCATGGTTTTGATTCAACACCACAGTCTGAAGCACTTGTGGAGTAATATTCCAGGATCCATACTATCACAGTGGAAGGATCTATCTAGGGGGCTTTATGTTCCATTCAACTATGAAGGAAATGGAAGGAAGCATGGACTCTGCACAATCAAGGTTCCTTTTCTGTAAACTGAAGCACTGAAACCTACTTCTTAGGTTTAAGCACCTAGATACCTCAGGGTTTTGTGTGCTATATAAATATAAATAAATAAAATAAAGAAATGTACCAGCAAGTCAAGTGACTGAGGTATCCTGTTTGTTCTGATTCTGGCCTGAAGAGACCTGACAAAACCACCAGATGGCACACCAAAACCCTCATTTTATGGCAGCAGCAGGAAACACACCATCAAAACATCTCATCACCCTCATTATCATTCAATGTAAAATGAGGGTGTTCCTGGCAACAATGCATAAAAACAAATTCCTCATGTCTCTTTTCACCAATAGGAACATCTGTGGATAATGTTACAGCAGTAGTTGTGAAAGAGCCCAGCAGCATGCACTCTACCGAACAGCCTACTTACCAGTCTCAGAGCTGTACATCATCTGAAAGAACTGTAGAAATCCCTAGTGATGTGCAATATTGCAATCATCAAGGTTCTGTCTCCACATGTTTTGAAGCATGACTTCTATGGCCCCTGACGATTGGCAATGCTGGATAGGGCTAGTAGGGTTATAGTCTAAAACAGCTGAAAAGCCAAAGGAAGCCCATTGCATATAAAACTCATTCTAGGAGATTACATTGATATGGCAAGTGTAACAAGGCCTGGCAATCAGCAGCAGATGCCTTGTTTCTCTTAAGATTTTCAATGAAAAAAGCCAATGTAACTTCTAACCGTGTATTGAGTATTGATATCACAGAAGTTGGCAAATGAGTTGTTCATGTAAATATAGTCCTTCCTCAAAGCAGTAGGTCCTTTGCGTGATTTCAAAGCATGCATTGCAAAGGTTAGGGGAGAACAAAAGCTTACTGAGTATACTGTGGTGGCTTATAGAAAAGACACGGGACACGGTTGCAATGTTTCCCGTGTATATAGCAACAGTGTAATTATATCAAATTACAGAGAAAATGCGATTCAGTAACACAGTTATTGCACACACATACATTATTTTTTTGTTTTAATTAGGGTTATGTGACTGGCTTTTCTTTTTCCAACATGCATGTCTGTAGGGATCAAATACAAAGAAAGTGAATGAATGCGCTGCCAATGCAAACAGACTAGGTAATCAAAGTTTAGGAGCACATTTAAGTATCTTGAGGTTTACCTTTTGATGGCGGCACACTGGAAAAGCGAGAAACATCAATTGTTAAGGAAGTGATAGACATGGTAGGGGAAATGCATGTACAAGCGTGAGAGTGAGCCTCGAATGCATGGATCCGCCATCTTAGAGTGTATTAAGCACTACACATCGCTTTGCAAGGGGCACCAGTAGTATTCCGAAATGAATACCATTGATTAAAGTGCATTAATCCAATCACCTTAATGGCTATGCAGGTAGTCATGCTTATGCAGTGCATCATATAATCATCCAGTTATACATACAAAATTCACACTGCTGCCACATGGAGGTTCATAACACCAAGGCAGTCTTTTAAAAATTGAGTTTACTGTCTGCTTCAATAAGACATCTTCCCCTTGCCAAGATGGAAATTGGGAACTGCATACTGAGTACTAGATGCTAAATGGACCTTTGGAGGAAGAACCACTAAAAATGTCCCAGATGTGGGTGAGCTGCGATAGGTTTTTTTCTTTTTTCGCTGCAGATTTCATCAAATTCGATTTCGTCGAACAAATGTTGCCGCAAATATATTTGGAGGGGTGGGTTCGGGTGAATAATGTAGTGGGCTTATGGGGGCATCTGCGGGGGGTCTACTCCTGCATATATTTGCGCCAACAACTACCACACAAAAAAGAAATTTGATCAAATCTTTTGGACAAAATCACATGGAAGCGGGTGAGCTGACACCTATCTGTATGCACTGAATTCACTGAACTCACCAATTTAAATATTGCTTCTATAGTCATCCTGCCCATCCCACCTCCTTTGCTACCCTGGCACCCTACTTGTGACGCCCTGGGCGCATCCCCTTTGTACAGTGCTCCCTTGCTTTGCAGCCTGGTCGGTGCCATATAAAAGCCAATCATACTTGAACACAATCATTCTCCTTTTGTTTCAGACTTTGAATGCACCTGGCATGTATAACTTGGCAGTAGTAATGACATCAGTCGGTCAGTAATCCATCAGGGAATTTCTTAAACAATCTTAAGAGATTGATAAATAAAATAAGCAATTCCTAAACTCTACTTTAACATTAACATCTAAAAGAGAAACATATACATTGGTATGTACAACACACACGAGCACCTATCAACACTCATAGGGACTCTTTGGCAAATGGCCATTCAAAGTGTGCTACAGTAGACCAATAACTCTTCAATTTATTGAGTGGTAAATCCCACCTATTAAGAGAAGAATATTATAGATTCCGCCAACGGTCTAAGTGACTATATATAGACTGGCAGCATGCATTAGGGATGTGGACAAGCTTGTACCTGAAAACCAATGCATTTCTACCTGAATGAGGCAGATCACATGTTACAGAATCTTATATTTCACAGAATAAACATTCGACATTCGCAAATGTAACATGGACTTTGTCCGCCAACAAGATAAGTGCATATGCAATAACTTGGCACAGCACATGCAATTTTCCAAAGGTTATGCACGGAATGGAGGTGCACACCACTGCACCAATATATTATTGGCTATATAATGATAGCAGCCTTGTACCTAAGGACAGGCTGTTTCCTGATACACGAGGCACTGCAGAATTTCTCATCCATGGACTATTGCATTGCGTACAGATATGTATTGTTTGTGATTTTTATTTTCTGAAGGACCTGACCTTTAATTGGTTTTCTAATAATATGAGCATTTTGGACTGCAAGGGATTTAGTCTGTTTTTGTATTTTATTTTAAAAGCGTTTTCGCCAAACTGCTGTGCACAGAAGGCGATGGTAAAATAACACTGGTTAGTGAACAGAAGAAAAAAAATCAAAACAGGTTAGAGCGTAGGACAGTGGAAGGACTTCATACACAAAAGCTTTAAACCAAATCAGACTAGAGATCAATTAGAGTTCAGCATTAAGAAACACGGATTTGTGGAGCGAAAAAGATGAAGGGAAGGGGAAGGATGGAGGGAAATCCAGTGTTTTGAACCAAGAAGAGAGAGAGGGGAAGCTGGATTGAGCGCAAGGAGGTTATAGGACAGAGCGGAGAAATAGCAGAGAGACTGCACTCGGGTGTAGAAAGAAAGTAGAGCGGAAAGGTAAGGCGGAGCAAGACCATGGGTACCTTTCAAGAGTAGGGGACTTTCAAATGAAAGCCACAAGAGGGAACGGAGAGAGGGGGTAACAGATGTAGGAGGTGATGCCGACAGCAGAATTAAAAATAGAGCACGGGGGGCAAGAAAACATGCAGGAAGACCAATGAGAAGGCATGGGCAATAACCGAGATTGAAAGAAACAAAAGTGTGACAATGAGTAGTTTTGCAGCAGAAAAGGTGAGGAAGGGGCGAGCTTTTGGGATATTTCATAGCTGGAATCTGCAGGAACAGGCGATGTTGGTAATGCGGGGGATGAAGGCGGGGGATGAGTCAAACATGACACCCAGATTGCGAGAGTGACAAATATTTGGGATAATAGTGCCATTGCGTAACCGTTTAGATTTACTATTTCAAGTTGTGCACTTGCCACTTTCTACTTTGCACAACGGAATTATATCCAGTGAATCCTGGAGGAGTGCCACTGTTTACCTTTTTTGTTTACAAGATTGAAACAATAGCTGTCGAGCTTGTAATATTCACAGTTAAAACGTGACAGGATTTAACAGGAGTTCAAGGGGGGTTTATAGGCTTATAAGGCAAACGGGTAAGGCAGTGATCTTAAGAAAGGAGCAAAAGGAAATAGAGTACCCACTCTTGGTGAACAATGAAGGTATTGAGAAACAGTTCACATTTCAGCGATAGAAGAGGCAAAAGATCATGTAATGTTTGATCATTGTTTGTATTCTTACCTGTCTCCACACACCGCAGAGTCATAAGCCTTCTGGATCTTAGGCACAGTTCCTTTTCTGGCACCTCATGCAATATTGGCACTATGGTCAATGTCGGAAAAGTACATTAGTAAGGGATCACATTTATGATGTTCCCAGAATTGACCAGGGACTGACTACCTGCTGTCTTCATTGCCAATCGCCATAAGATGTTTCACAGTTTCATTCATACGTTTTTTTTTTAACCATTCTACCCAGATAGATTTTATTGCCAGGACAGACCAACATGTAGACAACAAATGTAGGAAGGCAATTGATGAAATCTATAATTTGGCTAGTGTTAGGATTGTTGAAATGGACCTCTTTCTATTTTGATTCCTGTGTTTACACACACGCTGCAATTGTCCCACGTGTAAAATCCGCCTGGTTAAGTTAGGCGCCAAGTCATGTTTAGTGGAGTAGATGGTAGGTACTGGACCACAATGTGCTATGTAGATTTCTAGTTCTTCAGTACATTATTTTTTTTGGTAGGTCTTTTGAGAAACCTTTTAGTTTTTGTTTCTAAAGTTATCAGTAGGCAATTCTTTTTGGGAACATTGCACACTTTCTGGCTGTTTCAGGGGAAGGTGGTGATATATCAAAGTCTGTTTTCTAAATGGTTTTTGTATTTTTTTTTAGGTTGCTAGAGAGAGGAACATATTGCACAATCAACATTCTCATTTTATTTGTCAATAAACTTTCTTACGTAGCCTCTTTTTTAAAATAAGCTTATCAACATGTTAACCTCATTTTCTTAGTTCGTATCTATGGCACAATATCTTCTAAGTCTTAAAAATCTGTGAAGGGGACAATATTAATCAAATTGTCAGGGCGCACATTGTTTAATGCTTTCTTATAAAATAGACTTACTTTTCAAAATATTCGGACCAATTTATATTTCCAAGTCAAAACAGGCACAGTGTTCTTACTTATAGTGACAGTGAATTCTAGGTAGCAACTGTTTGAACTGACATAGTGAATAAAATGTTGCAGTTTAATCCTTCACATATCATCAAAACATCATCAATATGTCAGGCTAAGAGCAGCATGTTATGAGTCAAATTCTCCAACTACAGTAATATATGACACTTTTTAAAGTCTCTCATAAATATGTCCTCAAAAGTGGGCACATGTATCACACATTGAGGTGCCATATTTTTCTATATACACAGCTTTTTTATTCTAATATGAAGAGATTATTTTTAATGCCAAGCTCCAAAACATCACATGTGGCATGTTGTATCCAAATGTTACATTTCCTTATCGATTATGTATCTATCAATGAAAGTGATTTTTTAATTTGCAACTGTAACCAGTTGCCTGCATAGTGCTAACTCCTCTCTTAATGCAGCAATTCCATTGTTATTTAGCCTTGCTCTTGCCCTGACCCTTCCTTTTTATCAATAGTTAATTGCATGTGTCTGCATATTTAATTCACTTAATCCTTACATTTGGTGAACAAGTGATAACTCAATTTATAAAGCCAGTTTCCTAATGTATCTCGCAGTCAGCCAAAACACAGACAGTCTACCTTTTACTCATCACATATATCATCTAATTTCCCTTTTCCAAAACTCTGGAAACACTTGTATTCTTCTTCATGCTCAGTCATCCTCTTCAAGCAACTTCAGAAAAACTACAGAGTCTGTTTTCTTTCATCACCTGCAAATCGTAAAATTGCTCCCAAAAATCATCTCTCTTCCATTCACTTCTTCATTAGCCTCTCTGCAACCTTTGATAAAATCACACACAACACACCGTTCACAATGCAATGATGAATGGTTCTCATTATGGCACAGAGCTTGATAGATTCTTTCTTCACTCCTGAACATTTGGAGTTTCTCAAGGACGTGTCCTTCACCCATTTCTCTTCTCCCATTTCTCCATCGGCAATACTATCTTCTCCATGGGAATCTCTTGCATCTCTTCATAATGGATACAGTGATCCTTGACTCCTCTTACTCTTTTTAATGATGTATTTCAATTCTGCATTACAGACAGGCTCTCTGCCATCTACTTCTGAAGGGTTACTTATCCCCTCATGGACAACTGCTCAAAGTTTGAGCTGCATTTGTTGACCCTGCCTGCATGCATCATGTTCAAGGCAGCCTACATCACCTACAACATGTTTTCCAACTCCAGGACTCGAGGGCCAGATCCATTTTGGATTTTCATGATAGCCCTTATTAATATTCATGAGACAAATTTGCATATAATTCCAAATGCATGCACATGTGTCCTCATGCATATTAATGAGAAAAATCATGAAACCGCATAAGGGTTCCGGCCCTCGAGGCCTGGAGTTGGATAACCCTGGCCTACAAAGTGGTCACAACCAAAACATCACTCTTCCTTGCCAAAATAACTGACCATCTCCAGAGACCAGCAGACCACCAGTAGCATATACAGTGCCAGCCTGGAAAAATAACAGCAAGATAGAAAATTAAGGAACACAGCATTTTCTTTCTATGCACCCAGTCTCTGGAGCACGTCGCCAATGCAGATAAAATGAGCCACATCCATCCATCCATCCATCCATCCATCCATCCATCCATCCATCCATCCATCCATCCATCCATCCAACACTTCAGGAAGGACCTGCAGACCAGTCTCTTCAAAGAACATCTCTTAAACCACTCATCAATCCACTCCACCCCGATTCTCCTCCTCTGGGGCACACCCTTACTTGTAATCCCGTAGGTGCTGCCCCTATTTACAGCACTCCATTCCTTTCCAGTAAGGGACGTTATGCTTAAATTGCACTCACAAAAAGCATGAAATTCACTGAAGAAACTATTGTTCAAGGGACGTTATGTTTACAAGTAAACCCGAAAAACCCTTGAAATTCACCAGTTATGATACGCTAAGCAAGCATAACTTGTGCTACCTGCATGCACTGCTAAGAATAACACTCAGGGCATGAAGAAACCATGACCCAGTTTAATTATACCCAATCCCCAGAATAACAAACAGAGTCCCCATCCCTAACTGTAAATAATCAAATCATGAAACGTTCCAAGAAATTAGATGAACTTAGTAATGATTTCAAAGAACATTTACAGTATGTGAAAATTCACGTGATTTAACATTTTCCCTATCAATGTCCTTCTTGGAAATGTACCCCTGGTCCCCAGCAAATGTTTTTGTGGTCAACGATGCCTCTTTGCTAACTGACATGGCTGTAACCCAAGTCCCAGAGGGTGATCATCTTCCAATCGATTTGACTCTAGACTTAACGCTGTGTAATTTTGATGATCTGAGCATGGGGATTCTCTCAACCAATAGTGCTGTGACCGCGTAATATGGACTTCTACCAAATTGGAGGCCACATCTGCTACTGCCAACAGGGTGTTTGAAAACATTTCTCACCGTGGCCAGTTGTACCCTCATACATTAGTTCTGCACATGTGTCACTTGGCCATGGCTAACTACTAGGAGTGTGTTTCAACTATAAATGAGAGCATATTCCACCCCATTGTGGGAAATAAGCAACAGGCTACTGTCTTGAACAAAATCCATAGACATGGCTATGATAAATTAATATGCGATAAAAAAAAAGATCTACGCAGAAGGAGTTGTGTAGTCTAGCCCATCAAGCCATGGACTAAGATGCATATGCCCTCTCTAGGAGAACTACAAGGGCTAATTGTGCTCAATGGTAGAGACACCATTGGTAGTTCAGAGATTGCCAGAAATGGAGGAAATTGGTTTATGCTACTCCAACCAATGACTTTAGGAAATTTTGGCAGATTGTAAATGGAAACAACAAGAAACATTCTCTCGTTAATGGTGTCTCTGAGCCCGACTGTATTATGTTTATTACTGATATGCTAGGAGGTTCTACCCTGAAATCTACCAACATCTTTCCAGTATCTGGAGTTTGGCAATATGGAAAAAGCAAGGAAGAAGTGGCCAGGCTGATCAAAACCAGCAAGTCCTCCCGGGCACCTGGCCCTGATTGCTTTTGCAATCTACTCATGAAGTCTAATATTGATCTGTGGGCCAATGTATTACATCACCTCTTTTGCTGTATGCAGCTACGCAAACCCTTCCTCGATCATGGCATGACAGCAGCCTGGTTCCGATGCTAAAGAAGGGCTTTCATGCTGACACACGTAACTACCATTATTTGGCAATGCTTGATGTCCCCTCCAAGAACTTTGCTAATATCCTCCTTGAGGAACTAACCAGCTGGGCTGATGCTGCCAACATTATCCCTTGGAATCAAACTGAGTTCGGAAAGGGTTGTACCACCTTTGTCAATGTGTTAGCCCTCACAGCCATAATTCAACAATTGTGTCAGATTCGCAGTAGGCCTGTATATGCAGTATTTGTTGACTATATCGCTGCATTTGATACGGTTGACCGTGCTATGCTGTGGGAAAACTTGTCTAGTTGGGGGATTCCATTGGGTCTCTTTAAGATGATAATGATGCTATACGACGAGACAAGAGTCAAAGTGCGGTTAGAGGGTAATGGTGGAACTTCATGTTGGATTCATACTAAATTGGGCCTCAAGCAGTCCTAGAATGCAAACAAAAAATCAAGGACTACATAAACACGTACAGATTAGAATGCACCATGTTTTCAAGCATACATATACTCCTAACATAATGAACTTTCACACACCAACTGCCATTTAAAGGTGTACTACAAATCTTTTCAAACAACTTTTCTTCTCAAAACATTGCAGAGCTTCTACAAATACACATTCACATGTTTTAACTTACATGAGAATGCTCCTAAAAGCAACCATGTTTAACCGTCCACCAATTGTATTAACTGTTTTTTACCACCATTCCTTCCTTCATAAATATGAACATTGCTTACTAAAAGTACTTCGCCATTACCACATATCCCCACTAACTTTCTTTTACAATTACAGGAAGAGTCCCAAAAAAGGAATACCCATCAAATCCAACAAATATACCATGTATATGTATGCAATTACAGCAGCACAGTTTGAATATATATTACCCCAGACTACTCATTTCAAACCAACATTTCTTTCACTCTAGCCCAATATATTCCACCTTCACACTCTTACTATTCCCATCTAAACACCACCATTGCAACACCCACTCTGTTGCTCAAAACAGCACTATCACTCTACAGATCCGATCTCACCACCACTCCCTAACTCCCTTACTCACGAACAGAACACTATCACACCTCTGAAGACTCTTACTTTCACAACCTTCCCAACCACACCTAAAATACCACCTCACAATCAAACAGCACTCTATTAATTTCTACAATCACACACACAAACCCATGCACAAAACATGCATATACATTGCACAACTCTCCAAAGCAAACTTTCTCTTTTCTCAACAGACAGAACAAAATGCCTACTGAAAAGCAACTCCGTAGAAAAGAAAGAAAAAACAGAGCAGATAAGACCAAAACTACGCCGTACAGTCATTCACCTCTAAAACAATTTATAGAAAACTTTAAAACAAAATAGCTAGTAACCTCAATCGACAAAACTGAACCAGCCATGACTAAAAAAGGTAAGGCACCTCCTGCAAAAACAAAAAACTAAAACATGATGTACAAAGTAAAGCAGACCTACTAACAAACCTAACCCTCTGTCTACCAGTGTTAACATGGTCATGGTAAAACAATCCAAAGAAATGATGTTACAGAAAATGATCCACCGCAGAGTTCCTTTCACCCAAACAAACTGTCCAGTCTACAAATGGACATGCAGCTCAATGTGTAAAGTATGCCAACAATCCTTTAAATGTTTACAACAATTCCTCAATCACTACGTGAAACTAAACGACAAAAGTAAAATGAACACTTTACCAACCATAGACTTCTGTCCAGTGCACAGCCACACTGCTTGCAAAAGCACTTTCCACCACATCAAAATGTTAGCGACACACCATTGTACTTTACAGAATCGTGTGCATCGACTATACTATGCAAAACATCTTGCTCTAGAACTGCTAACTTTAAATGACATTCTCCTACATGGAACAGTCAAAGAACTGCTTCAATATATAGAGCACATCCAAAGTAAATACTTTAGAACCGAAGGTTATTTAGAACCCTCTGTACCTTTGGAAAACATTACCGAAAACCTCATAAACACCAACGTCCTAATAAAGACATACAAGAAATAGAAATAATTAAGTTTCAACACACATCTGCTGAAATACCAGACCACATATGTGTCTGTTATCGCAGACGTTTTATAAAAAAAACACAAAAATAGTAGATCTACCCTACAAAATACAAGACAATGAAGGATTCCAAAGGTTCCAATTAGCTTTATACCTAACAGCAGAAACTAAATACAAAAAAATGAATCCCTCAACAGTTTGCACATACTGCAACACATAGCTTGACAATAACCAAATGCCATCACATGCTATCACTAAAAACATCCGAAAGCTCTCCAACAGCTTAACTTGTACGAGAGTATTAGAATACACCCATTTCAAGGGGCCTTCAAGTATGCCTTCAACCAAAATCAGCAAAAATTACCTCCATCTGAGTTACTAAAAGACACCCATGGCAAAGTAGTATATTTCCCATTTGATCTAAAAGAAAATGTACGAACTCTAGGGCAATAGATCAATCTTTGATTGTACTAGTTAATGGTGTGCCAACAAAAGAAAACAAATGTTGGCAACAACTAGTCGACTTAAACCAAGTTAGACAAGCCCTACAATATCTAAAAGAAAACAATGATACTTTAAGTTGTGCAGAGTATGCATGGGATGACTTGCACAACTTTGTACGCACTGCAAACAAAAATACACACAGAATAGATATAAAAACACCAGGAGAACTCTGTTCTCTTGACCCTGTCAATGTATCAAGATATTTCACCATTGTGTCACTGCCATGCTGCATTTTATTTGCAAAAAACTACCCCTCTGCTCGGAGAAGTGCAACAGTTCTTTTGGAGAAAAGAATATCAATCCAGAGGAGCACCACACATCCATCTACATGCTTGTGTGGATAAAAGATGCTCCTAAATTTGACCATGATAGTGACACCACTGTTTTACAGTATTTTGAAAAATATGTTACCTGAGACATCCCTTCAGAAACCACAGATAGTGACCTACATACACAAGTGTTACACTTCCAAAACCATAATGTGACAAATACTGCAAATGTAGATATAAAAACAAAGTCAAATAGTATACCAAATGTCGCTTTGGCTTTCATGGACAAGTTTGCAAAAAAGGATAAGTAAATAGCTTCATGTCTTCTGTTAGACACAGCGTAAAGGCAAATCCCTTAAAAATACATACAACATCAAAAGAAATGAAGCATCCAAGTACATCAATGATTACAATGCAATAATTGCCCTCTTGTGGAATGCAAACACAGACACCAACACATTGGCCCTCATTACGACCCTGGCGGAATTCGGAAAACGATGGCGGAAATGCAATACCGCCATCGAATAGCGCTCGGTGCGACTATGACCCGTCACCGCAAAGTACGAAGCCACTAGCGACACCGTAGTGAACGCCAACGCCAACTGCACCAAGCACGCGCGCGCGCACCATGCCAAACCGTAAACACCACCATGGCGCAAGGGTACGCCAATTCCGACCCTAGCGGACATGTACCTAACGCCATCAAGCATGGCGGAATGTACCATTCCGCCATGGTGAGAAGTACGGCATCGCGAATCAACCGTAAACGGCCCCACTGAGTGCCTGTACACCGCTCCCTGCCCACAAAGTACAACTCCCCGTAGGTGCAATGAAGCCACAATGCAACCAGTGAAATGTACAAGTCACCCATGCATGCCAACGAACAAAAAAACACAACAGGGGCCAATGGGAGCTGCAGGGCACAGATGGCACGAATACAGAAGCCATCCCAATGGACATGACCACAGTCCCCCACCAAGAAACGCACGCAAACACAGGCACCTGTGACCAGCAATATTCCGAAAATCACATCATTACACCAGTCCACCTGGCTGACCGGCATCTGTCACACAAAACCCAATCCCCCGCCCCTGAGCATGACAACATTCAAACAGTCATATTGGCAGCCCCCATCCCTGACCTCACGGGCTTCGTAGGCAAACGCGGCCAGTACAGTACCACGCAACTAAACTCCGAAGCTGGAACCCAATGCAGATCTCCTCACAATACATCGCTCCACAAATAGGCATATGCCACATCACTTGCAAAGAAGAACGCTACACGGGCCAAATCAGAATAGAAATTTAATGCACAACAAAATCACCAAGCCCATACAGCCATCAGGCCATGAACTCCAAAACACATTTCACCATTGTGGGCTGCATCCGCAAGAAATGACCAGCCACTACTTGTGTGACGCCCTGTTCCATCCTGGTACACAGAGCCACATTCACGTACGAAAAGGCAACATGGAAGCGCACAGAACCGCAGGGCCGGCCCAATGGGGAGGCACTAGTCCAGCTGAAAGGCCGAAATGTTGCTCCGAGCCACCAGTACTGCGTAAGGGCATGTGGCCCATTGGCGATCGTCCCATAAGATCGTAATGCTGCTCCACTGATTAACACGAAGCAGCAGGTGTCGGGAGTAAAACCCATCTGCAGGAGTGGCATACAGATGGCAGTGGCAAAAGAGGAGGAGATACCTGTCAACCAAAAGAAAAGAAAAATAACAGAATGGCCATCAGAACTACATTCCAACAACTCACTTCAATGATCACACTAAATCCACAGCCATATGCATGCTAGCCCACTCCAAAGGTCCATCACCACCCAAAAACCACTTGCGACTCATAACCATCTATATCGAGGTGTAAACACCATCACAAACGAGTGTACCTGTGCATGCGTCTGTCAAAACAGAATCCATCAGATGGGATTGGTAACGTGCATGGACACAAGTGTCTGAGGGCGCGTCGAGACAGGGAGGGCTCAACAAGGCCAGATAGACGATGGTCCCACTATGGCAGCCCTGCATCACATAGCGTAGGGGAGGCGGATAGATCCCAAGAAGCCCTGTACATGGCAAACTCTGTATCAAATCACCTGCCCATGCATCCATTCATCATTCCCTCATCCCGGGATTAAAACGCCTGAATATTTACTCACATAACATTAGAAATATCCATTGAGTCTGTGCGTTATGCAGCCTGCAAAATCCACAGTGCCCCAGCCCGTAATTCCAGTGTAGTGAAGTAACATGTATTTGGGAACGTCCGGCCTCATCGCCCACGTCGCTATTGCGCATCCCATACTATTCATATCAATCATTGCATCCTCGCCATGGCCCCTGTCCCAAGGACATTGAACAATAGTACGTTATATTAGCAGTCAGACCTGTGGGCATTTCCTCGCCGCCAGCTGAAAACCGAAAGCGCCGCCCTTCGAATTCCTCATTTGCAACATCACGTCGAAGAGGCATCTGTGGCCGTTTGAAATCACTAATTAATCCATCGAGTGCGGCTGTGTGTGAAAATGGCAACTGCCTTCACCCACAAATGGGACGCCCCGCCCGTCGTTGCAACTCGGTACAGTGATGCATGAGGGCCCACCGTTACTCGAGTACTACGTTCCACTGACCCTTCACAAGTCTGTTCGCGACTGCACAGATAGTATGTGAAACAATGGGACCACAGCAGAATGAACATATCAACCAATGTTACACGGCCATCGGGTACAAATACATGATTGCAATAGCAAGATGCCATTCCCCGAATTGCAGCGTTGTGCGCGGGACGTGCTCGGCCAAAGGGGAGAGCAGTTTGCACAGGTGGAATGAATCTCCACAGGTGGAGGCCATACAGCCTGATAACACATAAATTGCACAGCCAGTCTCCTCCCACAACCACACCGAAATGCTACCGGCAGGACTCGCGATGTTGGCCCTGGGGGACATGATAGCACTGCAAGTACTCCAACTCCAAGAAGAAGACGAACACCAACTACAACCGGCCGCACGGAGGAGACGCAGGAGGAGGAGGAGGGCAAGGCAGGGCCAGCAAGGGCCGCCAGCACAGCCACTACCACCACGCAGGCAGCCCGCAATCCCACGCCTCCGAGCACATCCGTTCAACCTCACTGATGAGCAGATCCACACCCTCTACCGTCTGGACCGGGACACCATAGCCGCCATTGTGCACATGACACAGGCTGACCTTGTCAGCATGATAGATAGCCCAACCGCCATCCCACCCCTACTGAAGGTGGTGTCTGTACTACACTTCCTGGCCACAGGCACCTACCAGCACACAGTCGGACAGTTGCATGGCATTTCTCAGCCACTGTTCTCACGGACACTATTGCAAGTGCTCGATGCCCTCCTGCAGCACGCAGACGACTACATCTCCCTACCACGCTCGGAGCAGGAAATTACCAACACAAAAGTGGGATTCCATGCACTTGGCGGCATACCGGGTTGCATTGGTGCCATCGACTGCACCCATGTGGAATTGGTCGTCCCACATGCCATGGAGGCCCAGTACCGCAACCGAAAACAATTTCATTCTCTGAATGTACAAATGGTGTGTGACTCCAACAGGATCATTACACATTGTTGTGCCCGATTCCCTGGATCAACCCATGATTCTATGGTCTTGAGGAACTCTACAATACCACGCTACATGGAGCGACACGCAGGGAACAGATCCTGGCTACTCGGTGAGTCTCATTACATGCATGATAATGTGGGGTATGTGATTCGGCAATGACCTGGCAGGAAGGGGGGGGGTGTGCGTACGTAGCAATGGCATTCCACATCATACGTTTATCGTCCACATACAGGTGATGCTGGATATCCACTGAAGAGATGGCTCCTCACACCAGTCCGGAACCCACGGGACCAGCATGAGGAGGACTACAACCATGCCCACTCACGTACCCGTGTAGTCATTGAACAGGCATTCGGCCTACTAAAGGGTCGTTTCCGCTGCCTCAGCAGGTCTGGCGGGGCACTCCTGTACCGCCATGAGAAGGTTGCAAAGATGGTGATGGCATGTGTCATGCTCCACAACATGTGCGTACGTAGAAATGTGCCCATGCCCCCTGACGCAGAACTGCAAGCACCTGATGATGGTCATGATGAGGGTGGGGATGTGGCAGCACCTCAAGGAGTCTGCGAGACACCGGAGGGCCGTGACATTCGTCAGCATATCATTGATGTATGCTTCTAGCACTCACGCCTGGTGGCTGATACATGGACACGGGACTCGTGGCACTGTGTGTGTCTGGGACATGCACAATATGGACTGTACGCCTATGATGGCCTAGTACACAAAGATCAATGTCCACACATCTCATTGGTTGATCGTGCACTGTTTATGGCATATGTGATATCATGTAGTACACCCTATCGACCCGCCACCCAAGTGAGCCCAACACACCCCCTCCACCCTCCTACCTCCCCCCCGAACACCAGTGTCCAAAGATGCTCATTGTCAGTGGGCTGTCGCTATTGCAAGCCCCCTCTGCGGGTATCAGGGGCACCCCTGCCTGTGGAGCGCAGGTTCCTCCCAGATCTACGTTGGGGGCTGCCCTGGACGGAACTTGCAACGGATGATGTCTCTGCCTGCTCACGTCCATGCATGTCCCTAAGGGTTTGCGAGAGCTCAGTGAGCACACGGCGCACTGCGGCAAGTTCGGCACATACGTCTTTGGACGTCGCATGCAGTTCCCCCCTCAGGCTCTCGGTGCTTCTCTCCATTTGGACTCTCAGGCTCTCGGTGCTACTCTCCATTTGTGCCCTTAGTGTCTCTGTACCTCTCTCCATTTCTGCCCTAAGTGTCTCAGTTGATGTTTCTATGTCTGCCTTAGTGCCCCCACATTCATCGGCATGGTCCTTGAGGAGCGTGGCCAGTTGCTGCTGTTGCAAGATTAACTGGTCGAGGGACTGTTGCCTCTGCTGGGCCATGGCCATTTGCGGGGGTGTCACAGAGGGGCTGTTGTCCTCATGTTGCCTTGCCACAGGGCTTGTGGGGGATGGCCAGTCGTCGTCTTGTGGGTGCCCCTGCGTGGTATCCTCATGTTGTACGGGATGGGACAGACAGGGGGATTGGGACAGGTCATGGATGGATCTGACTTCGACATCCCCGTCTTCTGTGTCGGAGCATGCTGCCATCAATGGGGTGTCACCTATGGTGCTGCTGCCACCAGAGGCCGTGCCTTCTGTGGCATCCGTTGGGGGGACCTGTGGTGGTGGTGTTGTGGGCATGCTGGCTGCTGGGGTGCCTGTTGATGTTCCCTCCTCTGTGCTGCCACCTGATTTGTGCTGCTGCCGTGTCTTGATGCGTGCAGCTGAGGTGGAGGGTCTTTGGCCGTTGGTCTTGGCCCTCTTTGCACGTGTGCTGGTAGGGGTGTCCTGATGCTCGTCGTTTGGATCGGACCCTGTGGTGGAGTAAAGGAGGGCGAGGGTTATTAATGGGTCTGTGGGTATTGGAATGGCATTGTATCACATGCATTGGGGTGGTACCTGAGGGTGATTTGGGTCGGGGCCTTGGAGGTGCTTTCATTTGTGTGTGGGGTGAGGGTGCAGTTGTTTGGCAGCCTGCAGTTAGGGTGTGCCTGCTGCACGTGTAGTGCGTGTTTTAGGGGTTTTTAATTATTTATGTATTTATTGTGGGTTTTAACGTGCGCTATCCGGCCGATGTGTGTGGACGTTCTCCTGGACATGTGTTTCTGTTGCACTATGTGGACACATGGTACTTCACATGGATGGACTTTGTGGGTTTGGCATTGTTTTATTTGGCCCACCTACCTGATTCTTCGGATGTCTGCACTCCTTTCTCCATCCCTCCGACTCCCTCTATGCTCTCCATTCCGATGGTGGAGGCACAGATTTCTTCCCAGGGGGTCAACTTGATGGGTGATTCAGGACCTCCCCCGGTGGCTGTGGCAATGTTGCGGTTGGCAGAGAGTATGCTGCGGACGCGTATCCGCAGGTCGTCCCATCGCTTTCGGCATTGCTGTGGGTTGCGGGGTGCGGTCCCCACCGCACTTACCCGCTGTGCCACCAGAGCCCATATGGCCTTCTTGTTTGCAAGGGCCGTCCTGGTCATTTGCGTGGAGAAGACGACGGCAGCATTCTCCTGGAGGGTCTCTGTTAGCACGGTGAGTTCCTCACGGGAGAAGTGGACCTGCCGCTTGCGGTCGCACGCTTTCTTCACTACTTTTCCCATTTTTCTTGGTTTCGCTAGGGTGGATGTCGGGTTGGGGTGTGTCTCAGGGTAGTGTTTTTAGTGGTTGTGTGGTTTTAGTGGTTTTATAGGTGTACGGCGGGATGTTTCCCGTTCCGGGCCCATGTTTTAACTTCCGTTTCCGTATATTTCCGGTCACCGTACTTTCCGGTAGGCGCACACTGCGGTGTCCGCTGTGATGGGTGGCGGTATTGCACCTAGGGCGCCGTACGGCGGCGGTGTGGGCCGTTTGGGGTCATTTCCGCCATCGCGGACTTTGCACTTCCGCCATGCCGTGGTGCTCGTGCCCGATGGGTCGGAATTGGCCGCACTTTGCTCCTTCGTGCAATGGCGGAAACGCTATTTACGCTGTGGCGGTCCGGTCAGTCATTTTCCGCCAGGGTCGTAATGAGGGCCATTGTCTGGCTGAACCTTAGACCAGCTTAATCCCATAAAAGAGTACTAAAATCCTACCAAGAGATAGAAACATAGCTACACATGATCCCAAGAGCCAGGATATTTAAACAAACAAGTTAGTTGACACATACTACCCAAACAGAAGTACTTCTTTCAAAAACATGTGTCTGTATGACATTGCCCAAAATGACACCAACAAAAACAATGTTACACCAAATGAGACAACTGGCACATATTCAGTCTCAACTTGTGAAGGAAGCCTAGTGAAACTGACCAAGCCAAGTGTAATTAATCATATAAAGTTATCATTTAAATCTCCACAAAATAGAGAACTGTATTTCATGGCCGTACTCCAACTTTTTTCAACCTTGGAGAAAAGAAAAATAATTATTAGGTGACTATGACTCTTTTGAAGCTGCATTCAAATCGAATGAAAGCAGTATAACAAATAGCAATTTCAAACAATGCTAGCAAATGTTGAACAATGAACGTGAACAAGAGAAAAAACATTGAAACCCAACTAGGTAAAGACACTCCCGAGGGCAGTCAACCTTCCCTTACAGGAAGACAAGAACTACTTGGAGAACCAGTCATTCTAAATGAATTATAAATAGTCATGACTGAGGTAGCAAATATCATGTAACAATATACACAATCTGAGAAAGATTTGTCAGTGCTGGAATCAATGCTAAATGGTGAAAAACTCTTCATTTATCTAGAAGTCACTCAAGAAACTGAACATGGTTTTAAACATGAAACTAAAACGTGTAGCTTTAAAAATGAATAACCTTTGCTCCTGTATCTAAGTGTTGAAGCTGGTTCTGGTAAAACATTCCTAATTAGAATATTCAGCACATTTCTACAAAACTTAACAAACAACTAACTCCTGGCTGTAGTAACAGCCCCCACAGGTTTAGCTGCCTACAATATAGGGGGTGTAACTTTACACCACCTACTACTCCTCCCCATAGAACACCAAAACAAATTAGAATATTATAAATTATCTGCAGAAGTAAGCATAGTTTCCAACCTCATCTAGGCTTTAATTCATCACAGAATGAAAGAAGTCCTAAAAACCAACTACGGAGAACTGTTTGGAGGAAAACATGTTATTAATTTCAGATACCTCCTACAGTAAACAACAGTGAAAGGTCAACCTGTTTTCAAACGATTAGGATACAAACAATGCTGCAATAACCTTGGCAGCTTTGAAAATGTAATTCCTCGGCAACATTTTCACTACAGAGAACTAACTCAAAATATGTGCCAGTCTGCAGGCCTCACATATGCTAACATTTTAAAAAGCATTAGAACTGATCTGCTTAGTAAAGATGCAAAATCCATATTAAATAGTAAGCAGTAGTTTGTTTGTGCCTACACCTCTTTGCGCCAAATTTCTGATGTAAATGAATAAAAGTACGTAGTCAAGTTTCACTTTGAAATTTGGCGCAAAGAGGTGTAGGCACAAACAAACTACTGCTTACTTTACAAACGGAGCTAAGGGACTTTATGTCTCCGTGTTGACCTACATCCTTGCGACACAAGAATAAAATAATAAAATAAGAAAACCATTGCCAACCTTAATAGCACTAACATACGGGTCGCGAGAGTACACCTTATGAGATCCCCACTCAAGAAGTTCCTCACTCAGTAAACATATTAAATAGTAGACTAATACCTGAGCTACATGGACAAAACACATCTGCTCCTGATGTCATGTAACAATTAACTCAACAAAATCAAAAATGCACATCCTTAATGCCAACCCTTGCAAGCTGTAGTCGGTTCAACAAGACAATGTTGAAAAAAGAAATGCAACCCATACTACATATCATCTCCACAGACAAGCTAGAAATGAATGGCATGACACTTCCTATGTGTCAACAAGCAACAGCATGACTAAATAACTGAGAAAAATATATCTGCAACACAGCTGCATTGGAGAAAATATTGACTTTGTGTCTAAACTGCAGAGTAATTCTAAAACATAACCTTGGCGTAGAACAAGGTTTAGTCAATGGAGCAATTGCCGCAGAAGTTGGCTTCCAAACATATCCACATGATAACAACATTCTATTTGTCAAAAACCCCTTTGACAAACTTGCAGAAGTTAAAAGAATTGGCCAGACAATGGCACGTTTCCTTCTTTTCAAAGACACGTAAGTATGCAGAGAACAATTTTCTCTATCTCTTGCATATGCTATCACTTTTTGCAAAACACAAGGTCTAACCTTAGATCAAGCATTGATTGAAATTGTAATCACATTCTTTAAAGAAGGTATTAGTTACATAGCACTTTCACGTCTGTGTACACTCAATAGTCTATTCCTAGTTAACTTTGATACAAACAAAGTCAACGCTGACATTCCTTGGATCATGGAATACAACAGGCTATGGGCTTTATGCACCCCATCTAAATGTGTACACCGTAAATAAAAAAAGAAACCTTTTAAAAGACAAGTATTACAAACAGAACTAAACAAAATCTCCAAACAATACTGCTAAAAAACCAATGACCAACTCCTTCTGCATCAAACAATACAGCCACAAAACAGCCTAGTACAAATTCAACTGCATTCCATCAGAAAAAAAAGTAACACATGCCTCTTCTCCAGAAACATCTGCAGGACCATCAAAATATCCACAAACAGAATTATTTGGTCCATTTAAAGTCAGCAAGACAATTGAAGTAAATTGTTATTCTAATGTGGTGACTGCCAGTGTCCACCATGGTAGCACTTAGCCTGCATCCGTTGACCTGCTGCGACTCATCGGGTAAGTTGAATCTGTGTGTGTTGTATTACGCTGTGCTAAAAAACATGACTTTTTCCCCCTTCCGGGATTGCCAAATCTTGGTGTTTTCGTACCCTCTGCGGCAAAGCCCTAGCAGGACAAGGCTGCAGTGTTGAGCATCGCAGGTGCTCAGGAGACGCTGCCTGATTATACGTAGCACCCTTCACTATGTCCACGCTTCCGTGCCTATAAGAAATGAGATATGGATCCTCTGCAGGAAAGCCCTCACAGCCCCCGCAGCCTTGAGCGACACAGGTTTTTGGTGTTGATGGGGTAGCGGTGCAGACTGTGAGCATGGACAACCTCACCCTCCTGTCTGTGGCCACAAGCTAAGAAGTTTTGTGGAGTGTTAACTTTGCTTCACTCCAGGCAGCCCCCCTGACCTTGTGCCCCATCCCCCTCTTGCATACACGTTGCTCACCCTGAAACTGATCCTCCCACCCCCATGTGCTTGCGTCTCCCCTCTTTGTGCGCTCCCTTCAACTCAGGTTGCATTCATTCCCCTGCAACTATAGGCCATGTGCACTCCCTTGTTTTCCTAGCCATGTGCACTCCCTCACATTGTAAATCCCCTCACCCTGTTTGTGTGCGTGCACTCCCTGCAATTTGGCTGCGTGTGCTCCCTTGCTTCCCTAGCCGTGTGCTCTCCCTCGCATGGTAGGTCCCCTCATCCTGTTGGCGTGTATACGCTCCCTCACAATTTAGCCATGTGTTCTCCCTTGCTTCTCTAGCCGCATGTGCTCCTTCGCATCGTATGTCCCAGCATCCTGGTCCATCCCCCCAACTGTGTTTCACTTCCTTCATCCCGTATTTCAGCCCTCCCCCCTTCGATCTACTGTATACTATTCACTATTCTGACATTGTCTCATGCTCCACTGTTTTTTGGCCATCACTTTGCATTGCCTGCATTTTTCTTCTAGGTTCCTATTGTATTCTGTGCCTTGTTGACTGTATTGACTTTGTGTTTGCTCTCTATGGTTCTTGATATTGGGTTGCTATCCACGGTTTGTGGCATCACATTGCAATTGCCTGCATTCATCAGTTCTAGGTTCCCTGCTGACCACTGTGTTTTTCTTTTGGTCCTGTATTGCATCTGCATTATTTACTTCCAGGTTCCCAGTTGTGCTTTGTGCTTTGCCTTGGTTAAGTACTAACTCTGCATTCTCTACTTCTAGGTTCCTTGTCGTGCTCTTTTCATTGCTGATGGTTCTGTACTGCATCTGATTTGTAGGTCCATTGTTCATGTTCTTTGTTGTGCCACCAACCTTTCATGTCCCCCGTGTCTCCCTCCTGTCTGCCCCCCTGTCTCCTGCACAACCTCCCTTCACCCCTCCCATTGCATGGGCTTCCATCTCCCCCTCTTTCATCCCTACACTCCCAATGGGGTTCTCTGCCTCACCTACCTTTTCTAACTGCTTTTCTATCAACTATCCTGTCCCTCACACTAAATTTGGCAGGAAGAAGCTCACAAAAAAATACATCCTGGTCTCCAACCCAGGCCTCCCTATTGCTGATACCTATACCAGTGCTTCCTCCAGACAGACCCTTAGCAACATATTCTTTGTTGTTTCCTCTCCAGGCCTATATACCCTCTATATGGTCTCTGGTATCTCTCCTTTTTCCTCTTCTCCCATTAATGGTGGCACCTGGTGGAGGCCCTTTTGGCACCCTTCCACTCCTCTAAGATCATCATTAATGTCTACTTAAATGACACCGTCTTGGCCCAGGGCCCTCAGGCCAATCTCCTCCTCTTAGATAAGATGCTTCCCATGCCTTATCAACTTCCTTACCTCTCCTGTTATCCCTTCCTACCCCTTTCTGGCTCCTCTGCCACCTCCTTTCTCTGCCACCTCTTTGGCACACCCTGCTGCTTCTCTGGCTACCCTTTTACCTCCCTCCTCCACCACCCCTCTGGAACTCTCTTCTTCTCCCTCTATGACTACCCTGCCTTCTAGTCTTTCTTCCACTGCCCATCCTTGGGCACCTCCACACAGGGTGTACCTCTGGCCTGTACCCCTTCCCGGAAGTCCTTCAAATGTGGCCACCTGCTACACATTGCTACTCTCAACTCTTGCTCAGCTGTCAAACACTCCTCTGACATCTGCAGTCTCCTGGAGGAGCTTAATATGAATGTACTCGGCCTCAACAAAACTTGGTTCATGGCCAGTTTTGACACTCTCCTTCCTGATGGCTCAAGATCCTGTCAGAATCAACTGTCCTGGTGGGGGAGCAGCCTTGATTTTCCTGGAGTGGATCCCTGCTTCTATCATTTAAATGCAGCACTACCTCTCTTTTGTATGCCTGGTCTGCAGGATCTCTATCTTTCCTGGCCTCTCTCTGACTCTGGCCACTATCTGCAGGCAACCTAGTCAGGTTGCCCTCTTCCTCTCTGAGTGGGCTGGCTCCTTTCCTCTACCTCTCAACATCTCCTCCTCGAAGACTTGAACATCCACCTAAATGCTACCAGCCCTTCTTCAGAAATCTTTCACAACCTCTGCGATTCTCTCTCTCTCTTTCTCTATTCTTCCCTCTGTCCCGACATACTCTGCAGGGCACACCCTGGATGATCTGATCTCTTCATCCCTCCCCTTCACTAACCCTCTCACCACTTCTCTCTTGAAGTGATCGCTTTCTCCTTTGTTCCCACCTCTGTATCTTCCCCCGGGTCAAGCCGACTCCAGAACTGCCACCTACATTCTCTGTCATGCGACCCATGAAGCATGTGACAATTGAGGCTTTCACTGCTTCTTTCTCTCCTCCTCATGCACCTTTGGCTAACTCACACCCTGGCAGAGCCCTCTCTAACCTTCATATCTCTATCTCTAACACTCTGGATTTCCTTTCCCCTATCATGAGGTTCCGCTTGAAGCCCAAATCCAAGTGCGATTCTTGGTACGATTTCAACCTCGCCACACTTACACGCAAGTGTAGGGCAGTGGAGAGGAAGTGGAGGGCATCAGGGCCACCCCCTGACAAACTGGCCTTCGCCTGCTCCAAAGGCAGTACAGACACTCTGTCTTTTCTAAGAAAAGAGCCTACATCCAAGCCCACATCTCTGCGGCAACTAACAACTCGGACGAATGTTTCAAAATCTGCAAGGAGCTGGCCAATCCTGCTGCAGTCTCTACCTCTCCTGTTCCCTCCCAGACCCTGTGCATGGCCTTGGCCTCTCATTTTACTACTAAAACTCAGGACATACTGTCCACCCTCTCTTCCTCTACCTCCTGTTCCCCCTCCTCTACCACTCCTGGCCTGTCTGAGGCCGTCTCTCCTCCTCCTTTCTCCTCCTTTCCCCTGTTCACCACTGACAATGTGTGTAGATAAGTCTGATCTATGAAAGTCTCATCAAAGCAGTTCTCCCCTGCTCATCCAGAACCATCAAGGACCACATTGACACCCTTGCTCCAGCCTCGGCTGATTTCTGCAATCACTCCTTTGCCACTTGAATGTTCCCCTCCCCTTAAGTACTCTCTTGTGCACCTCCTTCTAAAGAAGCCCTTGGCCGTTCCTTTCTCTCTGGCTAACTATCACCCAATCTCCATCACTCCTTTCCTGGGCAAACTCTTGAAAAGTTGTCCATCTCCCAGCTTAACCTACATACTGAATCTATTGGTTGCTTCCATTGCCACCAGTCTGGCTTCAGAGCTGCCAGAAGCATGGGAACTGCTCTCCTGAACAATCGGAAGACTTGTTCTTCAATCTTGACTCTAATCTCCCTTCTGTCTTCATTCTCTATGATCTATCCTCTGCTTTTGACACAGTCAACCATGCCGTCCTGCTCAATCGCCTCCGCGACAACCTTGGTATTACTGTGCAAGCCCTGGCCTGGTTGACCTCCTTTCTCACTGACCGACCCCCTCAGGTCCAACTGGGGTCTTTTCACAGGAAATCCTAATATATTTACTACTCATACTGAAAACCAAAAACATCCAAAAAGCATCCAGATTTCATATACGTGAAAACATGCATGCACTCTCTGCAACCATGTTTCACAAGAACACATCCCTAATGAACAATTTATATATGTATGCATACCAAATTCTGAATACATTCCATTTCACCAGTCTCTGCAGACTGCAAATCATGGCATATTATGCCCTTTTTGCAATTCAGACAATTGTTCCACCATACACATATACTCACATAGCCAAGATGTCATGCTAATGCTTCTATGGTACGATGCATATGATACCAAAAATTACTGTAAGCTTACAAGCTTCGCACACGCCCAAGTATCTTTTGGAAAGAAAACCTTGACAACAGTAGTTATAGTATACCACACTGGTGCCATAACCACTGCACTATACTGCATATGTAAAAACAGAAGTGATTGGTTTGAGTGCAACAATATCTCTTACTCCAAAACTTAGGTTACCTGCAAATTTAACAAATGCCTACTTGATATTCCTTCAATTCACTAAACTATAGCACAATTATCCCCCTCTTTCATCCCTACACTCCCAATGGGGTTCTCTGCCTCACCTACCTTTTCTAACTGCTTTTCTATCAACTATCCTGTCCCTCACACTAAATTTGGCAGGAAGAAGCTCACAAAAAAATACATCCTGGTCTCCAACCCAGGCCTCCCTATTGCTGATACCTATACCAGTGCTTCCTCCAGACAGACCCTTAGCAACATATTCTTTGTTGTTTCCTCTCCAGGCCTATATACCCTCTATATGGTCTCTGGTATCTCTCCTTTTTCCTCTTCTCCCATTAATGGTGGCACCTGGTGGAGGCCCTTTTGGCACCCTTCCACTCCTCTAAGATCATCATTAATGTCTACTTAAATGACACCGTCTTGGCCCAGGGCCCTCAGGCCAATCTCCTCCTCTTAGATAAGATGCTTCCCATGCCTTATCAACTTCCTTACCTCTCCTGTTATCCCTTCCTACCCCTTTCTGGCTCCTCTGCCACCTCCTTTCTCTGCCACCTCTTTGGCACACCCTGCTGCTTCTCTGGCTACCCTTTTACCTCCCTCCTCCACCACCCCTCTGGAACTCTCTTCTTCTCCCTCTATGACTACCCTGCCTTCTAGTCTTTCTTCCACTGCCCATCCTTGGGCACCTCCACACAGGGTGTACCTCTGGCCTGTACCCCTTCCCGGAAGTCCTTCAAATGTGGCCACCTGCTACACATTGCTACTCTCAACTCTTGCTCAGCTGTCAAACACTCCTCTGACATCTGCAGTCTCCTGGAGGAGCTTAATATGAATGTACTCGGCCTCAACAAAACTTGGTTCATGGCCAGTTTTGACACTCTCCTTCCTGATGGCTCAAGATCCTGTCAGAATCAACTGTCCTGGTGGGGGAGCAGCCTTGATTTTCCTGGAGTGGATCCCTGCTTCTATCATTTAAATGCAGCACTACCTCTCTTTTGTATGCCTGGTCTGCAGGATCTCTATCTTTCCTGGCCTCTCTCTGACTCTGGCCACTATCTGCAGGCAACCTAGTCAGGTTGCCCTCTTCCTCTCTGAGTGGGCTGGCTCCTTTCCTCTACCTCTCAACATCTCCTCCTCGAAGACTTGAACATCCACCTAAATGCTACCAGCCCTTCTTCAGAAATCTTTCACAACCTCTGCGATTCTCTCTCTCTCTTTCTCTATTCTTCCCTCTGTCCCGACATACTCTGCAGGGCACACCCTGGATGATCTGATCTCTTCATCCCTCCCCTTCACTAACCCTCTCACCACTTCTCTCTTGAAGTGATCGCTTTCTCCTTTGTTCCCACCTCTGTATCTTCCCCCGGGTCAAGCCGACTCCAGAACTGCCACCTACATTCTCTGTCATGCGACCCATGAAGCATGTGACAATTGAGGCTTTCACTGCTTCTTTCTCTCCTCCTCATGCACCTTTGGCTAACTCACACCCTGGCAGAGCCCTCTCTAACCTTCATATCTCTATCTCTAACACTCTGGATTTCCTTTCCCCTATCATGAGGTTCCGCTTGAAGCCCAAATCCAAGTGCGATTCTTGGTACGATTTCAACCTCGCCACACTTACACGCAAGTGTAGGGCAGTGGAGAGGAAGTGGAGGGCATCAGGGCCACCCCCTGACAAACTGGCCTTCGCCTGCTCCAAAGGCAGTACAGACACTCTGTCTTTTCTAAGAAAAGAGCCTACATCCAAGCCCACATCTCTGCGGCAACTAACAACTCGGACGAATGTTTCAAAATCTGCAAGGAGCTGGCCAATCCTGCTGCAGTCTCTACCTCTCCTGTTCCCTCCCAGACCCTGTGCATGGCCTTGGCCTCTCATTTTACTACTAAAACTCAGGACATACTGTCCACCCTCTCTTCCTCTACCTCCTGTTCCCCCTCCTCTACCACTCCTGGCCTGTCTGAGGCCGTCTCTCCTCCTCCTTTCTCCTCCTTTCCCCTGTTCACCACTGACAATGTGTGTAGATAAGTCTGATCTATGAAAGTCTCATCAAAGCAGTTCTCCCCTGCTCATCCAGAACCATCAAGGACCACATTGACACCCTTGCTCCAGCCTCGGCTGATTTCTGCAATCACTCCTTTGCCACTTGAATGTTCCCCTCCCCTTAAGTACTCTCTTGTGCACCTCCTTCTAAAGAAGCCCTTGGCCGTTCCTTTCTCTCTGGCTAACTATCACCCAATCTCCATCACTCCTTTCCTGGGCAAACTCTTGAAAAGTTGTCCATCTCCCAGCTTAACCTACATACTGAATCTATTGGTTGCTTCCATTGCCACCAGTCTGGCTTCAGAGCTGCCAGAAGCATGGGAACTGCTCTCCTGAACAATCGGAAGACTTGTTCTTCAATCTTGACTCTAATCTCCCTTCTGTCTTCATTCTCTATGATCTATCCTCTGCTTTTGACACAGTCAACCATGCCGTCCTGCTCAATCGCCTCCGCGACAACCTTGGTATTACTGTGCAAGCCCTGGCCTGGTTGACCTCCTTTCTCACTGACCGACCCCCTCAGGTCCAACTGGGGTCTTTTCACAGGAAATCCTAATATATTTACTACTCATACTGAAAACCAAAAACATCCAAAAAGCATCCAGATTTCATATACGTGAAAACATGCATGCACTCTCTGCAACCATGTTTCACAAGAACACATCCCTAATGAACAATTTATATATGTATGCATACCAAATTCTGAATACATTCCATTTCACCAGTCTCTGCAGACTGCAAATCATGGCATATTATGCCCTTTTTGCAATTCAGACAATTGTTCCACCATACACATATACTCACATAGCCAAGATGTCATGCTAATGCTTCTATGGTACGATGCATATGATACCAAAAATTACTGTAAGCTTACAAGCTTCGCACACGCCCAAGTATCTTTTGGAAAGAAAACCTTGACAACAGTAGTTATAGTATACCACACTGGTGCCATAACCACTGCACTATACTGCATATGTAAAAACAGAAGTGATTGGTTTGAGTGCAACAATATCTCTTACTCCAAAACTTAGGTTACCTGCAAATTTAACAAATGCCTACTTGATATTCCTTCAATTCACTAAACTATAGCACAATTAACAGTTAGAATACACCAGCAGGTATCTAACTACTTGAAAAATATCTTTCATTCCAAGACACTTCAAATACACCATCTCAATTCTTATATGACAAAACATCTTCTAACCTCTAATGTAGTTAGAATATGCCAACAGCTATCTAACTACTTCAAGCATTCCCTTAATTGCAACATACTTCAAACAAATATACTATCACCCTTACATTCACGTAAATGTAATCTTTTTTTGTTTTTGCCAGTACAGATTTTTTCCCAAATGATTATTTAATGTCAAAAGAACAGCAGTGTGTCATACGCTAAAGTTGTAACAAACCTATTACTTAGAATGTACTGTTTATGAGGGTCTAAAACAATGTATATGTAAAATTGTATACAACTACAGCTTTTAAACTATCCTGCTTAACAAATTGTACTGTTTATTTCACACAGAAATTAAGAGATTCCAACTTCATAAGGCTATACAACTAGGTAACCACAGACATTAGAATCAAAAACATATTCTATGAGCACTATCCTCAATTGTACTACAATCATAAGTACCATATACAGTTCAATTACATAATTCCCCCATATTGCAAACTCTTTGTACTCCCACTACATTACCTATAATTACTATAAACATATTACTACTGTGGTGGTTGTGCCCAGTGGACATATCCTTGGGGCCATGGCATGCAGCCATGCCCTTCAGAATGTGGCCACAGGCTTCAACCACCACAATACAATTAACTATATAACATGTACGTACCATACACCGTCAACTAATAAAACTCAGCCTGACCCCCTGCAACTGAAATGATGTCTACAGACACCGAAATGGACCATGGACTCGGCAGCATTTCCAAACCCTTTTTTCACCTAAAAACAGCTCCACATTACCTTCATTCCACTTCCCTACCAATTAATTATATGCCCCCTTCCAGTCAACAAATAACCCCACATGTCTTTTCCAAACTATCCTTTCACGGTGCTGTCTGTGAACTACTGCAGTGTCAGCAGACAGCTACGACACCTGCCTGACCTTTTTCAACCTACAAAATATCCCCATATCATATTTGTTTGTTCCACTCCCCACCCTACTCAGCCCCTCTTTCCATCACCAAATAACCCAAAATGTGTTTTCCAGATTTCTCCCCACCGCTCTGTCCGCGGACAACATGGCGGGCATTTCCAAAAATATATCACACCTCACGCTCTTCACCATCTCATTGGTGGGCACATCCAATGTCCGTGGACCTCACGACACCCTCTGGGCCAATCGGAACAAATAGGCAAGAGGGTTCCCGGACCAAACCCAGATATCACACATTTTTTTACCTACTCTTTGGTCATTTAAAGAAAAAACTGGACAGATTTACACCAAATTTCCAAAAGCATGCTTTTGGGACCAAGCCGCCGCTCCTGCCCCTATGACTTTGCCCCCACTTTTCGAAACCTCACCAGACTTCGCAGGATTAATCTATTAATATTTTTTCACTGAAAAAAGTTTGTTAAAGGGACATTAAGGTTAAGTTGCACTAATAAAAACCAATCAAAATCACTGGAAAAACACTGTTAAAGGGATATTATGGTTATAAGTCAAATTGAAAAACCCCAGAAATTTGCCAGCTATGGTAAGGTAAGCAACCATAACTCACACCACCACCGCACACTGCTAAGACTAACACCCAAGACATCAAAGATGACATCACAATTTTCATTGATGACATCACTGAACACCTCAGAAATCTGGACCACTTGGTTTTGTTCACTGACATATGAAAGGCAACTGGTTTTCTTCATTGACTTTAAGAATGTTTAAATAGAAAAGTTGCCATATATGTAGAAGATGTTAACCTTCACGTTTATTGTAGTAGTACTTTCCTTAGGGTTTGGTGTTAGCTAATGGTGCACAGATATGGGCCAATAAGCAGGCCTTACACACACAAATCATTCGAGTACTTGATGATGAACTGTAATGTTATTGACTATTTGTATTGATGTTGTTTCTGTCATCTATGCTGTAGTTTGCCCGTATGTGCATCTAACTTGTATGCATTGCGTGTCTTTATATATATTGTTTGCACTAACACACATATGTAGTAAGTCTTGACTTATACCTATGTATTCCATGCTTACCATTACTGAAAACTCTACAAGGATATCTTTCATTATTGTACAAAGCAAAAGGAACAGAATAAAAATATTCTATTTCTAATGTGTATACTGTACTCATTTCTTATGTGTATATATGATTACCTTGCTGTATTAAGAACAGCACTGTAATATAATGTGTTGTTTACATAAGTATATTTGTTCATAAGTTAAGTAGTTTTGCATAGATCTCTCAATCACCCCTCACACCTTGTTAACAACATTATAAACAGAAACCCTTGTAAGGACGTGAACATTGTGATGTCATATTTGATGTCCTGGGTGTTAGTCTCAGCAGTGCACAGTGCTGGCAAAAGTTATGGTTGCTTAACTTATTATAACTGGCGAATTTCTTTTTTTTAATTTTACTTATAACCATAATATCTCTTTTTTTATTAGTGCAACTTAACCATAATGTCCCTTGTAGCAACGTTTTTTCACTGAATTTCATGGGTTTTTACCAGGATACCCTTAATTTTTCTACATGTCCCTTAAATCATACAGACCCCCCTTCCGCAACATAATAGCCACAGAGTCCACAGACTGTGTGACTGTAAGCAGATTTCGGACTGCCCAAAAGCACAGGGGTGACCTTACTTTGTTGTATCCTGCAACGGGTAAAAACATGGACATGAACCTTTAAGACATATATGTACCAGATCTAAGTACCAGATCTAAAAATGAATATGTATAGAAATTCTGTACTGAAAAACCACAAGTATGTTGTCATAGGTTGCACAAAGTAATGGAATGGACCAAGCACAAAGGTTACCTGTACACCTAAGAATACCACCTCTGTTGAACCTTCCTTACACACTGAGAAGCAGCGGGCAGTTATTACCGAAGAAACTTTTAGTGAAATAGTAAAGGCACTATATTTCTTTCTGTACCATTACAATTTATTTATATATACATAACTTGTATGAAGTAGCAGTCTTATTTTCTTTCAACAGAAAATAGCAAGCACCCTGGAGTAGTTGGAGGAATATTTCCCCCATGACAAAATGAGGGAAGGAAACAACTCTAATGGTACAGAATACAATTTTTAAACCAAAAAAGTGATGTAATTTATTGACATGTCACTAAATCATAGTTTTCTTTTTAACAGTACATACTGCAAATGAAGAAAGTGGCCCTCAATTACTATTAATTGACCCAGAAAATGGCCCCTAACTCCAAATGCAGAAAATGAACAACTAACCCTATCTACAAAAATGGATGAATTGAATAATAATTTTGTACAGTTGATGACATTTGTTAATAATCATGTCAAAGAAAATATTCAATACCACTGCTCGACTTGTACCTGTGCCCATTCACCCTGTACCACTCAATCCGGGAGGATAGCTCAGCGGCAATGTGCGTGCCTTGGAAGCAAGACGACACGAAGCAAAACAGGTTTGAACCCCAGGTCCGCGCTTAGAAACCTCTGGGTGTTTAAGCGTGTTGTAAATACGCAACTAAGACAAAAACAATTCCACAACTACAAAACAAACAGTTCCTGTAACAGCGCCTCGATGCCCACAGGCTGTGTGAGTGCTTTAAAAATGTAAAAAAAAAAAAATCCTCCCCATCAAACTCCCTAAATGAAAGACGCTATGATGAAACCTCAGTCCCTTATCCACCTCATGAATAGTGCACAGGAAACACCAATTCCCCATATATGTTTCCCATTCTGCTAACCCATCTCTTTCCTAATTGATTGTATGTGCTTTAATAGATATGTATCTGTGTACTGTTGGTGCGTGTGTTTTTTAGATGCCCAATTTGGAGTCCGCAAACAGCACGACTGTCCGGACTGCCAAAAATTGAGGTGCCCCTGGACATCACGCCTGTCTGGACATGTCTGCTTGGTTGTGCCACAATTTTAATTAGTTCAGGGACTCCGCCCCTGTCCTGCGGACACCAAGACAAATGCGTACCTGATCTCGCTGTGTCCCCGGGTACTGCGTCTGTCCGGACCTGTCCGCTCGCACGTGTCATACTTTTAATTAATTTGGGGACTCCACCCCTGTCCTACAGACACTTGCACACATACCCACAATGTCTCCCAAACAATAGTCATCCGCGGGACAGCCATCGTGTCTGCAGCCGTCCGGGGACGTCATATTGTGACCGCACCCGGGCTGCGTGCAGGAAGTATCCGCGGACACTGTTCGTACCCCTGGACAGTTTAAAACTGTATTTCTGGCCAATCCACAGTGTTTAAAGCTGAAACCTCACCCTTTCAGAGGTCCTAGACCATGTCTTAGTTCATATAGCAACTTTCTGTAACTTATGGAACGCCATCTGTGGATCGAACTGTCCATGGACTGTTGCATTGGTCCATGGACAGCCCCTCCAAGATGACCCACCCACTACTACTCATTGGCCCTCATTCCGAGGTTGGCAGTAAGGGATACCGGGCACCGGTAAGGAGAACGGTTCAGTAATCCCTTACTGCCCTACTACAAGGTCCCTTAGCGGGTCCCTCCTTTAACGTCTGGTCTGACCTGGTGTTATGGACGGGACCCATTAAGGGACCAGGGCGCAAATAATGGGCTTGAAATTTGAGAGCCCGTTATTTGCACCCTCCCCATTCCCATTGAGCCCTATGGGGGCTCAAATGCGAATGTGGAATGGTTTGGTGAATGGGAACTTACCGGTCCCACCAACGTCAGACTAGACCGGTAAATCCACATTGCACCAAACCGGACACGGTACGCTTATTGGTGGCAGTCATGACGCAAATAGCACCATGACTACCACCAAACTCGGAATGAGGGCCATTGTGTTTTTTGATGTCCTGGAGAGAACACCTGCTGCGGGTTCTTCTGTCTGTAGGCTATCTCTGCTTCAGTGCATCTTGACAGAATGGCTTCCACGGCTACTGCAGCTGCCCCTTCACCACCACCTCCATCTGGAGGGCATGGAGAGGGTAACTGGCGTGGTGATACAGAGGTGGATCAAGAAGAAGATGCGGATGAGGTAGTCGAAATCCCTCTCTCTGGCTCCCAATGTGAATCTTGGGTGTGGAAGCTTTTTAACACTGTTGGGGGTACCAAAGGCTTGTGCGGACAAGGTTAGATGCACTGAGTACAAGGTTGAACCCTGTCATGGAAACCAGGTCTGTACAGCTACAGGATCACCTCCATGCAGCACCAACTCCAGTCTAATCACAAGGGAGCAGTGCGAAAGATACCTTTCGAAGGGACGAGTAAGTTGTCATCCACTATCACACCCTCATCATCTACTCCTGCTACCACAAGAGACACTCCTGTGGGGCAGAGGATCCCTGTGGAAACCTCACAGGCCATACATGACACAGTCCACACTTATCTTTTAAGGGTGACAGTGCTCCGAATGCACTGTGACACACCGCTCTGTAGGTGGGAGCAGATTTGTAGTGCTTTCAAGGCTACGGTCAGGGAGCATGAGAAACACTGTCCCCTACCTGATTAAGGCCCACCCAACATCTTCCTTTCCCCCTAAAGCCCCCTTCATCCATGTGGTTGGTGCCCCTTTCCTCCCCTCCCTGCACACCCCTCCTTTGTGTCTCCTGTGAAAAAAAGCCAAAAATATTAAAAAAACAAAAAAAAAAAAATAAAATGTTCTCTTCAAAGCCAGCTTTCACAGTTAAAAAATAGAAGTACCAAAAATAGTTACAGGCTTCTGAGGTCCACGGACAGCGCGTTAGTCCGCAGACATCTAAAAAATGTAGGTGGTGGTGGCATCAAAAACATTGCACTCTTTCTCGTGGGAAAGTGGTGGGTCTGAAAAGAGCCTTTTTGTATTTTTTCAAGTTTTAAAGTAAACTAAGCAACACTCTACTGAACTAAACTTTTTCTTTCAACTTTAAAACAGTAGTCTTTCTGTTTGTGGCAGGATTCCATGCATTTTTTTTAACCTACTGGAAAATGCTTTCTGTATTTACAAAAAGTGCTTCAAAGCATTTTGAATATTTTGCAAACAAGCTGATTACCAGCATTAGTCAGATGTACTCCATCTCTCAGGAAAATATTGCCAGTGTCAAATTCTGTACTTTCATTATGGAAAGACGTCCACATCTCTCAAAAATTCACACACAGCCTTGTTGATATTGCACCTCGCTTTCTCCATTTACAGACCAAATGAACTGGAGCGAATCCACATCTGTTTAAGGGAAATGCGAGTTAAAATTAGTCGAGAGTTCAGGAACATTTCCTTCATTTTACCAAATGTCTCCTTCATTGCAAAATGCAATGACATTCCATTTACATACCCTAAACTCTTCCCTCCACAATGAACAATGATAATGTCCGGATGTTGCAGTGGGAACAAATTGACACAAAATGGGAAAAAGTCTACCCACTTCATGGCACGCACTCCATACCACTGACCATGAACATGATGAAATTCAAAATGTTCAGCCATTCCACACTGCTCTGCATACACCTTCAACCAATGGATCCATGAGTCCCCTAAGATCCACACACTCTGCTTCATGAAAGACATAGCCACAGCCATAGCACTCTTCTCAGCAAACAGACCTTCTGCCACACTCTATCCTTGCATACCACACCCAGGAAACCTTATTGGGTAATCCCCTGGACTGCACAGACCCATTTCCATGCTTGGCATCCTCAAAAGACCCGGATGTGGCACGTTCGGTATCCGCAGACAGATCGTGCACTTCAAGGAGGTGGGGAGAGAAATGAAACGCAAGGTAAGTTATGGGTGCTTTTCAGATTTTTTTGATATACCTACTCACATACACTCTACTCATTTTCACAAGAACTTTGTGAGTGCATTCTGAATATTGGCAAGAAAGATTACATTGCCACAATCTGTAAAAGTGATGCCCTCACTAAACAAAGTATGTCAATCATCCTCCAGAATGTGATCATTTGGGAAGGATGGCATCCCAACACTGTACAAAAATGTACACACCCCTTTGTTGACAAGCCACCTTCCTGCATCTTGTTGAGGACAAAATACATTGTGGCATCTCCATACCCTATGAGGTATATGGGAAAATATTACCTTTCCATATGGAAAAAGCTCCATTAGTGCCTTCAGCAATTCTTTAAATGCACTCTGCAAACTTATTGAATTAATTGAATTAATATACCCCAAACTGAGTCCTCTCAAAATGACATCTCGAGTTTGGAAAACAGACATATTTTTTCAAAGTGCAAATACACCCTTCAGGTTTTGCCCAGGCACACCACACCAAAAAGCCTCCACTCCCTCCAATCCAAGGTTATCAGAAATGGCACATATGCCTGTGTACCTTTGCAAAATAACCATGTAACAATCCCCCACCATACACACGGTAAGCCTTTTCATCTCTGCAACCACAGCCATCTTCCCTACACACAGCAATGAAAAAAAACTATTACCCTCTCTTCCTATAAAGCACAACCTGAACATCTGATTGGCTAATCCCCACAGTCCCTTTTCCATGTAAGACATCCTGAAAAGACCCAGATGTGTCATGCCTTGCCCACAGACTACCGCAGTGTCCTCGTAGATATGATATGATTGGTTATTTATAACGCGCTTAATACCCAGAGGTTTCTAAGCGCGGACCCGGGGATCGAACCTGTGGTGCTGCGTGTCGTCTTGCTCCCAAGGCGAGTACGTTGCCCCAGAGCTATCCTCCCGAAACTAAAAAACATACAGTCTATTGCTGCAATGATATGATAAGATATGATTGTACACAACACAGGGCAGCTTTCTTCACTTTCTTCTTCAATCTTTGCAGCACGTCCTCATTGGCTACTGTCAAGCAGTCACATATCCATCCACCAATCACATCCAGAAGCTCTAAATCTAACTCTGTCATCTCAGTTCAACATTTCAGATGTACTGTTGAGCACTCAGAGTACAGGTCTCCTCAAGCACCTGCATCAAAAACTACTATAGATTTCTATTTGCAGATTCAACCACATCTGCATCCATCAACACAAAGTACAGGTATGTAAATATTTTGAAAAGTACATTTCCAACTCTTTTACAGATGCATTAAAACAGGGTTCCTGCCACTTACCCTTCATAACCTACTCAATAATAATAATCTTGTTTGTCTCATCTCCTGACATCAAGTGGCAGTTACGTACAATGTTGTGTGCTTGGAAAGTTTTCTTTTAATGAGCAATTTCATAACAGTTTCAAAACACATATTTCCAATTTCAGCAGCACTGTTTATGTCTTTTGTGAAAGAAAAGAAAACCTTATTTAAAAGATTTCCACAGCATGTTTAAGTGCCAGATCCTTTGTGAAAGTTCAATATATTACCAGGACATGTATACTTGCCCATATCACCCATTATAATGTACAAACTGCTTTTTTCTTCTTTCATTCTGTCACTTTTAACACCACTTCTCCCACTAACAAATTACACTAAAACTCCCAAAATGCAAACTCTAAACGAATATTGCATGCATGTTACTAAAGCATGGCATGTACATGGAATGAAAAATGGCAAAATGCAATGTGTTTAAATTCATTTCAGCAACATTTTAAGTAAAAACAAATAAATGTATATATGTACAATAGCACTGTGTGTAATTTATAATAAATAAATGAAAGAAAATAGTAACAATTTCTCCAGCATATTGCAATAGCACTCAGTGGGCCTCATTACAAGTGTGGCTGCCACGGTATGAACGGTGGCAGTAAGGGACCGGCACCGTTCATACCGGGCCACCACAATATGAGTTCTGCAGCGGTTCATGCCTGGTCAGACCACACAAGCAGAGCGGGACCCGCTAGCAGACCAGGATGCTAACAACGGGCCCGTCATTAACGGGCCCGTTGTTAGCATCCTCCCCATTCCCATTCCCATTGAGCCCTATGCAGGCTCAAATGGGAATGGGGATGTACCGGGTCCAGGTCACGCAAAAGGGAATTACCGGGTCCTCCAAGGTCGGAATGGCCCAGTAAGTCCCCTTTTGCAGGACCCAGACCTGAGTTTGGAGGTAGCCATGCTGCTAAAAATGGCATGGCTACCTCCAAACTCGTAATGAGGCCCAGTGTGTCCAATGTCATTAACTTTCCCACACATGCATACTTGCTAACATTCTTCTGTACATGCTTATGGCCTTCTCGATTTTTCTCTGCATTCTGGGACTTGCAGTGCACCTTTACTAATGCAAATAATGCAACCACAGCTCCCACAATACAAACAAAAGAACCATCATTTAATAAGCAAGTACACATTACAATACATCCCATTCGCAAGTACGCATGTACTGACAACATAACAATCCTTCACACAAGTGCCAATTAAAAGTGTTTCAATGGGGGCGTGGCTTGGCGCTGATGGCGAGCGGTAGCTGATCTGCCGAGCTCCGGCCCGAGACGCCGTTTCCTGATCCTTTTCTCCGGCTCATGTGAAGCACCAGCCCTCGGAGAAGAACGTGCTGTTGTGGGAAGCGGACCTGTACCCGAACCGCCGGTGGGCCCAGTGAATCGGACCTCCTAGACACTACCGGAGCACTAAGACTGCTCTCCCCCCCTCCACTCCGATTGAATCCAAGATGGCGCCTCGTACTGCATAGCGGAGCCTCTAAGGGGAACCCCTCCCCCTACAGACTTCCAGGGGGACGCCCAGTTGGCACGAGCGCTAAGCCCACAGCCTGGACGCTCACCGTCGCACAGTGCGGGGGCTCCCAGGCCGGATCACATGCGCTGAGATATCCGTACCACGCGGGCCCCGCCGCAGTTACGCACGGCCCACTGGGGTGACCCAAGCTCCTCTGCGGCTGGGTGAGCGTGGACAAGGACACATCGATATACCCAATCCTGTGTTTCCCTGGGCTGCAACCGACTGCACTGCGGCTCACCTCACCGGGACGACGCAAGACCCGATTCCGGCACGGATTGCCCAGCACCCCGGTGCACAGGAGGAGAAGATAGATGCTCTGCGGGACACTCCATCGGCACGGACCCACAAGACAAGGTGAGTGAGAACTCGCAACACCTGCAAAAGGGTACCCCTGCATCCCCGATTCTGCTTGCATCTACCCTGCATCTACACTGAGGGGCCTACACGCTTAAGATTGAGGGCGAGCAAAACATTGACCTGGGCCCCCCACCCCAAGCCCAGTATCGGAAGGGGGACTCGATCACATCCCCGCATGCTATCTAGCTCCTGAGGCCCCGAGCATCCACAACTACCACCTCATGATGGCCGCCAAGAACAAAACCAGAGCTGCCACCATGGACTCCTTTTTCTCCACCAAGGTAAAGACCCCTACTCAAGCTAAGCAAGCTAAGGCCAGCCCCCCAGAAACCGCCCAGACAAGCGAAGGGGTAGCCGCCGAAAATCACTCTCAAATACTGGAAGCCATAGCCTCATTAAAAACGCACATATACTCCAAGATCGACGAATTTAAAATAGACATTCAACTCATTCACCAAGACGCACGCAACTTAGCGGAGAGGGTAACGACCATCGAACAATCAACAGAGGAAACATCTGGGGCCACTTCAGCTCTACAGTCTGAAGTCGCCCACCTGAAGAGGAAAGTAGCCTTCCTAGAAGAGAGGGCAGAAGAGGCCGAAGGCCAGGCCAGACGGGGCAACATCACGATCCTAGGAGTCCCGGAGGGAAGTGAAGGGGCAAACACCACATCCTTCGTCGAAACCCTTCTGCTGCAAGAAATTGGGGCCGGCAAGCTGACACCGGGATTTTCGGTCGAAAGGGCACACAGGTCCCTCCAGAAACACCCCCCCCCGGGCTCGCACCCTAGACCAATAATAGCCAAGATACTGAACTTTCAGGACAGAGAAACTATCTTAAGACACTCCAGGGAGGGCGGCCCCATCGAAAGGGGGGACTCCAAAATCGCCATCTACCCGGACTACACGCAGAAGGTGCAAAGAGAGAGAAATTAATTTGTCCCGATAAAAGCTAGGCTCTGCCAATTGAACCTAAAATACGGGCTACTTTACCCGTCGCGCCTCAGGGTCATTTAGAAGGAGAGAGTGGTATTCCTCGACAATCCAGACGCAGCCAACATGTGGCTAGAGGACAATAATCTCGCCGACGGCAAGGACAATCTACGGACAGAGGCCTAACTCTCTCAGATTTCACAAGTAACCCACATGTAACCGTAAAGAACCAGTAAATAAGACGCCGGAAACCAGAAGGTAATCCAATCTCAGTTTACCACAAGGAAACGGCCTCGTTCAGCTCTGCCGCCAGGCCCTAGTCCTACCCCCAGCGTAGAATTCAGTTGGGCCAGGCACCCGCCTGACCCAGCTCGCGCCTGACTCCCGGATGGGCTTCGACGGCTCGAGAGCGCATGAGCACCGCGACAATGTTGTAGTCGCTGGGCGCACCAGTTTGAGTTTTGTTATTAGCTTCATTAGTTACACAGTCTTCAAATTTCTCTCGCTAATAAAGACCGGGATGGGCCCGGGATTTGGCCCTGGAGCTCGGGAACCAGTGGTGTCTCCCCTGCAATCTGCTCATCACCGATTAAAGCAGAGCCAAACCCTAGGGACGGAGTCCCGCGACAGACCTGAAACTCGGACCCGATGGCGGCACAATTTACCGTGATGACATGGAACGTGAGGGGTATGGGCTCATACCTCAGACGGAATCGCATACAATCCTATCTCAAAAGGAAGAAAGTCTCGATTGCACTGCTGCAGGAAACCCACCTCACGACAGAGGCCATGTCCAAGATTGCAGTCCGATGGGCCGGGACTGTGAGAGGGTCCCCCTATTCCAAATATGTGAGAGGGGTGCTAACATGGATAAGCCCGGACGTGCCCTTCCAATTGGAGGGGTGTGAACTAGACAAAGAAGGGAGATATGTAGTGATTTGGGGCACAATGGAACAGACCCCGATTTGCTTGGCTAACTCATACTTCCCACATCACCGAATACCGGTACACCTCACCACAATGATCGCAAAGCTGACTTAACACCGGGACCGCACCTTTATATGGGGTGGCGACTTCAATTGCGTTGCTGACGCAAGCATGGACAGATCATTGCCTCCTCCCCACTCGAGCAACCTCACAACCCGTGCCCTGAAGGAAACACTGGAGCAGCTGAACTTGGTGGACATCTGGAGGGAGCACCACCCAACCGAGAGGACCTACTCCCACTACTCAGCCCCGCACGGAGTCCACACAAGAATTGACTATTTTCGCGCCTTGAAACACTTGTGTATAGGCGCGTTACAAATGCCATATCATATATCATATCATATCATATCTGTTCATAGACAAGGAGCTTACCCCACGAGCCGCTGCTACAGAATACCTGGGGAGAACAATCTCCGACCATTCCCCACTAACCATGTTATGGCAACAGAAGGGACCCAGACCCCCGATCCCTATGTGGAGGATGACGACTGCGGCACTCGAAGACCCTGAGTTCAGGGAGGACCTCGCCGGAAAACTGGAAGAATATCTGGAAATCAACAAGGGTTCGGTATCCTCCTGGGAAGCCATGCAGGTGGTGACCAGAGGAGAAATTATATCAAAAGCCGGCGGAATTCGCAGGCAATTAAAGACAACACTCGAAGCACAAGAAGCAGAGATCTCCCGACTAGAGTCCACCCACGACAACTCCACAGAGATCGAGAGCAAATTGAAGGAAGCTCACGTGGAATGTCAGCAAGCATGGGAAAGACTGGAGAAATTCGATTTCAACACATACACTGCCAGATCCCACAAGGAATTGGACAAACCGGGGAGATTACTGGCCTGGCTCTGCAAGCGAGAACACCCCAAGCACCTCCCGACGGCGATACGGGATGCCGATGGGATATCCCACACGACACAGCTGGTGATCAATGACGCATTTGCCGAATTCTATTCCAAATTGTACGCCCACGAGGCACAAATTCCCACGGAAGACATTATAGAAACACTCGAGGAAATAGATCCCCCCCGAATATCAGCCGAGCAGAGAGAAGAACTGGAGATGGAGATCACTCCTGAAGATGTTCAAGGGGCAATCAGGTCCCTCTCCAACAGCAAGGCCCCCGGCAGCGACGGCCTCCCACCTGAGTTCTACAAAACGTACGAGCCCATCCTTACCCCAGTTCTCCACGAAGTCTACCAAGAGGCATACACAAACGGGGTCCTACCCAACACCATGAAAGAGACCATAATCATTCCCATGCTCAAGCCACACAAATCACCCACCGATTGCGAATCCTATCGCCCCCTGGCCATGCTAAATTATGACGCTAAGATTCTCACATCCATACTAGCCAGCAAGCTGGCCAGAGTGGTGGGATCCATAATACATGAAGACCAGAACGGATTTGTGCCTGGGCGCAACACCACCGCTAACCTAAGGAGGCTACAACACATAAAGGCCGAAACATACGAGAGAGATGAGGACCTGGCGGTATTGTCGCTTGACGCTATCAAGGCCTTCGACTCCATATATTGGGAGTGGATTAGGGAAGTCTTGAGGAGATTTGGCTTCGGAGGGGGCTTCATCAGGTGGATCAAGGTCCTCTATAATTCCCCAATGGCAAGAGTGAAAACGGGAAGAATGGTATCAGCAGCCTGGGAGATACAAAGGGGAAGGAGACAGGGGTGCCCGCTATCGCCCATGCTGTAAATACTGGGCCTGGAGACGATCGCACTATATTTTAGGCAACAGCTCTTCGACGCTGGCATCAAGGTGGGCAATGTACACCACATAATATCCCTATACGCGGACGACGTTCTTCTATACCTGAGAAACCCCGAGGTCAACGCACCAACAGCGCTAGAGCTACTCGACAATTACGTGAAATACTCCGGGATCAGATTCAGCAGAAGTAAGTCCTCCACGTTCCCCCTGGCAGGCCTACGTGGCAAACCAGCAAACGATCTACCGGCTGTAGAAATAAGTTGGCAACTGGTCAAGTTCCGATGCCTAGGGATCAACGTGAGCCACACCCCGCAACTCACGCATGAACACAACACAGAAGTCGCAACCACGAGTCTTCGACGCTCCATAAAATTTTGGTCCAAGCTCCCGCTGGCAATGGTAGGCAGAGCAGCGATAGTCAAGATGATCATACTCCCCAGATTCCTATACTTTATCGTGAACATTTGTCACCATGTCCGTCCGCCCTTCTTCAAGAAACTGGAGGCAATCATCAAGGACTTCCTGTGGGGACCTCACAGACACAAACTGTCGCTAGCCATCCTATCCCTGCCACATAAAGAGGGAGGGATAAAGCTACTAGATCTCCAGTTATACTACCTGGCTGCCCAGTTAAGCCCCATAACGAAATGGCTCTCGGACGAACCTTCGGCTGAATCGGAACTACTGAGGCAATCCTCGATCAACGTACCCCCAAGGAAACCCTATGGCACCCCATGCGGCTATCCCCGGCCACCCCACAGGTAATTGAGCTAGGAAGGAAGATATGGGCCAGGTCCTGTTACATCAAGCGAGTGAAACACCCATACTCTCCGGATAATCCTATCTTGGCAGACACTTGCAGAACGGAGGCAGACCTATCCACAGCAAGGAGGTGGGAAGAAGCCGGTGTATACACATGGGGTGACATGTTTGAGGAGGGGGAATTCAGGGACTTCGAGTCACTAAAGGCCATTGAAGGAATACCCCCAGGCCAGTTTCTCTGGTACCACTGCCTCAAGCAGACCGCCAAGAAACAATGGAACAGCTGGCCAGAGGAGCCCACCGCAGACCCTCTACTACAAGAGATGCACAACCTTACGGATGGTTGGAGACCAGTCTCCAGGCTCTATAACAGACTATATGACAAACCCAACCCTAAAGGCAAAGCTCTGAGGTGAAGATGGGAAGAAGACCTTGAGACCCCAATCACGGACAAAGAATGGGAAAGAGTGTTAATATTCCCCAAAAAAGTGTCAAGGAACGCTAGATTCGGCGAGATTCAGTTGAACATCCTGTACAGGACATACATGACCCCACACAGGGTCGCCTCCTTCAACAAGATATCCTCCCCAGCATGCCCATGGTGTGGGAACGATAAAGTGGACATGATCCACATGTTCTGGACTTGCACTAGAGCGATGACACTATGGTCCAAAGCTAAACAGACTTGCATGGACGCTGGAATGCGGAGGTACGAATGGACTCCCGGCGAATGCCTACTGGGAATTTACCCCAGACCCAGCAAATTCAAGCATACCGTTAGGTTAATGGACATCTCATGCATCCTGGCTAAGAGAACCATTGTGATGGCTTGGAAGACACCATCGGGCCCCAGGCACGAACGCTGGCTTAAAGAGATGGAGAGATGGACGGCAGCTGAAACTAGAGCCTGGCAAGAAGGAACAACATCAAGCGGTGAAACAGAGAGCGGCACCTTGGACTCTTGGAGGGCCCTCCTGAGAGACATTCGATTCAGCGCTGACCACAAACCCCCCTGATAACCATACCATCACACTGACACTAACTCCCTGCACCTGGCCCGAACCGAAGAACCCTGTATGCGACCCCCCCTGCTTCCTGAAGCACTAGGGCGTGGCCCTCGACCCATCCACCCACGAAACGTTTGCTATTACATGAAGACTGTTATTGTTTTTTGTTTTTCTTTCCCCCTTCTTCTGTTCTCCCTTCCCCACTATTTCCTCCCTTGTTCACCTCACTGTTCAATTCACATGTTTGTACTGCACGTATTTTTTTACCAAATACCAATAAAATATGTTTGAAAAAAAATTAAAAGTGTTTCAATATCCAGTTTTTTTTTTTTTTATATAAAAAGTTACGGACAGTGCTGCAATAAATCCACAAAACCACTTTTGAACATTTCATATCCAGCCTCCCAAAAATGACAGCTTGTTAAACACTCTGCATTTTCCATTTTCTATTGTATAACTATGTCAAACTTTCTTGTTAGGGCCCCGTGGGGCATAGTTATCACAGAACCACCAGCCCCATTTGCAACACTTCTGGTTCTCCTGTGTCCCCATTCCCATACAGTGCTCCGCAACTCCACAGACTTATGGAGTAACATTTTCCACCACCAAACTTTCCAGGCCAACATGACCTGTAATGTCCTGGTGCCATTGGGCAGCTAGCTGCTGAACAATTATTAGGAATCTGGTAGAAACCCGTCTGCAGCAACGGCAGGGTAACCAACATACCTGTAATCACGTCCAATGTTACTAGCTCTTTTTCCCAACAACTCCTCCTACATTGCAAAATAATATCTTTGTGTAGTAAAATTACTTCGCCATTACCATACATACCTACTCATTTTCTTCTTTCACAATTGCAGTAAAAAACAACCTCCTGGAAGAAAACAACCTACCTCTTAGAAGACAACAACGTGAAGAAAACTACTCTTCATATCCTAAGTAAGTGTACTAGTGTAGTAGTATTCTTTCTGTTACTCATACAGTACAGTGTAGCTGCATACTAGCCTACAAAATTCCTTTCAAACTAACAACATTTACTTCACTCTTATTCATTGCACCTCAGCAGGTACGCTATTTGTATTCTCATCTGAACACCATTATCATAACACCCACTATTTTCATGAAAACATGTCCTTACTTATTCGTGTACACTAGCACCCTCTTACGCACTAACCCAAGCCCTTCACAGGTCTACACAAACAGCTACTTTAACAACCTTCCCAAACAGATCTAGCTGCCCATTGCACAATTACGCAGCCCTCTATTTACGTCTGCCTTCATATTCACACACTCATTCACAAAGCACGCAAATATATTCCACAACTTTCAAACTCACACTTTCCTTTTTCTCCAACAGACAGAATAGAATGACTACTAAAAAGCAACTCAATAGAAAACAAAGAAATAATAGAGCAGATCAAAATAAAAGCATGCAAACTACTCATCCACCTATAGCAGAATGTATAGCAAATGTTCAAACAAAACTGCTTACACAGTCAGTCAACAAAACTAAACCAGCTCGCACTAAAAAAATGAGGGCCCCTTTTCCAAAAAGTAAAAATAAAAACAAATATGCTTAAAATTCCTAATAACGCTTCCACTATATCTACCAATGTTAATGTAGCCACAGAAAAGCATTCAAAAAATTAATTTAACAAATCATTTTCCACCGTACAGTTCTTCAAAATCTCATAAAAACAACAGAAAAGCAAGCATGCGAAAGCTTCCAAATCGCAGCGCAAGTATGAAAATCGCAGCGAAACCCGCACACAGCGATTCATGGAAGTCTGTGCGCATGTAAATCCATGGATGGGCGCTAAAATCCTGCGTGGTGCACACGTATTCAAACGGCAGGCGCAACGCGCACATAGCGCAGCACACACAACAAAAGTAGGTGTAACACGGGGCGTAACACGCGGAATGGGGAACAACGCGTGAAAATGTGGGCGTCACGGGGGAAGTACAGGAGGCAAATGCGTGGAACGCCCACACACGCGCCTCCAACACGTATTCATGGAATTGAACGGGGCTAACGCGTGTGCCAAAAATGATGCGCTAATCCAGAAACACGTACGCCAGCAGGAAGCAGGCGTACGTGGACCTGCGCAGCATAAAATTGCGCGAAAACAACAAACAAGCTCAGACGCTAAGATGAATATACCGTTCCTCGCAGCAGTGGTCGTGGGATACCGCAGGAGGAGGATAGTCAGAGCCAGAATTTTTACACCCAGAACCAGCCTTTTTGGGATTCCTGATGACCAGGTGTATGGGAGGTACAGGTTTCCACCTCACATAATACTCGACCTGGTGAGTAAGTGGGAGGATGACCTCACATCACCCACCCTGTGCTCCCAAGCACTGAGCCCCTTGGAAAAGGTGCTCAATGTACTGCACTTCTTGGCCACTGGTTCATTTCTGCAGACAAGTGCCATAGTGGGGGGGGGTGTCACAGGCCACGCAGTCACGCTGCCTGCACCAGGTGTTGGCCATCATGACTGCACGCCCATCAGTCCGCAGGCACATATACCTGCCCAGAACACCTGCAGAAAGACATGCTATTGTCCAGGATTTTTACGGGGTGGCACGCTTCCCCAAAGTGCTAAGTGCCATTGACTGCACCCATGTGGCTCTACGTCCTCCCAGGGCAACTGAGCTCATCTACAGAAACCGCAAGCACTGGCGTTCCATCAACGTGCAGGTAGTATGTGATGCCAAGGGAATCATCACCTCAGTATATTCCAACTATCCAGGATCCACCCATGACAGTTTCATTTACAGAATTTCAACCCTAAACCGGGACCTAGAAGCTGGGCGGCATGGCGATACATGGCTGCTTGGTGAGGATAAATGCCCCTGCACATGCATGCATGTCAGATACTGAGTAATGTCACAACCCCACTAATGATACCCATCATCATCCAGGGGACAGTGCCTACCCTCTGAGCACCCACATGATGATGCCGATTCGGACCCCCACCACACCACCCGAGGTAAGATACAACACAGCCCATATTGCAAACCGGGGCATAGTGGAGCACACATTCAGAGTGCTCAAGTCACGCTTTCGCTCCCTTGACCGCTCTGGTGGGCAGCTGCTATATATGCCACCAGTAGTGTGCAGGATCATAGTGGCAGCATGTGTCCTGCACAACGTTGCAACACGCCGGGGCCTGCCGGTGGACATGGCGGTGCCCCCACATCCCCAACCACATGCACGGCCTCTGCGCATGGGAGGGGAAAGGGCACGTGGTGAGGCAGCCCGTACGCAGCTAGTGGCTAATTACTTCACCTAAAATCACACCCCTGTGGAGTGCACACAGCCCTGGCACATACCAGTTGACAATCAATGATGATGACATAAGGGACAGTCAACTGTCACAACCTTACCAGCCTGAGATTGGTCACCTGGAAGTGTTACATTGTGTGCATCCCTACCTACCCAAAGATAACCAATGCTGTGTCACAAAAAGACACACATTTATGCTGCATGAATGACTACCCACTTGCAAAATACAACATGAAAATAGCGCCATGTCACCCAACCCCTCCCCATCTCCGCCACCCAACACACCATGGCATGTCCTGCAATGTGAAAGCAAATAAAGGAATGCACAACGCATGACACAAGTTTCACAAAGTGCACTGTCCGAAATGGAAACAGGCCACAGACAATATGCTCCCAGTAATCAATAACAAACAGCACACATGACAAAATACTTACCAGCAACACAATACAGCAACAAAGCATGAAACATTGCCAAAATATGACAGTACAAACTCAAAGTAATGTACGTCATACAACCTCAATAAGTAAGCCCATCAACCCCTTCCAACTCCAAAGTGTTGCTGTCAGGCAAATGAGTCAGTCTACTGCATACAACATGAACTGCATCTGCAAAGGAGACGGCCTTGTGAAGACATGAAGGAGGTACCTGCGGATAAGGAGGAAGACATGGATGCACAAGCACATATCAATACACCATGCAGTGTTCAATACAAAAACAAACCCACTAGGGATATCCACACAGTTATGGCTACAGACTGCCCACACAGCTCATGGGAGCCCAATGTCACTGTGTAAGTCACTGTCACTTGGTCAAACCTTTTGCAAGCCCATGGAAACGAGAAGCAGGAGGGGTGTGTGTGTCAGGAACCAAAGCATCTAACCCAAACCCAGGACAAGCCTGCATGTGCCCAGACAGAATACACAGTGGATGCCCACGGGAGCCACACAAGGCAACACACTGTAAAAAAAATAAAAAATGGCCATGTGAGGGCCAGGGGGGGGGCTACCCAGAAGGTCAGAGGACAGGGTGCACACCAACACCCACCTGTGTGGATGTTGCGAAAAAAAACCACCTCCATATGCTCTTGGCCAGCACGGCTATGCTACTGTGGCAGAAGTGCCGCTGTCTCTCTCATTACCCTCTGCTGCTCCATCAGGAGGTGGTGGTGCTATGGGAGGCAGCCCATGCAAAGCCCTGGTATGGCCCTCCATGGCAGCAAGCATGCGGGTGTGGAAGGTCTCGTTCTGGAGGATGATATTACGGAGATCCCCATGCAGCACCTGACGGGTTGCCTGTATTTCTGCACGCATGGCCTCCCGTGATGCCCGGATCTCCTCCCGAGTTGCCTGCAGCTCAGCTGAGAGCGAACGTGTGAGCCACTCCAGCTGCTGTTATGTCCTCAAATTTGTGGAAGCCTCAAGTTCAACAAGAGTCTCCCTGAGGTTATGGAGTTCTACCCTCAGGGCTTCCCTGTGGCCCTGTGACTCTATAGAAATGGCTTCCGGCAGAGTCTCCATCGGTCCCTGTTGGACGCTAACATGTCTTCCCTGTGTGATTGGCAAATGGAGTCTGTTGCCTGCTGTTGTTGCTCCATCTGCCTTTCAGGGGGGATAATGGAAGTGGCCACCCTCTCCATTGCCTGAGCCATCATTTCAACTGATGCTGCCTGTTGGGTTGCCATACCGTACATGGAGTTTTCCCATACAGTATTGACTGGTGGCGTACGACCACCGCGCCGGCGGGCACCACACCTGTTCGGGGCAAGGGGATCTGCACCTTGCTGTGCTGGCACTGCCCGAGGCTGCAGGACTGCATTCTCCCTCTGATCTGCTGGCCCAGGAACAGGATCAGATGTTGTGGAGTGTGACCCTGCATCCGTAACCAAGGAAAAGAGTGCATGTATTGCTACCTGCCAACCCTTAGTGCACTCCAAAAGGGGCGTAATCCCCAAAGTTCTTTGATGTCGCAGGCGTGCAAGATCTAATAAGAATCCCACTGCTTGCTATTACGGGTTTCAATAAGGTTATGATTATTTATGTTGAAAGAGGAGGATAAGTTAGGTATATAACACCCAATTACATATTAATATACCAGACAATTGTATTTTACACTCCAAGTTCAATGCACAAATCTTGGCTATTCGTTTAGTCACCCGCAGTCAATGTAATCAGTTCCTTGATATAAAGATTAACAACGTAAGAGAGATATAAACACCCTCTATGGGTTATTTTAATAAAAGTGTGACATTTTTTAAACAAAGTGTACAATTTTTTCAAAAAGCTTTTTTGTTATCCACACCTTCAATTTAAAGGCTTTTGGCTCACACATAAAGTATTCAAAAAATTCAAAAAGTTCAAAAAATTTGAACAAATTCAAATCCAAAAGTTAGCAAAGTCCTTTTTTTCTGATGACAAAGTGAACAAAAATAAAGTTCTTTGTTTAGAAATCACCACTCCAAAATAGCATCAGGGTTTTTCAATGTATTGCCGACTCGTTTCGGACTTTTACAACAGTCCATCTTCAGGGCCAATGACACTATTTGGTCTGAGAATCTACATGTTCTTGAATTCAATTCCTAAAGTAAAAACATAGATAGTATTCCACTATTAGTGTTTTTTTGGCTGATTCAATATCGACAATCTCTACTCCAGTAAATAAAACCTTTAACAGTCACACCTCTAACAATTAGTAACATTTCTAATGAAGCACCTCTTTTGTTCTTGGTCTTTGGACACACCCTATTTTGTTCTTGGTCTTTGGACACACCCTATTGGTGCGATTAGCTGTACGTAACTTGCTCTGTGTATGGTCAGATACGCCTTAAGAAGACTCTCTCCAAGAGAATTTTATGAGGAAACAGAAAAAGTGTGGCTTCAATACAAACTCCTCACAGAATTCTAGATATATTTTTATAGATTTCCTCCATCAGCTCAGTTCCTATGATGCACCATTGTCTGTGGGGTGAGCAACATAATCCCCTCCTTTTTTTTTTAAACCTTTCCTTAGTTGCTTTAGTGTACTGTTTTTAGTTGCTATGGTGATCAAGGGAGTCCCTCTCACTCTCCTGGGATGGACCTATTTCCTTTGTTTACTATATAGCAGAGTCAATGTAACATAAGCATTCTTATAGTTAGTTGATAATCTAGCTCTGTGATAATATAGGTGCTTAGCCTACTGTTTACGGTCCAGATCTGTCTCTCACCTCTGTGTATAAAGCGTGTCTGTTCTCCAAGATACACCGGTCTTCGGATGTCGAGTCGCTCACTCCACTCTGTGACCTTGGTCCGCGTATACTGCTCTAAATATTATTCGAATGCCCTTTGCGCATGCAGGTTGGATCACTAACCTCTCACGCATGCGTATAGTAGGCATTTGTCAGGATCCTATAGAGCATGCCTGGGTGGGCAGCGTGGTTCGCCTGTTTGCGCAAATGCATACTGCGTCGTATGGCAACCTGGTTCTCGCGCACTGCTCCGTCACGCATGCGCGTTTGTGTTCGCGGCGTTCCTGCAAGAGTAACAAAAATGTAGAATTTAAGTGCCGGCTATCTCAAGGTAAATATAGCCAATATGTTAGAGCTGTACGGGGCTTCCACTGTACATGGACATATTAGTCTATGTGTACAGTTCCTCTTAATCCGTGCCTCCCATTTGTTATACTCTGAATCTGCATCCGTAACCGCCAAAGGCGGACTTACCAACACTGACATCCCCATAGAGGGTTCTACCCTTGGTGCAGATGGGTTGGACAGAACAGAATCCCTGCCAGAAACACTCACCTGCGACGGCACATAAGTCTCATCATCCGATTCAACACCTGCATAGAGGTCTTGGGAGGTGCACCCAGAGACACCCCTGGACAGTATGGTCTGCAGTAAGATTGGGTTTTCACCCACCACCACACCACGTCCCCCACTGGTGCCAAGTCGTGCCTGAGATTCCTCGTGGGTCTGTACCATCTCCTCAACCTCAACAGCATCAAGTGCGTCATCACCTGCAAAAACATGAAAGACAAAAAATGGAAACAGGCATTAGCACCATAGCACACACATAGGCCTGACAAGCCAGAGATCCAGTACATGATTTACACATGTCCTACATGACTATAACACTGGTATGCATGCACTGTCATTGAGTTGGAAGGGGAGGCAAAAAGCAGACACTGATGACACCAAGATGGAAAAGCAACACATTTGCTGCATGCTGGGTAGCACTGGCATCACACATTAGCCTGTGAGTGGCATGCCCAATGCACATACATAACACATGCCAGCACACAGATGGCATGTAGCATAGCCATGGTACATTTGACAAGTACAGCCATATGTCAGTGAATGATTACTGTCAGCCATCCATGTGAGATGGACATGATGAGATGAAAAATGCTACATAGTGTGACAAAATATGCATGTGCCACTCACTGCAACACATCCAGTGTAGAAGGATACAGTGATTGCAGGCAGATGTGCACATATATAGTTGGTTACTTAAACTTGACAGGAAACAACTATCATGTACCACATACAAACAGGCACCAAAAATCAATGTGAGCAGGCCAATACTCAATCAGCCTGAATGGTCTAATCATTCACATAACAAGATAACAAATGTGGGCCAATGTGGGGTGTAATCAATGACAGAAGCTGCATGAAGCAGCTCCACCCAGTTGATCCGAAGCGTACCGTCCCACACGGTCCTACGTACAAGCCTGTGCTGCTAGAGCAGCCCCTACCTAGCTGCAAGAGCAGCCCCTGCCCAGCTGATCAAGCATCCAGAGAAGTGAGACGTACCTCGTGCACGTGCAAATCGCCATTTGATACCTCCCCAGCTGTTCTTAAATCAACAATTCTCTGCTTGTCCCAATTCTGCCTGCCTCTATAATGGCTGCTGTGCGGTTTTCAGCACGATAGTGAGGCTATTGTCTCGTTGCTAAGCAACGTCTTCTACTACTTTACCCAGAACATACCGCCAGAAGGCGGAAGCCCCCCGGAAGGCGGAAGCCGGCCCACTCCTGAGAAGGCCCACGTTGAAAAGGCCCTGTTTGCGCCTGTTCGCGTGGTGGAGCGCGAGGGAGCGTTCTAGTCTGAACTCCCATAATTCATCTGCTGCCCAGGAGCCGGAGCTCCTTCGCACACGGGAGCTGCAGGAGCAATGTCCCGTCCCCTACGACGAGCGCCAGCCCTCCGACGCACATTAGGCACCAGAAGACCTGATAAGGTGCGACCCCACGATCATTTGCAACATTGCATGCCCGCATTTCTAAAATCATACCCCCACTTTGGGTACATTCCCGACCCCTATCCGGAGTGCTACGAGGAACTTTTGTCCATTTCCTAAGGCTTTTTCGTCTGCCTCAGCATTGCCTGCACGAGGTTTTACCACCTCAAAGATGGCCGCCACATTTTGATCCAGCCAACTAAATCCGAAAGTGCATCCTCACTTCAGGATTGGCTTTGCCTTCTGCCACATAGCCAATCACACGCCACTGACATGCGACAGCTGGCCAGCGACCAAGGCTGCGAACAAGGCTGACCGAGCTGACAGAGCGCAATAGGCGCTAGGAGCCGGCATGCTGCCCGTGTCATCTATGCCCACCACGAACCTTGGGTGAGACTATCTAATGCTTCTATATTTGCTTTCCCTATCAAAGTCTAGCTACGATGCCTGCTATTTGTTAAATAACGCTGCCCCAATCTTATATTCGTTGAACAAGTTTGACCCGTGCCTCGTTATGTACTAATTGTTCACCATCTAAACGCACCTATCCCTTATTCTGAACGCCTCTCCTTATTGAGAGATACTACATCACTAGAAGCCTTCAGACCCATCTATTGCTCAATACATCCTGGCACAAAATAGTGTACTTCTAGCATGCCTTTACAGTATCTGTATTAGCTAAATCGTACTCACCAATGCTAATCCAAATGTATTTAACTATCCTCCTGCAGAAGCACTGCGCAGCTAGGCCAGTTAGCAGGCACCTCTGCACACTTGGCCACACGCTTGATAATTGAATCCTGTTTGAATCTAAGTGTACTCACAGTCTGAATCCATTCAGCCACGGTCAATCACTGTTAATGTTTTCAATATTCTTGAAAATTGAATCTAGGTGTACTCACAGTCTGAATCCATTCAGCCATGGTCAATCACTGTTAATTTTGCCATATTCTTGAAAATTGAATCTAGGTGTACTCACAGTCTGAATCCATTCAGCCACGGTCATTCACTGTTAATTTTTGCAATATTCTTGAAAATTGAATCTAGGTGTACTCACAGTCTGAATCCATTCAGCCACGGTCAATCACTGTTAATTTTTGCAATATTCTTGAAAATTGAATCTAGGTGTGCTCACAGTCTGAACCCATTCAGCCACGGTCAATCACTGTTAATTTTGCCATATTCTTGAAAATTGAATCTAGGTGTACTCACAGTCTGAGTCCACTCATTTGTATATCTCATGGTCGTTAATAGACCTAACTTGATTGTGTTATGCCTTATGGTCACTAGTAGACCACACTTGATTGTGTTATGCCTTATGGTCACTAGCAGACCACCCTTGATTGTGTTATGCCTTATGGTCACTAGTAGAACACACTTGATTGTGTTATGTCTTATGGTCACTAGCAGACCACACTTGATTGTGTTATGCCTTATGGTCACTAGTAGACCACACTTGATTGTGTTATGCCTCATGGTCGTTAGCTAGCTGCTACTCTAAACCTACCTACTAGTCGTGCCATTCACAAGCTACCTGTAAGCGTGCTTCAATCCCGAATCTAGCGATACCTCAAACTAGCCTGTTTGTCCCTGGGCCTACAAGCATTAGCGTAGCCTACAACTTCCATCATCCCTCTAGTATTCCGCCCCGAACCCATATCTGGACCATGCCAGCCTGGCTAGTACTCATCATTTTACCCTTCTGCATCTTGCCCGATTGCACACCATGCAGCAGAAATAGCTATATCCCATTTAGCAATGGACTTGCCAAGCTTGGCTGTCCAAGACACCACCCTATTCCCTGCCCCACACCTTTCCTGCCCTCCCATCCTCCTTTCCCCCACATTGCTCCAACAGACCAAAGCACTAAAATTAGCATTACTCTAGGTAACCTTCCACCTAACCTTGTCACAGACAACCACTCTGACAATATCCTGAATGCATGTAATTTGCTCGATCCTCGCCCTACAGCCCACCCCAATCTTATGACTCGCAACAACAGACTAGGCTGTAGACTCCCTATCTTACTTAACAATATGTCCAACTATCATACATCTAAAGCCACTAACAAAAACATCATTGCAAACACTATGCCACTAAAAGGAGCCTTACTCAATGTCTGATCCCTTGTGGCCCACCCTACTGAAATCGCCGACATCATCCATTCAACAAATTTGGATTTCCTCGCCGTCACAGAAACCTGGCTTCATGCCACAGCAGGTCCCTCCCTAACCCTCGCGGTTGCAGACAGCTACTTGATCATTAGAGCCGACACTTATATTCAAATCTTCGCTGGATATTAGATCTGTGACCTCCCTTCCTCTGAACTCCTGTGAACACCTATCCATTAAAATTCAAACTACCCCTAAAAATACCATCACCGTAGAATTAATATACAGACCTCGTGGCCCCAGAGGCTCCTTTGAGGAAGATTTAACGTCCCTCATAGCTGAAAAATCTAAACCCTCATCACAGAACATTATTCTAGGTGACTTTAACTTGGGATACAACGATCCTCACAACACTCCAGCATCTGCCCTTGCCACTTGGCGAACAGAACTACATTCAACTTAACACCTTACCCACAAATCAGAAAGGCAGAACCTTAGACTGGCTCGCTGCCCATAACTAGTACATTATCTGTAAGGACCCCCAACCACTCATATGGACTGACCATTTCCTACTATCATTTGACATTAGCACTAATAACCCACACCATATACCGTGCCCACCTGCACCAGCATGCCTGACGAGAAATAAGCAGAACATCACAGCTGAAGCCCTCATTCCATTGGTTCTACCCACCCTAAATATGATCCCCAACTCAGCGGACCTCAACCTACTAGTAGACACCTACAACAATGCCATGACCAAAGCTATCGACCTTGTTGCCCCTCTAAAACTAAAAGGTAAACCTAAAGCACATCTCAACTCCTGGTACACACCTGAACTTAAAATACTAAGAAATAAAAAGTCCAAAATGGAAGCCCTTTGGAAAATGAACCCATCAGAGGAACATGAAATCAATCTCACAAATGCATCCTCCCTTTATAAAAAAGAAATAATTTGCACTAAAAAGGAAGCCTATAACATAAGAATAAGTAATGCTAGCTCCAGTACCAAAGAATTATTCACCATCCTGAAGGAGTTAGAAAACCCTAATCGACCCACGGACACGTCCGTGAAGGACCAACTCTGGTGCACTAGCATCCAAGATGCCCTGCGAACAAAATCACTGGCCTAAAAACTAAAATTGAAAACAAAAGACTACAACTCTCTTATAGCAGCCCCACCCCTAGCTCCCCTATCCCCAGAACACCCACCACCCATAACACTAACCATGGCTACACCTTTAAAAAAGTCACTGCTCTAGAAGTGCAAAAAATCATAACCTCCCTCAAACCGTCAAACAGCAAAGGGGACCGCTGCCCTGCACAGATTATAAAAGACGCAGCAAGAGATCTCGCCCCCTTCATCTCCAAGCTCATAAACATGTCTTTCGCCACCAATTCAGTACCCAATAACTTGAAACAGTCATGGGTCCTCCCGCTACTAAAGAAACAGACCTTGGACCCAGCCATCCCTACTAATTACAGGCCTATCACAACCGTTCCCTTACTTTTAAAATTCTTGACAGAGTTGCTTACTTGCAAATTCAGCATTACCTAGAGTCTAACCAATTACTTGAATTGCGTCAGTCTGGCTTCCGGCCTCAGCATGGTACAGAAACGGCCCTTGTTGATCTTAAAAGCCAGATTGACGAAATTAAAGATAAGGGTAAGGCTGCCATCATACTCCTTTTAGATCTCTCAGCCGCCTTTGACCTGGTTGACCATAAAATACTCTGCAATCACCTCTCTTCTGCCGCCCACTTCTCCCCCTCTGCTGTCGCGTGGATACAGTCCTTCCTGGCCAATAGAACCATGAGAGTCTTCTCTCCGGTGGCAGCAGCAGACCCTATCCCCATTACCTGCGGTGTCCCACAAGGTTCATGTGTTTCGCCGACCTTATGCAATATTTTCACAAAGCCCCTCTTTGATAAACTGGACCGCCTGGGTGTCACCTACACAAACTACGCGGATGACACCCAGATACTCCTCACTATCTCGGGCAACTACAAAACTGATGTAACCAGGATCAGTGAAATCTTCTCCGTCATTCAGGCATAGATGGCCACACATGGCCTCTGCCTGAATGATGAGAAGACTGAACTGCTCATTGTTGGTTCACCCAACAACTTACAAAAACTAAGTCCCAACTACTCCAACATCATAATCGATGGTAACACTATCCCGGTTGCCAAAAATGTAAAAACACTTGGCTTCTACCTCGATGCTAATAACAACCTCGCTAAACAAGTCAACTCGACCGCTTCAGCCACTGCCTATACAGGAAAACTAATTAGAGCTTGTAGACCATTTCTTTCCCCTAACAGTTGCCTCACACTAGCTAGAGCTCTTATACAATCTAAGTTAGACTACTGTAATAGCCTCTACCTAGGTGCCAATCAAGCGATAATGAGCAAACTCCAAGTCCTTCAAAATAATGCGCTACGGGCAGCGCTAAATATTCCCAGACGTAGGCACATCTCTGCCACTAGAACCTCATGCAAATGACTCACCATCCAACATAAAATCGATCTAAAAACCCTCTGCCTTACCTATAAAGCCCTCAACCAGCTAGCCCCTCCCTACTTACTAACAAATTCACTCTGAAATCTTCCCCTAGAACTACGAGATCTTCCAATACCCTATGTCTCACAGTACCTAGATTTACCTCTAAAAGAGCCAGAGGTTCGAGCTTCACTGTCCTCACCTCCCAACTCTGGAACACCCTGCCACTGAATATTAAGTCGTCCAAATCCTTCCAATCGTTCAGAAAGCTTGTCATTGGGTGGCTTCTGACTAAAAGTCAACCTTCAATTTAGACCTCAGCTACAAATTGTACATATTGCACATGTCTCATTTCTGTCATTATTGGTTGCTATTACCGCTACTGCCTGTATATTCTGTATATATATATATGTATATATATTATGTATATTTGTTGATCTACTACTACTATTGATTATTACCATGTACTGTGCTTTGTAACTTGTACTAAGCGCCCTTATACTCCCGGGTCCGGAGCGCTATAGAAATATAATAAACAAACAAAACAAACAAGAAGCATGTCACATATGGGAAAATATGGCTGAAAAATGCATTGCAAAAGTGGGAGAATTGAACCAATCAGCCTGAATGAACGCTGAAAAATTCTGAACAATGTTGTTGCAAGATGACAGTTCAAGGGCAACTGCAGTAATGTGGCGCTAAATGGCTACTGTGGGCAGAAGGGATACTGTCATACCCAAATCCAAGGCCGGTGAATGTTTTGGAGGAAGCACATGGGTGACCCATACCACTCAGGTGCACGCACCCTCACCTGGCTTTCAATCAGAATCCGTCACCCACACAACATACAAATGGATTACACACACATGGGCACTCACCGGACAATGTGTCGTAATCTGGTAGGTCTCCCACGCCTTGGATCTGTTCCTCTGTGACGAAGGTTCCAGCAACAGACTCATGTTCAGTGAGTTGGTTGTTCTCTTATGGAGATCCACCGCCAGTCACCAGAGTAGAAGCATGATTTGAGGCCAGCTTGTTCTTTGCTCTGCGTTTCAGGTCATTCCACCGCTTGTAGCAATCATCAGCTGAGCGCCTCACAAATCCGGTTCTACATGATTTCGCCGAATGAAATGTCATTGTGGGACATTTCATCGCCGAAATCTCATCGCCAGAAACCCTGTATTTTCTTTTTTTTATTTATGGCGTGGGGTTCCCCCAGACCCCCCCTACTTTAATAATCATACCCCAACCCGCACAAAACACCCCCCAAAAAAATATTTTAATAAAAAAAGGGTTTCTGGCGATGAGAATTCCAGGGATGAAATGTCCCACAATGACATTTCATTCGGCGAAATGCATGTATACCCACAAATCCAAGGGCACTAATGATGTCCGCGATGGTCTGCCAGTGTGCCTTACGTTGACCAGGTGTGGTCTTGCACCCTGCAGTCACCACTTTTTCGCGGCTATGTGCCGTCACATAGGCCACTAGTGCATCAAGTGCAGCGTCATTAAAGCTAGGCTTCCTTGACGTGCCGGAGTGTGTAGCCGTGTCTGGGGTCTCAGCCTGTAGTGCCAGAGCACCCTTCTTCCTCTTTTTCAAAGGTGGTGCAGATCTTGAGTGGCTTACGCCGCTCTGGTCAGTAGGGGCAGAAGCGCCGGTGGACTGGCTACTAGGAGTGTGCAAATGCACAATGACCATAGGTCTTGGTGCAGGCATTGGCTGCAGGGTGATGTTGGCAAGGGCAACGTCTGTTTGATGGAACGGGACCGACACTGTCCCAGCTGGGAGACTCAGAGATGGGGTGGATCGAGCTGCAGCTGCCCCTGCAGCATCCCCACCCTGCCTACTTGGGGCAGCAGATGACATAGCTGCCCCAGATCCACGTGGCCTGGTGACACCAACTTGCACCGCCACACGTGGCGTAGACTTGCTGACCTGGAAGTCAGCCTGGGTGTCATCCTGTGCCGGTTCAGGTGCCACAATGGGCTGATCCAACAAGGGCTGAGCTGGGATGGTGTCAGCTAAGTTTCCCACAACCATGGGAGGGGGCATGGGTATCCCTGATTGCTCCTCCACACATGGGTGTCTAGGGGCACCCTGCAAATCCTGGCCACGTCCCCTACCGCGCCCACCACGCCCACCTTTTGGAGGTCGGCCACCTTTGCCTCCCTTACCGCTTGATCGCCTCCCAACCATGGCACTGATGTTGTTGTGCGTATGGGAGTAGCAGTAAACGATTGTCCTGGGCAATTGGGGGTGAAAGGGGTAGGGTACTAGATGGAATTCGTACCCTACTGCGCTAGCAAGGCTGTCTGTGACCCCTGGGGGAATATGACGGGTCACGCAACACACAGGCTCCCCAAAAACAAAAAATAAAATGAATGCAACCCCTCGTAGACCACGTGCGTGGAAAAATGAACCTGCACTACGCTGTGGCACCCTGAAACACAAAAATAAGCGTACGCGTGTTACATGCACCTACAATGACCTCTGAAGGGGTACGCGACACATGGGGCAAGCACAGTTGGTAAATACATGCGCGACTCACCATCTGCCTGGAAAAAGAACGCAACACCCCGCCAAAAGAAGTATTGTACACTGTCTGAGGAGACAGGACAAAAGAAGAAGTGAACGCTGTTTGAGGAAACAGGCCCAACAAAAAAAATGAACACTGTCAGAGGTAACAGGGAGTACGAACTTGAAACACTGTGAAGTAATCGCGTGTGAACCGACAAGAAGTACAGAATTCACCCACTCGCTCACCACGAAAAGCACATACAAGGAAATGGCGTCCTACACGTACCTTTTAAACCGGCCCACACGTACAACCTCACTTACGCGTGTACGCGCTAAGGCCCTTTCCTCCAATTACACGAGCTGACACTCGGATGTGCAGTTTTTCAACGGGTACGATGAACATGCACCCGTGTTGAGGGAAACGCCCATGAGCGTCACGTCACAGATGCGTAGGCCCTTTCCTCGGATTAAACACACTCACACGCAAACGTGCAGTTTTTTCACGTGCCCTGAACCACTATGCCCACGTCACGAGGGAACCGCCCGCGCGCATTACATCACAGACACGCTTACGCGCTAAGGGCCTTTCCTTGTATTACACGAAGACGTGCAAGATTTTCACGTGCCAAATCCCTCCGTATCAAGCTGGCCACACAACAACACACGGAAGACCACGCTCCTGCCCAGAAGGCCGAATTACTGCCCCCCAGAGCCCTGAGCACGCTCCCACCTGCCATCTGCTACTGCCTGCCTGCCTGCTGCCCACGTGCCCTGCTATTTGCTGCCTGTACATCATCCATCTGCAGGGGTGCAGTTGTTGTGACCACCCCTGCTGGAACTGAAGACTCCAGACTGGGATACCGTCACTCCACAGCCCAGCCCCAGGACCCAGTTGCCCACCCACACCTGCCTCTGGGGTTGCCATGTCGGGCACACCACCATCTGGCACCACTGGCAACCACCAGCCAGAGAGGCAGAGGGCCACCAGCTTCAGTGCCAGGAAAGCTGGTGTCCTGGTGGAGCAAGTCCTGGGGCAGTATGATGCCCTCTTTGGAAGTTCTCGCGCCGACTATGAAGGACAGACCAGGATCTGGATGGACATTGTGACTGCCATCAACGAGGAGGGGGTGGCAGTCCGCGACTTACACCATGTCAAGAAGCGCTGGGAGGACTTCAGGTCCAGGACCCTCATCAAGGCCCGGTGCCTCTTGAAGGCATCGGATGCCAAGGGCGCCGGGGCCACCTGTCCGACCACCAAATGAGGGTCCTGGAACGCATATGCCCAGCGCTCCACGCCCAGGTCCTTGAGAGGCAGACCCGTCTGGAGTCGAGCGGTAAGTGTACATGCATACTGATTGGACGCTGTGCATGTTGTGGTGTGCCAGTAGTGTGCAGGTTGAACATGTGTTTTTGTAGGGCCATGTATGGGTGTGTATGTACACGGGCATGAGGCTCACACATGCGAGTCCTCTCATGTGTGAGACACATGGATGGTGTATGTGTGGGTAAGCATGCAGGACAAATGCAGATGTGGGAGCACACATGTTTGAATTACTGTGTATGTACGCTGGCATGGTTGTGGTGTCACACATGGATTTTGGTTCCAGCTGCATGTATCTACACTGTGTACATGTGCATGTGTGTGTATTTGACAAGTGTGCAACTGTGATGCAACATGGATGCATGTGACACTGATATGTAGAAGGCTGAATGTCAGATGTGACATGGATGGCGATCTCATCACTGCGACAGTTGGTGGAGATGTACACATGCATGTAAGTGTGGTGGCGTGTGTGCATGGCTTGTGCACTCCCTGTGTTTCATGTGATGTCAGGCTCACCTTCGGCTGCTCATGCTGTTGTATGTGTATGGATGGTGCTGCCTGGTGAGATACTGCTGTGGAATTGCTCATGTGTGTGAGTTGAAATGACATGTGTGTTGGGGATTGTGATGCCACGTCTGAAGTTTGACACTGCCACTCATGTGCAACTGTCATGTGTGTATCAGTCCACTGTACAGTGCCCTGATGCCTGTGTCCTATCTCTCCCTGTCTGCAGCGTCAACTGATGAAGAGGGCGGAGAAGGTGCTGGGGAGCAAGGAGGCACCGCCAGCCGTAGATGCAAGGCCTGGCTCCCCTCCCAGGTTGTCTACTCGTCAGCAAGTGAGGAGTCCGGTGCCGCATCCCATGCCGCAGCTGCCGAGGGTAGGTCCAAGAGGCGGAGGTCGGAGTTGGACTCCTCGGCAGCAGAAGGGGCAGCTGAGACCCCACAGGGTCCGACGGAGGAAGATGGCACAGAGTCATCCAGGTTGGTGAGGGGTTTGGTGGAGGAGGAGGCCGTGGAAGGGACAGACCCGGGGTCTGGAGGTGGGGATTCCACTGGTGCTAGTGATGCAGTGCAGGGGCAGGGACAGGAGGCAGCACAGGCCGCTGCAGAGGAGCCTGTGTGTAATCCTGTCCCCGATCCTGTGACTGCATCATCCTGCACCAGCAGGGATGCCTACGTCCAGACCCATTTTCAGGGAGGGGATCCACTTACAACAACTGGCCTTCCTCTCCCTGCAGACGTGGCTAGCCGGGACCGGGTTGAGCCTGTCCTGAGTGGGATGTCGTTGCGTCAAAGGGGCATGAGAGGTGACCTGCAGTGTTTTCGTGAGGACACTGCAGGTCATCTCGAATGACTCGTTGACCGCGTTGACCTACTGGGACGGGTCACCAGGGCCGGATTCCTCTGTTTGCTGGACCTTGTTCCGCACCCCTCCTCACCTGATCCCCCTATGCACCAGTCGTCCTCCATGCCATCTTCCCACCTATGTATCACCTGGGTACCCTATGGAGCTGCCTCTGACCCTGATGCCAGGCTGGTGGAGGACACATCCCTGCCACAGGTGGGAGTCGGACGTCCAGCAGGGGTGGCCACCTCAACAACTGCACCCCCAGTCGGAGGAGTACGTGCATGCAGCAAGAGCCAGGGCACAGGCAAAGGCACAGCAGCAGCAGCAACAAGGTGGGAGCCATGATGGCTCAGGGCCTTCAACATTGGAGGGGCAGGCATCGGCCAGAGGGCAGGAGGACCCAGGATTGGAAGTGTCTTCCGTGTGGCAGCGGTTGGGCCAGGCCACAGATGCCGAGCAGCAGTGAGCGGAAGAGGCACGGCTCACAATGGTCAGGGCAGAGAACTCCATGCGGAGGGCTCTTAGGTGGGCCGAGTGCCTCGAGGCAATTCGCAGGGAGTTGGAGGTCCATATGTCATCAGCCCTGCGAACCCTCGGGGCCATGGAAGAGGACCGCCTCTGGGACATTGAGCAGGATTTCGATCATGCCCTGGCCCGGGAAATCGGGAAGTGAGCCGTCGGACTAGCCCGTTGCCATTGTAAATAGTTTTGAGAGTTAGGTTTCCTTTTCCTTTGATTTGTGGTGAATGGACTATGCCACACACATTTGTATATAATTTTTTTAATATGGTAGTTTCTTAGGTAGGTTTCATTTCTTTCGTTGGGCTCATGGACCCTTGACAATGGATTGTACATAGTTGGACAATGGATTTATTTGAACTTTTTATTTGATTGTGGACATGGATTAATGGATTTTTCTTTTGGACAATGGATTGTACATAGTTGGACAATGGATTATTTTGAAGTTTTTCTTTTGATTTCACCATGGATCAATGGATTTTTCTTTTTACGTTTCCTTTGGATTTGCGTTGGTGGAGGGAGAGTTTGGACTATTTTTCTTTCGGATTTCATTGGATTGGTTATACTTTTCATTTACTCATCTTTTGCACATGCTTTTCATTTCATGTTTCTATTTTGTTATGCTTTCATTTCATTGCTTTATTTTTGTACATAATACATTTTCATATTTTAGTTCCATGTGTGGGATTCGCTCATTGGGTTAATACATGTGAAAATGTGGGTTTACACAATCAATGCCAACCAGTGTGTGTGTGTGACGGACATGTGTTGATGTACATAGTTGACTTTTGGTTTGTGTCTTGAGATAGGCATGTCAGTGTGGGGTGTATTGGGAAATCATTGGGTCTCAAGAATGGGGTGGCGTGCTGTGATATTTTGGTGTAGAAATGGACCATGGTTGTGCATCTTTATTTAATGTAGGGGGGGCATGAGTGGGGGCCTGCTGGTAGGTTCCCCTCATTGCTTTGGGGTGGAGTTTCTGGGGGACATGAGTGGGACATGAGTGGGGGCCTGCTTGCAGGTGCCACTCACTGCTGGGGGGTGGGGGTGCTGGGGTGATGAGTGGGACATGAGTGGGGGCCTGGTGGCAGGTGCCCCTCACTGCTGGGGGGTAGGGGTGCTGGGGGACATGAGTGGGGGCCTGCTGGCAGGTGCCCCTCACTGCTGGGGGGTGGGGGTTCTGGGGTACATAGTGGGGGCCTGCTGGCCGGTACCCCTCACTGCTGGGGGTGGGGGTGCTGGGGGACATGAGTGGGACATGAGTGGGGGCCTGCTTGCAGGTGCCCCTCACTGCTGGGGGGTGGGGGTGCTGGGGGACATGAGTGGGACATGAGTGGGGGCCTGCTGGCAGGTGCCCCTCACTGCTGGGGGGTGGGGGTGCTGGGGGACATGAGTGGGGACCTGCTGGCAGGTGCCCCTCACTGCTGGGGGGTGGGGGTGCTGGGGGACATGAGTGGGACATGAGTGGGGGCCTGCTGGCAGTTGCCCCTCACTGCTGGGGGGTGGGGGTGCTGGGGGACATGAGTGAGGGCCTGCTGGCAGGTGCCCCTCACTGCTGGGGGGTGGGGGTGCTGGGGGACATGAGTGGGGGCCTGCTGGCAGGTACCCCTCACTGCTGGAGGGTGGGGGTGCTGGGGGACATGAGTGGGGGCCTGCTGCAGGTGCCCCTCACTGCTGGGGGGTGGGGGTGCTGGGGGACATGAGTGGGTCATGAGTGGGGGCCTGCTGGCAGGTGCCCTCAGTGCTGGAGGGTGAGGGGGCTGGGGGACATGAGTGGGGGCCTGCGTGCAGGTGCCCCTCACTGCTGGGGGGTGGGGGTGCTGGGGGATATGAGTGGGGGCCTGCTGGCAGGTGCCCCTCACTGCTGGGGGGTGGGGGTGCTGAGGGACATGAGTGGGGGCCTGCTGGCAGGTGCCCCTCACTGCTGGGGGGTGGGGGTGCTGGGGGACATGAGTTGGTGATCATATTGCAACGTGACATGTGGCTTGGCTGGGGGTCATGCCCATGGTGGATGGGCTTCCTGCGGGACATGGCCAGGGGTGCAGGGTAGTCCCCTGTGGTGTGGGCTGCCTGCAGGGTCCATGGAGGGGGTAGAGGGGACACCTGGGAGGACCCACACTGCCAATTCACGTGTAGGACTCCCCGCGCACCACATTGGATACACGTACCTCGCTCTGACAGTGAAATCGCGTGTGAAACTTCATGCGCACCCCCGAAATACACATACCCCGCTCTGATAGCAAAATCGCGTGTGAAACTTCACGCGCACCCCCGAAATACACGTACCCCGCTCTGACAGCAAAATCGCGTGTGAAACTTCCCGCGAACCCCAGTAATACACGTACCCCGCTCGCAAAGGGCCAATCGCGTGTGAAACTTCCCGCGAACCCCAGTAATACACGTACCCCGCTCGCACAGGGCCAATCGCGTGTGAAACTTCCCGCGAACCCCAGTAATACACGTACCCCGCTCGCACAGTGCCAATCGCGTGTGAAACTTCCCATGAACTCCAGTTATACACGTACCCCGCTCCCGCAGGGCCAATCGTGTGTGAAACTTCCCGTGAACCACAGTAATACACGTACCCTGCTCGCACAGGGCCAATCTCGTGTGAAACTTCCTGCGAACCCCAGTAATACACATACCCCACTCGCACAGGGCCAATCGCGTGTGAAACTTCCTGCGAACCCCAGTAATACACATACCCCACTCGCACAGGGCCAATCGTGTGTGAAATTCCCGCTCCGGGTTGTACATGTATTCAGAGGGCTGCGCGGGGAGTTTTACAGGCGTTTTCGTGGTTGGGGGCCTGTGCGCCATGTACGGGATTTGTGCGCTGTGCATGGTGCACAGGGAGGGCTTCGGGGTGTAACTGGCGCTGCTGCAGGGTCGATGCGCCACTCTGCGCCACGGCTGGTTTTGGATGTTAAAATCCATGAATACGCTGTGCGCCGAAATGGATTTTAGCGCACGCGGCTTGCGCAGACTGTCGCACACGCACTCTGAGCGTCAGCCGTGTGCGCCCCTTGTGCGCTGGATTCTATGAATTACCCCCTCAATGTGTAACATACAGAAATAATCCTTCAAATCTTTATGACATTCCTCAAGTAAAAGACAAAATTAGAATAAAATCTTTACAAACCAAGGACTCCTGTCCAGTGCGCAATTACACTAGACTGCAAGGACATTCATTAGCCTGCATTTTGGGACCTGCTTGCAAAAACACCTTCCACCACATCAAAATGTTAGCAACACACCATTCCACTATACAAAATCCTCTCCAGAGACTGTACTACGTAAAAAGTCCTGCTTTACAACTGCAACATGTTAATAACATTCTCATACATGGGGCTGCCAAATAACTCCTTCAGCAAATAGACCACATCCAAAGTAAATATTTTGGAAGTGAAGATCACTTAGAAAATTCAGTAACTGTAGAGAACATTATCAAAAACCTCACAAATGCCAATCGTGTACAAAAAATAAATCTGCTGAACTACCAAACCAAGTATGAGTGTGTTGTCGTAGAACTTTTTATAAAAAGAACACAAAAACTGTACATATGACTTACAAAATAGAAGACAATGATGAATCCCAATGGTTCCAATTAACTCTTATAAGAGAAAACAAATAAAAAATAACTGACCCCTCAGTACTTTGTACATACTGCAATACAAATCTTGATAATAACCAAATGCCTTCATGGGTTATCACTAATAACTTGGAAATATTCCCACTTCCCAAACCTCTACAGTAGCTTAATTTGTATGAGAGCATTATAATCCAAATAGTACCCCCATTTCAAACTATAATACGCCTTCAACCCAAAACAGTCGAATTGCATCCTTCTGAATTACTTAAAGGCATTTGGGCAAAGTAGTTTATTTGCCATTAGATCTTGACAAAAATGTAGACACTCTAGAAGTGCAATGGCCAATAGATCAATCTTTTCTTATCCGAGTTAATAGTGTACCAACGAAAGACAAAAAAATTTGGCAACAACTAGTAAACTTAAGTAAAGTTAGAAAAGCCCTACAATTATCTAAAAGAAAACAATGACTACTACAAATGTATAAACATTGAACAGAACTTAAGGGAAACTACCCAAATTATTCAGGATTCCTCAGCAACTGGCCAATTTGAACTTGTGGATCCTATTACAGCATCCAATATTTAGACCAGTATACAATTCACCCACTATCCTCCAAAGACACCATAGATGATGCATTACAAACATATCAAATGCGTCAAGCCAGAGGATCTCCAATCAGCATATGGGAGAAAAGTATAGAAGCATGAGCCTTTCCTCTACTCTTTCCTACAGTAAAAGGGAGAAGAGATGATGAAAGATGCACACAAATAACAGTGCCAGAATGCCACTCTTTACGAATGTATTCTGAAGACGCCAGATTCAGACAAAATGTTGAATACATATTCCACCTCCTGTTCGAAAGTGAACTAGCAACTCTATGTTACGGAGTTGCACACACATTGAACACAGGCTCCAATATTTTAAACAGGTCTGCTACCCAACTACTTTATAAGATAAAAGGCAAAGATGAAGTTTTGCAGTCAAGTATCACAAATCTCTTGGCAAACATGGTTGGTACAAAAGAATACTGGTTCTGACTTCACGCTAATGTACGGTGTATGCTAAGGAACCTGGGCCATCCACATGGTTTGTCACCTTAAGTTGGTAGAATATGCATGGGAAGACTTGCCCAACTTCCTATGCATAGCAAACCAAAACTAAGAAGGGATAGAGATAACATCAGCAGGGGAACTCTGCTCTCTTGACCCAGGAAATGTGTCATGATACTTTCACCACCACTTTATTGCCATGTTGCACATTCATCTCTAATAAAAATATTGCACCCCTCTGAGAAGTGGAAAACTTCTTTTGTAGAAAAGAATATCAATCCAAAGGAGCACCAAACATCCACATGCTTTTGTGGATATAAGATGCTCCTAAATTTGGTTGTGACAGTGATGACACTGTTTTGAAGTTTATTCACAAATACATAACCTGTGACATCCCTTCAGAAACCACACATAGTGAGCTACATACACACATTTTATGCTTCCAAAAACATAAGTGTGGCAAATACTGCTGACACAGATATAAAACAAAGGTAAATATTACACCAAATGCTGTTTTGCTTTCCCTAGACCAGATACAGCAAAAGGACAAGTAAACAGCTTCATGGCGTCTGCTAGACACAGCATACTGCATTAAAAAATAAAGCTTGAAAGTACATCAATGATTACAATGCAATCATTGCCCTCTTGTGGAATGAAAACATAGATAAACAATATATTGCAGACAATTCCACTGCTGTTGCAAGATATGTCACAACCTACCTCACCAAAGCTGAGAAAACAGAGCTAAAAGACCTCTAGAATGACATATCATCTGACAAAACACTCACAAAAATTGTACAACTTTGGCATAAAAATGCTCTCCCATGGAGAATGTGGATGCTACGAAGCTGCAGACCATTTAACAGGCACAGCCCTGTATGGCAAATTTGAACACATAGGTCCTCATTACGAGGAAGGCGGTAGAGGGTTAACGGCGCCGGTAGGGCTGCAGGCGCTGTTAACCCTCTACTGTCTCATTATGAGGTCTGCTTGCGGGTCCCGCTAAGGATGTCTGGTAAAACCAGGCATCCTTAGCGGGACCCGCTAGCAGACCAGGATGCCAACAATGGGCTTGTCATTAACGGGCCCGTTGTTAGCATCCTCCCCATTCCCATTGAGCCCTATGGGGGCTCAAATGGGAATGGGCATGTACCGGGTCCGGGTCCCAGAAAAGGGAATTACCAGTCCCTCCAAGGTCGGAATGGCCCGGTAATTCCTCATTCCTGGAACCCGGACCTGCTACTCGGTATGGGGGTAGCCATGCTGCTAAAAGCTGCATGGCTACCTCCATACTCGTAATGAGGCCCATAATTTGGCTACCCCTTGGCCTAGCTGCATCCAGAAAAGGTGTGCTGAAATCGTACCAAGACACAAAAACAATAGCCAAAAATGATCACAACAGCCAGGAAATTTTGAAAAACAATGTATTAGACATATACTACTAAAACAGAAGTACTTTTTTGGGAAACATGTGCCTGTACCACATAGCCCAACATTTCTCGTACAGGTAAAATGTAAAACCACATGAAAAATGTGGAAAATACGTGGTCTCAGCTTGTGAAGGGAACCTCATCAAACTTACCAAACCCAGCCTAATTAATCATATGAAGTTATCATTTTAAATCTCCTCAACATCGAGAACTTTACTACATGGCCATACTGTAACTTTATAAACCATGGAGAACAGAAGAAGATTTATTGGCCACCCATGACTCATTTGAAGCTGCATTCAATGCAAATGAAAGCAGTATAACAAATGTCAATTTCAAGCAATACAAAAACATGTTGGACAATGAACGCCAACAAGAGGAAGAAGTTTAAGCACAAATAAATGAAGACACTCCTGAGGGCAGTCATCCTTCTGTTACAGGAAGCCAAGAGCCACTCATAGTAAATTGAGCAGATTAAGTCATGACTGAAGTAAAGAACACCATGTATCAATATGAGCAATCCGAAAAGAATTTGGAACAAAATCACAACGAAATTATGAGCAATTTAGCATTTTCCTAGAAGTGACTAAAGAAATTGAACATGGATTGCAGCATGAAAGTAAAACTTGTAGCTGTCAAACTTATAAACCTGTACTCCTCTATGTAAGTGGTGAAGCTGGTTCTGGAAAAAAAAACATTCTTAATACACATTCAACAAATTCCTACAAAAGTTAACAAACAGCAACCTTTCAGCTGTTTTCACAGCCCCAACACGTTTAGCTGCCTACAACATACGAGGTGTTACTTTACACCGACTGCAGCTGTGCCTTCCAGTAGAACAACATTTCAACAGAAGCTGCTACTGAAGTACGCAGAACTCTGAAACAAATAAAAATGCACCTAATAGATGAGGTAAGCATGGTCTCCAACCTAATGTTGGCTTTAATTCACCTCACCTTAAAACTGACTTCGTAGAACTCTATGGAGGAAAACACGTTATTGTTTTTGGAGATCTTTGACAATAAACATCAGTGTAAGGTAAACCTATTTTAAAAACCTTGGATACAAACAGTGCCACAACACACTTGGCAGCATAGGGAATCTAAATCTCTGGCAACATTTCCAATACAGAGAACTAACTCAAAACATGCATCAGTCTGCAGACCTCACCTATGCTAACATTTTAATAAGAATTAGGACTGGTCTTCTTTCTAAAGATGCTCAATCTATCTTAAATAGTTGACTCATCCATGAGCTACATGGGCATAACACATCTGCTCCTGATGTCACGGAACAATTAGCACAAAAAAGTAAAATGTATGTCCTTAATGCCAACCATAGCAAGCTGTATGCAATTCAATGAGAGAATGTTAAAAAAAGAAATACAACCAATAGTGCATATTAACTCCACAGACAAACTGGAAGTGCATGGCATGACACTCTCTAATCGTCAACAAGCAACAGCACGACTAAATAGCTTAGAAAAATGTATCTCCAACACAGTTGGTTTGGAGAAAATGTTAACTTTGTGTTTAAACTACAGAGTAATTCTGAAATGTTACCGTGACTTGGAGCAAGCATTAGTCAATGGCACAATTGGTACTGTTGTGGCTTCCAGACGTATCCACATGCCAACAACATTCAGTTTGTCAACATCCACTTTGACAAACTTTCAGAAGTTAAAAGGATAGGACGCTCAACAGCACGATTCCTTCTTTTCAAAGACATGTATGTACGCAGATAGAAATTCTCTCTGTCTCTTGCATATGCAGTCACTATTCACAAATCACAAGGTATATCCCTAGATCAGGCATTGGTTGACATTAGCAGCACAGTCTTTAAAGAAGATATGAATTATGTAGCATGCTCACATCTACGTACACTCGAAGGACTATTTCTAGGCAATTTTGATGCAAATAAAGTCAAGGCTTATACTCCTTGCATCGTAGAGTAGAACAGACTATGTCCACTCTACACACCCCATCTCAATATGTACCCTGTTCCAGAAATTATAAGAGATCTCCCAACAATACCACCAAAGAAACTAAAAACAAGTGCTACTCCATCAAGCAGTACAACCAGAAAATGATCTAGTGCAGATTCAAGTGCACATCCATCAGCAGAAGAAAAAAAGAGAAATATCTCTCCTAAAAAAAAGTGGAGGTCCAGCAATTGACTCAGAGACAGAACTCTCCGGTCCATTGCAAATGTAGCAATCAATATTCTGTTACAATCGCCGCCAATTGTTCAAAACATGTACTTGAACGGCTCAGACAGTTGTGTTTACAAATGCTCGTCCTTCAAAGAAATGCCACCAATCATCCCAACAATACTTACAGTGTCTCAGGAATAAGGAAAGAATTGGACTACTGTGCAGGAATGGTAAAATTCACCATAAACACACAGGAAGATCCACACAAAGTTCTAATGTACTTGCTGTAAGTACTGGAAAGCAAAAACATACCTATAAAGGAAATCTTCCAGATTTCATACACGTGGAAGCATATATGTACTCTCTGCAACAATGTTGCACAAGAGCACATCCCTAATGAACAATTTGTGTATGTATCTATACCTAATTTTGAATCCATTCCATTTCTTCAGCTGGTGCCAAATGCAAATCATGCCATATCATGTACTTTTTGCAATTCAGACAATTGATCCACCTTACACATAAACTCACATATCAAATATGTAATAGTAATGCTTTTAAGGTACAACGTAGATGGTACCAAAAACAACTACAAGCTTACTAGCTTCACTCACAGGCAATTATCTCTTGGCAAGAAAACCTTCACAACAGTAGGCATAATATACCACACTGATGCCACATCCACGGTAGGACACTATACTGCATACATTAAAACATATGTGGTTGGTTTGAATGCAATGACACTTCCATTACTCTAAAACAGAGATTAACAGCAAATCTAACAAATGCCTACTTAATATCCTTTAAACCTAAATTTAGTCACTGACCTGTGAAACTATCATGTGTTAGTGCACTTTAGACATTCCCTTAAGTACTGCACAATTCAAACAAACATATACAGCAATGAAAGTTAAATTCACATAAATATACTTCATTTTTTGGAATGCTGTATAGTTTTTTTTCCCAATGACACAATGATTATGCAAAGAGAAACAACAACTCTGCAAAACACACAGCAATGTTGTTTCAACCATAGTACTTAGAACATACTGATTATGAGGGTCTATAAAGTTTAGTCACTGACCTGTAGAAATATCAACAGTTAGAATATGCCCCCTGGTATCTAACTGCAGCCATACTACTCCAATACTACTTTTGAATAGCAGAATAGCTAGAATACACCAACAGGAATCAAAGTGCGTCAAAACATACCCTTCAAAACTGTAAAACTATCAACAGTTAGAATATGCCGACTGTTATCTAGCTGCACCCATAATACTGCAATGTTACTTTTCAACAGTACAATGATTAGAATGCACCAACAGGAATCAAACTACTTCAAAACATACCCTTCAAAACTGTAAAACTATCAACAGCTAGAATAGGCCACTAGTATCTAACTGCACCCATAATACTGAAATATTACTTTCCAATAGTAAAATAGTTAGAATTCACCAACAGGAATCACACTGCTTCAAAACTGCAAAACTAACAACAGTTAGAATACACCAACTGGTATATAACTGCACCATAATCCTGCAATGTTACTTTTCAATAGTAAAATAGTTAGAATAAACCAACAGGAATGCAACTGCTTCAAAACATACCCTTCAGAACTGTAAAATTATCAACAGTTAGAATATGCCAAATGGTATCTAACTACAGCCATACTACTGCAATGCTACTTTTTGAGTAGCAAAATAGTTGAAATACTAATAAGTATCAGACTGCTTAAAAAAATACCCTTCAGAGCTATAAAAGTACCAACGGTTAGAATACACCAACTGGTATCTAACTACGTCTATAGTACTGCAATTCTACTATTCAAATTGAAAACAGTTTCAATATGCCAACAGATATCTAAATTCTTAAAAAATTCATTTAAAAAAAGAGTCCACCAACACTTTGGAAAAGCAAAACACTTGCAACATTACAATTCTTCCTAATGCAGCACTTCTTGTAACAACAAATACACTTATTTGTGCTCCTTAAACATTACTTTTTATACTGCACACTTCAAGCAAACATAGTGTAACACGTAACGTCAAATAAATGTGCTAGAGATTTATTTATCCTGTATGTTTTTTTCACAATGATTATACAAACAAAAACAGCAACTGTGCAAAATGCATAGTAATGTTTTTTGAAACATAGTACTTGGAATGTACTAATTATGAGGGTCTAAAAAGTACATGAATATGTGGGATTGTATGGAATGTGACATTGTGAACTATCCTACCTAACATATTATGCTATATTTTTTTCACAGAAAAAGAAGCAAAGATTTCTCCTGCATTACCATGTACAACAAAGTCAGCCTGTACCCCCAATGATACACCAATCATAAGTACCACTTCAATGGTATTGTGTCATCACATTACAAAAACTATACACTGACCACACACCATGTATAATTGCTTTACACATATTATTACACATATTATTATAATGTTTTTTTTCCAATGGCCTAATTCCATTTCCATACACATATTATTATGCTGTGGTGATTGTGGCCAGTGGCTAGATTCTTGGGTGCATAGCCTACGACATACAGCCTATGGCCATACACCCAAAAATCTAGGCACTGGTCACAACCACCACAGCATAATATGGCCATGCACCCAAGAAATCTGGCCACTGGCCACAACCACCACACCACAACTTGCCTTTAACTTCCCAATTCAAATGACATCTGGAAACATCAAAATATACCGCCATCCCTATTTTTTGACTTTGCCAATATCCCCATATCATCTAGATTCCACTCTCGTACTCTAACAAGCCCTCTTGTAGTCACCAAATAACCCTCAAACTGGCCACCAAAGACTTATTATTACAGTGGTTGTGGCCAGATTCTTGGATGCATGGCCATATTATGCTGTAGTGGTTGTGCCAGTGCCTAGATTCTCGAGTGCATGGCCTATTTTTCACCTATGCAAACATCCCCATATCATCTACATTCCACTCCCCTACCCTAACAAAGCCTTTGCAGTCACCAAATAAGCTGCCCGCCCAAGACCCTGTCTGCAGAGTACCGCTGTGTCCGTGGACTGCTACGCCCCTCACGCTCTTCTTCCACCTAAACAAATAACCCCATATCATCTCGCCCCTTCCCAGCCCATCTTTCCAACACCAAATGACCCAAAATGTGTTTCCCAGCCTTATTCCCCATCGCATTGTCCGCAGACAGCCATGGCTATCCGCGAATAGACCATGGCAGCCGTTTCGGAAAAATATGATGCACCTCACACAGCGAACAGGGAAGTGAGTCAGCGGACCGAACCCAGATATCACACATTTCTTTTTACCTACTTTTAGCCCCATTTTCAAGAAAACTGCTGGACAGATTTACACCAAATTTACAAAAACATGCTTTTGGGATCAAGCCGCCGCTCCTGCCACAAAGTTGGTGAAAATCAGTCCAGCGGTTTGGGCTGTAGGCGTGAGCAAATATTTCTTTCCACTGTGTCTATGGAAATAACAAAAATGTTGGGACCCCCACTATAACTTGATGTAACCTCACCAAACTTGCCAAAGTAATTCAGATGGGGCCATATACCTTTTTTGCAAAGTTTGGTAAGGATTCGTCTAGGAAGAGAAAAGTTATAAGCTTGCCAATAAGTGATCTTCCTGAGTTGAGCAACTTGACCATAGTTAAAGGGCCGCTACCACAAGCCCTGAAATATATATATATATATTTGAAAACATGCATGCGCTTTCAGTAACTGGCGCTCAGCCTCTCAGTGGGTGCATCCTGGGTGGTCCTGAAAGCTGACTAAATTGGTATTCAATAAAAACATGTTGCTTAACCTTTTTGGCGCTCCTTTGTTTACAAGGACACCAATAGAATCGACAAACAAACAAAAACCAGGGCAATCGGTTGCGCTAAAACACTTGTGTTTACAATGTAATCACCAGTGCATTTTACACACGGTTGGTTATTACTCGCAAACAGACATGGGGCCTCATTACGAGTATGGAGGTAGTCATGGTGCTATTAGTAAAATAACAATGGGATTTAATGGACTTTATGCATGTGTTATTTAGCACGTTGATATAAAGGTTGAAACATCAACTTAGAACTTTTTTCAGTGGGACATAGTTGTTTCAAAATGTCTGTTACTCTAACACTGAGAAAGGCCATATCTTCATATCTCCATATGACCTTTCTCAGTGTTAGAGTAACAGACATTTTCAGTGTTTCTAAGTTTTCTCTATTGTCATTCTCTTTATGTAGAAAAAAGATTTTCAATGTTAACTTTCCGAGAAACTTAAACACATCAATTCTTGTTTAGACAAAATCAAACGGTTGATCCAGGCAAAAAGAAAGACCATGTTTTTTTGTGTGTAGTTCCATAGGGGTAAGTTGTCTATCTGACACGTTGAAGATCTTGACTTCTAATTCTTGCTTACTTGTCCTCTTGATTTGTTCTTCTGTCCTCCGGTCGAGCGTGTTGTCATACTTTATCCCAATGTTGTTCCTGGATTTTCCCCACCTCCTCATTGGCCTGTGTTGCCTCCACTTCCTCTTAGGGGTGGGTGTCCTCTTGGCTTTCTTTCCGTCATATTGTCCAAGTGTAGAAGCCGGAACTTGTCTAAACAATTCAATTTGGCGATACTAGACTCAGAGTCTGAAGTTTGTACTTCCGATGAAGAAGGAGCTGGATCATGTGCATCTCTGATATTTTATATTTCAGCACCACCTTTACTTTTTAATAGCTGTTCTTTGATGGGTTGATCAAATCTTCTTGCAAAGGCAAAGATACGACCCTGTTAATAGTCATTTTTGTCCCGTTGGAATTTCTGTTGTTTCCTCAATCTTATTTTTCCTTCATATCTCTCAAGGTTTTCTTTCTTCCATACTGTTAATTATTCTTTTACATTAGCACGTTCTGGAGAATTGTGGAGCTGGTCCTCCAACTTTTCTATTTCCACAGTGAGTTTGAGCCTATCTAGTTTGGCACATTTGATCAAAATTGTCATCATGGCAAATGAAGAAGTGTTTGTGTGGTATGTCTATTCTTGAATTCATTATGGATCAATCTCTTTTTATGTTGGTTGTCAGTGATCTCATCAATGACATTTGTGATGTCATCTTTTATGCCCTGGGTGTTAGTCTTAACAGTGCACAGTGGTGGCGTGAGTTATGGTTGCTTAGCTTACCGTAACTGGTGAATTTCTTTGGTTTTTCAGTTTTAGTTGTAACCATGTCATCCCTGTAACATATTTTTCCACAAAATTTCATAGGTTTTTATTAGTTCAACTTAACCATAATGTCCCTTTAACAATGTTTTTTCAGTGAATTTCACAAGTTTTTACGAGTGAACCCTTAATATGCTAGTCCTTTAAATTGTTCTCCCCCCAACCCCAGTGTGGCAGCTATAGAGTTCCCAAACAGCGCAGTAATCCGACAGACGGCATTTCCAAGCCTTAAAATCATAGAGGAGTCCCAAAAAAGATGTAACTACCAACCAACAACAGATGTACGTAAAATCACAAGTAATGTTTGTAACACGTAAGTATACCTTTTTGTACAAATACTCACATTTAAAAATACAAAGTCTTTTAAGGTAACACACATTGGAATGGAATACACAGATCACATACATTATTGTGCACTTCATATAATCTCCCAAATTCAACTCTGGATACAGATTAAGAAACAACAGGTGCTTACTGGACAAGCCATTTTCACTAAATAGTAAGTGCATTGCATTTATTGTTCTTCTATTAGTTTTTATTAAATAAATGTGTTATAATACAGAAGCCCTTTTTTCTCACAGAAATGGCAAGCACACTGGAGTGGTTGCAAGAGAACTTCTCAAGAGAAGAAATGAGCGACGATAACATCTCCAATGGTATGCAATGCATATTTTACTGTCAACAAATAATGTACGTTGTACAAAATAATTATTTCTATTTCTCTTACAGTACATAGTATTCATGACAAAAGCACACCCCAGTTTCATCATTTACATTCCCTAGAATCAGAAACAGAAGTCGTATCCCTGAATGTAAATGCTGAAATAAAGATTTTGTCAACAAAATTGGATAAACTAAGTAATGATGTCAATGAACTTGTACAGTACATAGAAAATCACATGATTAAAAATGTTTGTTATCACTGTCCTACTTGCACTCGTACCCCTTTTCCCCAGCAATCAGCCCCATCCAATTCTGAACATTTTAATTAAAGGTGATTTGATGAAACCTCAGTCCCTACCTCCCCTCATGATTATTCTACACAAATGCCTAATTCTCCCATTTATGTTTCCCATTCCGATACACCATCCCTTTCTTAAATAAATATTTTTTTTGTACTACAAATGTTTTGGTTATTGTTGTGTGGTATTTCCTTGATTTTTTTTAAACTCCCATTAAGGGTAAGTGGACCATGCGACAGAGTGGGGTGCCCACACTCAAAATGGAGGTGCCCCTGACTGGCATGATGTCCAGACATGTCCGTTTTCTTGTGACGTACCTTTAATTATTCTGCGAACACCGACACTATTCCAAGGACACCTGGTGCATGCACATTGAAAATTCCTGCCTGCTGGATGTCAGGGGATGGACATCAGGCTGTTGGGGAGAATTCTCTTATAAGGCTAATTTCCCAAACCTAGTGAGTCCCCCAGAAGCTTTGCTGGATTTTTTTTTTCTCCTGCTAAGAGTGAGACTCTTTTCCTCCCACTCTTAGGCATGATTTGAGGTATGTCTTTGACTTAATGTGTGCTTATGGGCTATGGGGTCTTTTTTAACTCCATAGGGTATCATCTGTTTTAGTGTATGTGTTACACAGCACCCTCAGTGCAGTAACACAGGGGTGTCATAGTGACCCCCAAAAATAGACACCATACCCTGGGACTGACTACTGTCTGCCAGGGCATGTAAAGTCACCATTGACTTTACTAGGCCAAAATTGTGAACAGAACCAGTACAAACCATCATATTGAGGAAGTTCTGGAAGGGGTTAATTCGATTACCCCTGGGTCTGTTTCCAAGGGGGCACTGTCCCGTCCCCCCTTGTCGAGTTTCTGGCTAGTGGCAGTGGTTACCACGCAAAATATTCCACTGGAATATTTCCTATGGGATTTTCCCATTGATTTTAAACGCACCCAGTGCTTAAAGTGGGCCGGGGCCTGCCGGGGCCGGGCCCCGGCAGTCTCCAAAAAGTGGGACTGAGCCGGGGCCCTACTGGGGCCCCCGTCCTACCGCAACATTGACGGGATGCATTATCCCGTCGCGGCCGCAGCTGCGATGCGATGATGCGCCTGCAATGAAGTCAGGCAAGCTGACAGAAGTGGCAGCCAGCCACAGCGACGCTCTGACTGGCTGCCACTTCCGTCAGTCATAGTAACTGCATCTGGTGACCCCTCACGCGAGAGGTCACCAGAGGCAGTTACTGTCCCTTTGTTTCCCCAGGTCGCCGAGGCGTCTTTAACCCTCGGCGAACCTGGGGATTCCTCGACATTTTAGAGATTTATGAAAGATGGCTTTGAAAGTACACATTTCAAGCCATCTTTTATAAAGCTTTGCCGACGGACAATTTTGTCCGTAGTCAAAACTTTATAAAAGATGGCTTGAATTGTGTACTTTCAAAGCCATCTTTTATAAACCTGAAATGTTTAAAAAAGATGGCCTGAAAACTAGGCAAACCGTAGGGTATGCACACAAAAATATATAAATGTTATATATTTGTGTGCGTACCTTACTATGGTTTGTGTACTTTGCAAGCCATCTTTTATAAACGTAGAAATATGTTACATATTTCTATGTTTATAAAAGATGGCTTGCATAGTACACAAACCATAGTAAGTTACGCACACAAATATATAACATTTATATATATGTGTGTGTATACCCTACGATTTACGTACTTTTTAGGCCACGCCCCTCCCACAAGCTACGCCCCCAAATGAGGCCCCCCCTCGATTTCTTACCCCACTTAAAGCCCTGAACGCACCACTTTTTGGTTCAATGTTAAAGATACTGCCGGTTTATTTATTTAATATAAAATCACTGGTTGGGTCTTTTCGCCAGAACTCTTTTTTAAATTGGTGTTTGTGTCTGTCTCTGTAACTCCAACCAAGGTCGGACCCTTTGTTCCACTTTTAGGTGGGCTTCTCCACAGAAGCCCTCCAACTGGTTCCACTCTGTCTGGGTTCCACAGGATGTGTGGGTGGGGGAATTGGCACCCTGGACTGCGCTAACCTTAGCAACTCAAGTCGCACTCTGTTCTGATTTGCCCAGTGGTGAGCCGCCCGGCTCACCACTTAGCATGCATGAGTGACAATTAGGCTGTTGAATGGAGGTTTTTTTGCATAAAAGTAGGGCTTTTGGGACTGTAACTTGAGAAGTCGCCACAGGAGCTAAGAAATCTGAAGAGGGGAGAAGCTGTGCCATCTGCAACGATGATACCACCGGTGGAGACCTGCTGCAACGACCTCACCACTTTCCTGACGACAAGAGAAGATCTTCTGCTGAAAGAGTCTTCTTCCTCTGAGCTGGTGGGATCAACCAGTTCGCCATTTCGCCTTCCAGGATGTCTCTTGGTCGAATCGCCCGTGCCAAGCACCCCAGCGGCCGGATAGCCAAGCTTCATCACTGTGACAGAAAATAAAAGGAACGCACCTTTTCACCGAGCGAACTCCGCAGCTGGTCTCTTCGCTGGGCAGTGCAACGACTCCAAGTTTCCTCCTCAACGAGATCTTCTCTTCCCCTGGTCGAAACCATGAATGGCACCCGCTGCCAGGAACAACTGCCACCGCTGGAGCTTCCTCAAACTTTAAAGGTACTGTCTTCCACCTGGCTTCCCTTTCTACGGTTTGCTAAATGTGACCCTAAAATCCTTGGCTTTCCAACTGGGTTGGCCCCCAGACCTTCTAACTTTACTTTCTGAATCAACCCAACCTCTTTTGAACATTTTTACAAAGACTTGAATGCATTCCTAAACTGTGTGATCTTTGGCACATTTCACCTTGCTCCATTTAAAGTGGACCTGGCCTATGAACTTTGGCTCTACAGTAGACTCTGCCTTCACTAACTTGTTTTGGTCTTAGAAAAGTGTTGGGAACTGTTTTATTTTCATGACCTGCCTTTTTCTCTCCCTTTAACTTAATTATTGGAGTGCCATCTAAGTTATGCGCTTGCATCTGTTTTTACAAATAGTGGTGTGTTGACTTAGACTTGTCTAATAATTCATAAGGGAGGTGTGTATACTTTTCTGATTGTGTTTGAACTTTCTTTGATTTATAGTGCTAGCGTATTTCCTTAAGTGTGTGTTAAATAAATAATTATATACTTGTGATACCAAGCTCTGGTCAGTGTTTGCTTGCTCTACTGTGTTTTTAGCCCTATTGTGTATCCTATGTATATTGCCCTACTCTTCTTGTGAGAAGTCTAACTGCTCAGCCACAGCTACCAGGTAAATCTGGGTGGTGCAGACTGCTACCAATTGGGTTTACTGCTTACTCCTGTAGTCTTAATCTTTTTGCAGTGTTCCCAAGGGAACTGCACAGGATTCTGCCTAACACAGGCTTCGGACATTCGGGGACGTCACCATGTGACCGTGCCCATGCTCAATATATAAGAAGACAAAGCTATAGTGTAGATGCTAGAGATACAGAACATAAATACTCAAAATAATTCGAATGGGGGACCAGTCAGGATTAAAAGGTGAATATCAAATTTTAATAATGAAACATAATTATTAAAACATATAATTAAATAAAGTGGTCCACAGTACAATACTTAACATCCAATATATAAAACAACACCAAGGAATACGTAGCAAGCTTGAATAGCAAGTTAAAACGGTGTCACAGAAAAAACAAACACATAGGGTACTTGTAAAACAAATAGTATGGTACCCAATTCTGTTAGAATAAATGTGTCATAGATTTATATCTCTGTTTATAGTCCAGAGAGTTGTCTCGACATGTTTCAGTTCATCAAGGCATTAGTATGGAACATTCATCAGGAGGGAGAATTTTAACAACGTAGCCTAGTCACAATTGGAGCAATAATAGCAACAACGAAAGTTTCATAGCATCTGTGAAATAAAAATACATAGAACAAAGGGTCAGCTTATGGATAGCTAAATGCTTTGAAGAGTTCTATTGCAAGAACAGGTTCACCATATGAAGAGCAATATTTACCTAGAATGGTGCTGGTGGGGGCTTTCTACTATAAATCGTAGGTTGTAGTAGACGACTATGTAGGTCCTACGGAAGATAGAAACATCAATTAAGCATCAAGGATTGCTTAAAAAGAAGGATAAATGTGCTCACAGCGTTAAAGCGGAATAAATAGACCAATCCGAAAATCTATGACATATTTATTCTAACAGAATTGGGTACCATACTATTTGTTTTACAAGTACCCTATGTGTTTGTTTTTTCTGTGACACTGTTTTAACTTGCAATTCAAGCTTGCTACGTATTCCTTGTTGTTGTTTTATATATTGGATGTTAAGTATTGTACTGTGGACCACTTTATTTAATTATATGTTTTAATCATTGTGTTTCATTATTAAAATTTGATATTCACCTTTTAATCCTGACTGGTCGCCCATTCGAATTACTTTGAGTATTTATGTTCTGTATCTCTAGCATCTGCACTATAGCTTTGTCTTCTTATATGTTGGTCATTATCCTCCCGGATATAGACTTCTTTTAGCCAGTAGTATACCGGGTTTCCTCTCTTTATAAGTAGTTCACCATGCCCATGCGCCATGACAGTGGTGTCCGCGGACGGTGTCTGAGGATGTGGAAAAAATAAAAGTGCATCTCCAGCCAACCTAGGGGGTTTCAAGCAGAAACGTTACCCTTGCACAGCTTGCAGGCCCATTCTACGTTGATCCAGCAGCTTTTTACAACTTTCCAATGCCTATTTTCCACTCGATAGTCCTCGAACAGCATGACTGTCTGCGGACAGTTCCTATAAAGGTACCCACCCATTACTTTTCCTCATTCTCAATCTGGCTGTCCAAGAGAGTGCATCTTGAGAACACCTGCTTTGCAAATCTCTGAAAACCTGCTACAATGGCATCTGCTATGGCCGTCTTTGCTTCCCAAGCACCCCCACCACCTCCACAACCTGGAGGGCCTCAATAGGGGAACAGGTGCAGTGATACATGTTCGGAAAGATTTCCATTTATGGCACATTTTCCTTTCAGTTGTGAACCCCCCAACCTTTTGCTGTTGTCTGACCATCCAAGCCTAACTTTTTCCAGTGCAACCCAGCCTTCTGCTGTACTACACTGGGCTTTTGCTTATTTTTTTTTATGAGGAAACTGACATGCCCTTAAGACTGTCAGTACTGTGAGACCTTGTTTCCCTTAGCCTTTGACTTTGTAGCATATAGCTTCAATGATTGAATTGAAGAGTCCCTGACAATCCACACACTCTGCCTTCTCCAACACATAGCCATAGACACTCCTACTACCCTGTCTTCCTGTACACCACAACCAGCTATCCCGAATGGCTACTCCCCACAGTCCCCTTTCCATGCCAGGCATCCACAAAACAAAAGATGTGGACTGCCGTGGTGCCTGTGGTCCCACTTGCAGAGGGCAGCCCTTCTAGCCTCTCCACTTCCATGTTATTACCACTCCCTCAATGGCTCTTTTCAAAGAGTCACACATCGTTCCATCAAACACATCCAAAACCTCTACACCTAACCCTGTCAACTCCCTTCAACACTACATATGCACACTTGAACTCTCAGAGTACACATCTCCTGTTAATGAAAGACATCTGCATCAAAAACTACTGGGCAACTGCCCACGATTTCTATTTCCATATTCAGGAAGCTCTGCATCTAAGAAAACATAGTACAGGTATGCTTATATTTTAAAAAAAGGTTTTCTTGAATTCTTTCACAAATATATATGTACAGGGTCACTGCTACTTACCCTATAATAAGCTTCACAATAAGCATATTGTATTTTTTAACCACTCTAGCAAATGCAATGCAGTGCAGCATTCCTCACTTGATCACATGTAGCAGCAAACAATTACAGTTCTCTGCATTTCAAAAAGATTCCTTGTTACATGCATTTTGATGGAAGTTAAAAAATGCTTACGTGCATGTACAGAAGCACTGTGTCACCTTTCCAAATAAGGCAACACCAGAAAAAATAGACCTGTACACCCATTTTCAGCAGTTTAAAATCTTGGCAGCACGGGCATACATCCCAACATCGCCCATTTCAATGTATAAGTGCTTCTTAAGTCTTTCTTTTTTCCTTTGCATTCTGTCAGTCCCAATTGACTTCACCCATTATAAAATTGAAACTACAAATCCCAGAATGCAAACGAAAAAACACGACTAAACTTCACAATCTTAAACTGTGACATGTATTCCAAATAAACATATGTCATGCTGTGCTTTTGTGAATATTTTTTTTGGAAGCCTTTTTAGGAAAGTAAAAAAATGCATTGTCTTCACTTTTACAAGTTGTTACAGAGCTTCTGCAAATACACACACAAAACAACGGATGTCCAAGGCCAGGGACATCACCTCCAACCATCGTGGAGTTATGGCTGGGCTGCATCACACCTTTTCCCTTTAGGGAGATATTGGAACACTGCCGGGACTCCCTGGTGGGGAAAAGTTGTAAGACAGGCCATAAAGAACTTCAGGACAGTTGTTGGTGATGTCCCTGGCCTTGTGCATCCCTCTCCCATGAGGGTCTACCATCTCCAAGCACAGCAGTAATCCCAGGGAGCCCCGGAACGGTCCCATCCTTCCTCGGAGGGCGAAGCTGTAACACAGGTCAGCCGGAGTACCAGGATGGTTGGGGGTGATGTCTCTGGCCTTGTGGGTCGACCTTCCTCAAGATCTGCAGCAGTTGCTTGGAGCCCCATTCTTACCCGGAGGTAAAAGTTGTAACGTAGCCCAGCCAGAGCTCCAGGATGGACTTAGGGATGGTCAACCCACATGAGGGACAGCCATCCAAGGCCAGAAACATCACCCCCAACCATCCTGGACCTCTGGCTAGGCAGCATTACAGAACGGGACCCTCCCGGGGCTCCTTGGGACTACCATTGGACTTTTGGATGGTCAACACTTTTTCTTTTTCACCCAGGTAGGTGCACCCACACATGTGAGGTACCATTTTCATCGGGACACCTGTGTGAATGCAGGAAGGTAGGACATGTGTTGTTGGCAGCCTGTTTCGGTGTTTTGGAGGTGGGAAATGTCTGAAAATCTGGAGGTTATCTACAAGAGAAAATTCCTGCAAGATCTGCTCTGCGGAAACACTTGGGGTCACCAGTGGTTTAGCCTTTTCCCTTTGCGCCCAGGTAGGTGCACCCACACATGTGAGGTGCCGTTTTCGTCGGCACACCTGTGGGAATGCTGGAAGGTAGGACATGTGTTGTTGACAGCGTGGTTTGATGGTTTCGAGGTGGGAAATGCTTGAAAATTGTGTTTTTTTCTCTGAATTTCAGACTTTGCCGGGGCTTGTGGATAATGCATTCTGGGGCGATTTGCGCAAGTCAGACTTCTGTGGAATTCCACAGGTGTTTTCTTTTCCGAAATGCATGGGGTTCCCTATTTTCCTTGGTGGTTATGACACACCAGGCCCAAATCTGTAGGTTGTCCGAAAGAACAAATTCCCGCAAAATCTGCTCTGCCGAAACACTGGGGTTACCGCAGATTTAGCCTTTTTCCTTTGCGCCAAGGTAGGTGCACCCACACATGTGAGGTACCGTTTTTGTCGGGACACCTGTGGGAACGCGGGAAGGTAGGACATTTGTTGTGGGCGGAGTGTTTCGGTGTTTTGGAGGTGGGAAATGTCTGAAAATTGTGGGTTTTTATCTACATTTTCCTGATTTTTGCCGGGGCTTGTGGGTAATACATTGTGGGGTAATTCACACAAGTCAGACCTCTCAGGATTCCTACAGGTGTTTTATTTTCGGAAATGCACAGGGTTCCCTGTTTTCCTTGGTGGCTGCAACACCCCAGGCCCAAATCTGCAAGTTGTCCACAAGAGGAAATTCCTGCAAAATCTGCAGTGCCAAAACATTTGGGGTTACCAGTGGTATAGCCTTTTTCATTTGCGCACAGGTAGGCGCACCCCCACACGTGAGGTACCGTTTTCATCGGGACAACTGTTGGAATGTGGGAAGGTAGGACATTTGTTGTTGGCAGCGTGTTTCAATTGTTTGGATTTGGGAAATGTCTGCAAAATGTGTTTTTCCCCCTAAATTTTGGACTTTGTCGGGGCTTGTGGGTAATACATTCTGGGGCAATTCACTCAAGTTTGACCTCCATGGATTCCCACAGGTGTCTTCTTTTTGGAAAAGCATGAGGTTACCTTTTTTCCTTGGTGGCTGAGACACCAAGGAAAACCTGTGGGAAGCGTGAAGGTAGGACATTTGTTGTTTTCTCTTGGTTTTCATAATGTTTTCATACATTTGCTGCCACACTTTGTTACACAGCCCTTAAATTTCCCAAATGTGCCCTACAATTAGTCGCTGCCTTACGCACTGTACGCTTTTGTAACCTGCACAAGTCACCTTCCCTTCAAAAGGTCTGCCTGTGCTCTTTCAAAAAATGTATGCATGCCATTCCTCACCACATTTGTTTTCCTTATTTACACATGCTTAGTACGTCTGTTTAGGCCGTCAGCATAAAAATCCTGTGTACCATGGCTCACTTTTTGGCTTGTGGAATTGGTTGTTTTTTGAAACATTATGAAAAATGTGTGATTTCCTAACTGGAAGAGTCAGAGGAATGTAGCAAGACATTGCTTTTCTCAATATTCACAGAAGCCATTACCTTACAGGTCCAACCATGGCCAGCACATACCTTTTTTATATGTCATTTTTCCAATGTTTCCCCAAACTAAGGGATTTTATCCAACATAGTTGTTGCCTGACCTGCGCAAATCACCCCTTCCTAAACTTGGAATTTTGCCAACTATTCAGATATGTATGCCTTTTGGTCTTCCCATTCAGCTTTCCTAACCTCCTCTTCCATTCTGCCCATTCCGCCCAGGCATGTTTTATTGGGAAAAAAGGGCAAAATCGCCTACCTCGCACAAAACTGATGGTAGCCTTACAAAAATATTTTTTTGGTTTCCACTCAAACTGTTCTTGAAAGCCTGAAAAATGTCAAATTCAGCAGAGCAACCCCAGGCTTCTATGTACATCATTTTATTGGCATTTTCTGAAAAAACACAAAATGTGCTCTCTTTTTGCTAATTTACTCTCACCCCCATAAAGCCTTGGTGGCGTTATGACCGCCTACATGCGGGAAGAAAATGGGCCAAATATGCCTGAGATATCACATGTAACAAAAACATTACAAGGGATTGAATGGTTATATGTACGAAATCAACAAAAAAGGACTTGGCACTGGGGGATACCAATGGTAGTTAAGGGGTTAAAAGACCCGGATGTGCACGTTCCATCTGGAGACCCACACAGGGTCTGCAGACATCGCAGCCACTCAAAGGGTTGGGGGGGGGTTTAATTTAAATTTCAGTTATTTATTCTTTAGTGGTGGCTCTGAAAAGAACCTTTGTTTTTTCGTTTGTTATTTTAGGTTTGTTAACAAACTCCTTTTTCCCTTTGTTTTGCTTTTATGTACAGTATTATTATACACTGTACATTTTCCCTTACAATTCCCTTTACAATTTTCTTACAGGAACATGTTCAATGCATTCCTAATATTGTAGAGAATAATCACATTTTCTACATCTGTAAAATGAACTCCATCTTCACCAAAACAATTCACACCATCAGGCCTTATTTTGTCATTCTCAAAAGATGACATTCCTGAAGCATATAAAAAAGCAGATACAGCTTTATTGACAAACTGACTCGATTCTTACATTTCTGGCTTCCATAAAGAGTCACACATCCACTCCCCAATCACATCCAAAACCTTTACACCTAACCCTGTCATCTCAGTTCAACACTTCAGATGTACACTTGAACTCTGAGAGTACATATTGCCTGTTAATCAAAGGCATCTGCATAAAAAACTACTCTGAAACTGTCCAAGATTTCTATTTCCAGATTCAACAAAATCTGCATCTAACAAGACATAGCACAGGTAAGCTTATATAAAAAAGACAAAATCATCAGCTCCTTAAAATAATCTGTGTATATTGAGGGTTTCTGCTAGTTACCCTTTAATAAGCTTCTCAATAAGCATATTCTGTTTTGAACCACACCAGAAAATGGTATGCATTGCAGTATTCAGCACCTGCTCCCATGAAGCAGCAAATAATTATAATGCTCTGTGTTTAAAAAAGTTTCTTTTTATTAACAATTTCATTAAAGTAAAAAAAATGCATTTGCGCATTTACAGCACCACTGTGCGTCACTTTTTCATAAAGGAAAGGAAAAGCAAATAAAATACATTTGAAGACGATTTTTAAATGCCACTTTGTCTATGCCAATTTCATATATTTGCAGCACATGCAAGCAAATAAAATACATTTGAAGACAATTTTTAAATGCCACTTTGCTTATGCCAGTTTCATATGTTTGCAGCACATGCATGGATCCCAATATCACCCATTGCAATCTGCAGGTGCTTATCAAGTCTTAATTTTTCCTTTGCATTCTATGACTTCCAATTCAACTTCTCCAATTATAAAACTCAAACCACAAGTCCCAGAATGCAAAGAAAAAACAGGACTGGACTTGAAGATTCAAAACTGCTGTGACATTTATATTGAATGAAACATATAAAATGGTGTGCGTTTCAAAATGTTTATTTTTAAAGGCATTTTCATAAAAGTAAAAAAATGCATATGTGCATTTATAGCAGTCACTTTTTCATAAAAGAAAGGAAAAGCAAATAGAATAGATTTGTAGACCATTTCTTAATGGAAGTTAGTATCTGCCAGTTTAATATGATGGCAGTACACGCATACATCTCAACATCACCCATTACAATCTGTAGGTACTTATCCAGTTCTGTTTTTTTACTCTACAAACAGGGATTTGTATTCCATCTTTTAATAGGAAAAGTGGAACGTCAAGTCCCATAACGCAAACAAAAAATCTAGGACTACATAAACACCTACAGATTAGAATGAACCATGTTGGCAAGTATGCATATACTCCTAACATATTAAACTTTCACACACCAAGTGCCATTTAAAACTGTACCACAAATCTTTCCATCAACTTTTCTCTTCTTTTACAAAAAATACTCACAGAGCTTCTATAAATGCACATATGCACTTCAAAATTTTCATAAAAATGCTACTATGAACAAACATTTGTAAATGTCCAGCAATCTCATTAACTATTTTTTCCAACAACTCCTCCTACCTTCATAAATAACAACCTTGCTTACTAAAATTACGTCACCATTACCACATATACCCACTAACTTTTTTTTACAATTACAGGTCACAAGCACATTGCCGAAAACAAGTACCGAAAAAGAATACCTTTCACATCCCACAAAGTAAGTACATTAATTTACCATGCATATGTATATAATTGCAACAGTACAGTTTCAGTATATATAACCCCAGACTACTCTTTGCAAACCAACATTTCTTTCACTCTAACTCATTATATTACACCATTCACACTCTTTCTATTACCATCTAAACACCACCATTGCAACACCCACTGCTTTCCTGAAAACATCAGAATGTCCCTACTGATTCAGTCACACCACCACTCCCTTACTCACTATCCCAAAGCCATCACACCTCTACAGACTCTTACTCTCTAACCTTCCTAACCATACCTATTATGCCACCTCACAATCAAATTTCACTCTAACCTCTCCAATCACACCCACATACCCATTCACAATACATACATATAAATTCCACAACTTTCAAACCCCAACTTTCTCTTTTCCCAACAGACACAACAAAATGCCTACCAAAAAGCAACTCTGTAGAAAAGAAAGGAAAAATAGAGCAAATAAGAATGAAAGCAAACCATATAGCCATCCACCTTCAATGAATGTATAGAAAACATTAAAACAAAAGAGCTTCTAACTTTACTCAACCTTACTCAACAAAACTAAACCAGCCACAACTAAAAATGGTAAGGCCTTGCTTTCAAAAAGTAAACAAAATATGTGCAAAGAAAAGCAGACCTACTAATGAACCTAACACTGTATCTACCATTTATCTACATTTTTACTAAAGAGAATATTGTTTATATTAATTTTAAACAGAATAAAACCAAAAACTAAATTAATCAATAAATTGCAGAATGTACTTCTAAACATGCACAATGCCAATGTAGATACCTTTTCAAACTTCTCTGAAGGTGAATGGATTCATACAAGCAGCAAAGAACCAAATTTTAATGTAGAGGTTTATAAACACGAATGACAAAATAAAAACAGTAATTGTCGAGGGTATGAACTGGTAGGAGACACCATTATGGCAAAAGAAAACCTTATAGAAAAAACATCCCCAACAAACTTTCAACCAAATACTCCTTTCACCCAAACAAACCGTCCAGCGTACACATAAACATGCAGCTCAATGTGTGAACGTATGCCAACAATCCTTTAAATCTTTACGACAATTCCTCCATCTCTATGTGAAACTAACAGACAAAAGTAAAATGAAAACTTTACAAATCATGGACGTTAATTACCCTGAATTTTAGGAACTAGTTGTAAAAGCACCTTCCACCACATCAAAATGTTAGCAACACACCATTCCGCTATACAGAATCTTGTGGATAGACTATACTATAAAAAAGGTCCTGCTCTACAACTGCAACATTTAAATAACATTCTCCTACATCAAACAGCCAAAGAACTGCTTCAATAAATAGAGCACATCCAATGTAACTACTTTGGAACTGAAGTTAAATTAGAAAATTCAGTACCTGCAGAAAACATCACAGAAAACCGCAAAAAACCCAAACCTCATAACCACATACAAAAAAGAAATAGCTACACTATAAAACACATCAAGTATGTGTCTGTTGTCACAGAACCTTTAATAAAAAAGAACACAAAATAGTAGATATGGCCTATAAAATAGAGGACAATGAGGAATCCAAATGAATCCCATTAGCTTTATATCTAACTGCAGAAACAAAATTCAAAATAACTGACCCCTCAATAGTTTGGACGTACTGCAACACAGAGCTTGACAATAACCAAATGCCATCACATGTTATAACTAGTAACAGAGCACCCATTTCAAGCTATAATACACCTTCAACCAAAATCAGCTTAATTACCTCAATCTGAGTTACTAAAGGGCATCCATGGCAAAGTAGTATATTTGCCATTAGATCTGAAAGAAAATGTTGTAACTCTAGGAGTCCAATGACCAATAGATCAATCTGTGATTGTACTAGTTTATGGTATACCATCAAAAGACAACATGAGTGTCAGCAACTAGTCGAAGTTAAACAAGTCAAAGTTAAACAAGCCCTACAATACCTGAAACAAAACAATGATTACTACAAAAATATAAACATAGAGGAAAACTTAAGAGAAACCACCCAAATAATTCAAGATTCTCCTGCAACTGGCCGATTTGAACATGTTAATCCCGTTACTGCAGCCAACATTTTAGACCGATATACAATTCTACCATTACACTGCTAAAACACCATTGAAGATTCATAAGAAACATTTCAAATGCATCAAGCCAAAGGATCCCCAATGAGCACATGGGAAAAATGTGCAGAACTGTGTTCTTTTTCTCTACTCTTTCCTACAGGAAATGGAGGAAGATGTGATGAAAGGTCCACAGAAAAAAGGTGGATCAGAATATCGCTCTGTATGATTGTATTCTGAAGACCTCAAACTCATACAAAATGTGGTATACATTTGTCACCTCCTGTTTGAAAATGAACTAGCAACTCTGTGTTATGGAGTTGAACACTTTCATAACAAGATCTCATTTCTTAAACATGTCCGCTACCCAAGTGCTTCAAAAAATAAAAGAAAAAGAAAAAGAATACTGGTTACAATGTCACACTGATGTACGTTGTATGCTTAGGAACCTGGGCCCATCTACACGGTTTGTTACGTGTGCTGAGTACGTGTGGGATGACTTGCATGAATTCCTATGCACTGCAAACCAAAAAAAAATAGGGAATAGATCTAAAAACATGAGGAGAACTCTGTTTTCTTGACCCTGTCATTGTATCAAGGTACTTTCACCATCGCTTCATTACAATGCTGCACTTTATCTGCAATAAAACTACCCCTCCGCTCGGAGAAGTCCAACACTTCTTTTGGAGAAAAGAATCCCCTAAAAACACTTACAACATTAAAAGGGATGAAGCTTTCAAGTACATCAATGATTATAATGCAATCAATGCAATCATTGCCCTCTTGTGGAATGTAAAAATAGACATACAATACATTGCAGACAATTCCACTGCAGTTGCAAGATATGTCACAGCCTATCTCACCAAAGCTGAGAACACATACCTCTGGGATGACATATTATTTGACAAAACACTGTCACAAAAATTGTACAGCTTCAGTATAAAAATGCTTTCCCATAGAAAATACAGGTGCTATGTAGCTGCAGACCGTTTACCAGGTAAATCCTTATATGGCAAATCTGAACACATTGTCTGGCTAAACCTTTGTCCAGCTTCATCCCAAAAAAGAGTACTAAAATCCTACCAAGCGATAGAAAAAATTGCCAGAAATGATTCCAACAGCCAGGACTTTTTAAAAAACAATTTTATTAACAGATACTACCCAAACAGAAGTACTGCTTTGGAAATCATGTGCTTGTCATACATAGCCCAAAACTACTCCTACAAAAACTATGTCAAACCAGATAAGAAAACTGGCAAATATTCAGCCTCAACTTGTGAAGGAAGCCTAGTAAAACTTAACAAACCCAGCCTAATTAATCATATAAAGTTACCATTTAAATTTCCACAACATAGAGAACTGTATTACATGGCCCTACTACAACTTGTAAAACCTTGGAGAAAAGAAGAAAAATGATTAGGTGACTATGACTCCTTTGAAACTGCATTCCAAGCAAATGAAACCAGTATAACAAATGTCAATTTCAAACAATACATTGAAATGTTCGACACTGAATGCCAACAAGAGTAAGAAATTGAAGCTCAGCTAGATGAAGACACTCCTGAGGGCAGTCAACTTTCCCTTACAGGAAGCCAAGAACCACTTGGAGAACCATTTATTCAAAATGAAGCAGAAATAGCCACGACTGAGGTCAATATAAACAATCTGAAGAAGACTTGTCCGTGCTCAAATCACAGCTAAATGATGAACAACCCACCATTTATCTAGACGTCACTAAAGAAATTGAACATGGTTTTAAACATGAAACTAAAATGTGTAGCGATAACATTATTAATTAAAATAATGAGCACATTTCTACAAACCTTAACAAACAACAACCTTGTGGCTGTTGGTACAGCCCACACAGGGTTAGCTGCCTACAACTGAGGAGGTATAACTTTACACCAACTTTACACCAACTACTCTTCCTTCCAGTAGAACACCAGAATAAAATAGAATACTACAAATTATCAGCAGATGCTACTACTGAAGTGTGCAGAATTCTGGAACACATGAAAGTGCTACTAATAGCTGAGGTAAGCATAGTTTCTAACCTCATGTTGGCTTTAATACACCTCAGAATGCAAGTCAGAAAAACCGACTATGAAGAAATGTTTGGAGGAAAACATGTTATTGTTTTTGGAGACTTTCTAAAGTTAATACCAATAAATGGTGAACCTATTTTTACATTAGGATACAAACAATGCAGCAACACACTCGCAGCATTGGAAATGTAAATCGTTGGCAACATTTTCAGTACAGAGAACTAACTCAAAACATGCATCAGTCTGCAGATCTCACTTATGCTAAAATGTTAAAAAGCATTAGAACTATCTCCAACACAGCCCAATTGAAGCAAATATTAACTTTGTGCCTAAACAGCAGAGTAATTCTAAAACATAACCTTGATGTAGAACAAGGTTTAGTTAATGGAGCAATTGGTACAGTTGTTGGTGGCTTCCAAACATATTCACATGACAACAACATTCAGTTTGACAATATCCTGTTTGTCAAGTTTGTCAAACTCGCAGAAGTTAAATAAATTGGCTGCACAATAGCATGTGTCCTTCCTTTCAAAGACATGTACATTTGCAGAGAACACTTTTATCTATCTCTTGCATATCCTGTCACTATTCCCAAATTGCATGGTCTATACCCTAGATCAGGCATTGCTTGATATTTACAGCAGAGTCTTTAAGGACGGTAAGAGTTATATAGTTATATCTGCCTACACTCCATAGTCTATTCCTAGTTAACGTTGATGCAAACAAAGTCAATTCTGGCATTCCTTGCATCCTAGAATACAGCAGTCTGTGGACACTGTACACCCCCCATCTAAATATGTACCCTGTACTTCAAAAAAAGAAACCTTTTAAAAGACAAATAATAGAAACAGAAGTCATAGCAGTTTTCCACAATACCACTAGAAAAGCAACAGCCAACTCCTCCATCAAACAATACAAGCACAACACTATCAACTACAAAGCAAGTTCACATCCATCAGAAAAGAAAGACACAAATGTCTCTTCTGCACAAAGATCTGCATTCCCATCCAACAATCCACAAACAGAACTCTCAAAACAAGTGGAGTAAATTGCTGTGCAAATTTAACAATCAATCTTCTCTTCCAATTGCCACCAATTGTTCACAACATTTACTTAACGACTCGGACCAGTTGTGTTTGCAAATGCTCATCCTTCATAAAAATGCGACAAATAATGCTGACAGCACTTACAGTGTCTCATGTATGAGGCAAGAATTGGACTACTGTGCAGGAATGTTAAAATGGACCATAAACACACAAGAAGATCATCAAGACCTCTTAATGTACTTTATGCAAATACTGAAACCAAAAAACATTCCTATAAAAGAAATCTTCCAGATTTCATACTTGTGAAAACATGCATGCACTCTCTGCAACCATGTTGCACAAGAGCACATCCCTAATAAACAGATTTGTATATGTATCCATACCAAATTGTGAATCCATTCCATTTCACTAGCTTCTGCAGAATGCAAATCTAGCATACTATGCCATTATTGCAATTCAGACAACAGTTCCAGTATTGAAATCAACTCACATAGCCAATAATCATACTAATACATCTTAGGTACAATGCAGATTACACCAAAAATAAGCTTACTAGCTTTGCACAAATACACATTCTATAAGCACTATCCTCAATTGCACTACAATCACACATACCACATACTTTCTACTCCACCTACAGTACCTATAATTACTATACACATATTACTATAATGGTTGTGGCCTACAGCCATGTCCCCAAAAATGTGGCCACTGGCCACAACCAGCACAATATAATTAAACCATATAACAAGTACATGCAATACATGTGCAAATAACAAAACTCACCCTGAACCTCAGCCATTGAATCCGTGTCTGGGGACACTGAAATTGACTGCAGACTGCAGATCCTATTGTCACCTGTATTAATAGCTACATATCATCGTTATTCTACTCCCCCACCCTTTCCAGGCCCGTTTTCAGACATCAAACATCAAAAAATGTGTTTTCCAGACTTTTTCCCCAGTGCTCTGTCCGCATACACCAAAATGGCAGGCATTTCCAATTATATGAATCTGCTCATGCTTTTTAGCACCCGATCAGTGGGCGCGTCCGATATCTGCATCCATCACAATGGCCTCTGGACATTTGTGATGTCATCTTTGATGTCATTGGTGTTAGTTTTAGCAATGCACGGTGGTGGCGTGAGTAATGGTTCCTTAGTTTACCATAACCTGCGAATTTCAGGGGATTTCGGGTTTTACTTGAAACCATAACGTCCCTTTAACAACGTTTGTTTACTGAATTTCATAGGTTTTTAGTAGCGCAACTTAACCATAATGTCCCTATAACAAAGTTGTTTTACTGAATTTCATATTTTTAATAGCGCAACTTAACTTAACCATAACCTCCCTTTATCAAACTTTTTTTTATTGAATATACATATTAATAGTGTGAATTTGATACATGTTTAGTAGGATTCCCTTACTTTATATACATGTAACATAGAACATACTGAACACCCAGCTAGTGAATTTGATGTCCACGGACTGTGCGTATGTCTTCGGACGGACAGGGACAACACTACCCAAAAACTCAGGGGGTACCTTAAATTGTTCTATCATGCCATATACACACTGAACACGTTCAAAAAGCTGCACATAAACACATTGAGGCTGATTCATGGATTTATTTGCGCTGAAAAACGGGGATTTGTGCGCCATTCTGCCCGCAAATCCCCTTTGTTAAACAGGGATTTGCGGGCAGAATGGCGCACAAATCCCCGTTTTTCGGCGCAAATAAATCCATGAATCAGCCCCATTATATGTAATAATAAATAAGAACCATACATTTAAATAGCATATGTACTAAAGTGGAATATACCAAAACAAAAAAAGATATGCCTCCACCATAATTACCTAGAAACTGCACAGCAAGAAGCAACAGCAGACCTACACAACAGTAACAACAAAACATACCAGAAACTAGTAAGTAAACTTCAATTTTCTTATATATTTCTAAACTTTCTGTATTAGGTACGCTAAAATTAATATATTTTCTTTTACACAGAAATGTCCAGTACTTTGGAATGGCTTGAAGAAAAATTCCCACGTGAGGAAATGAGTGAAGACAGTGATACTAATGGTAGACACTTCTCTATATAAGCAAATTAATAATCATTACTTTATGTCTTTATGTGTACTTAACATATATATATATATATATATATATATATATATTTTAACAGACCATACAAACATTGAAAATAATATACCAAAAGAGACATTACAAAATACTCTGCAGCGCATGGAACAAAAAATGTATATGCTTTTGGAAAATTTCAATCTTTTGAAACATTTTGTGCAGCACCACATAAAAGAAAAAAAATAAATATCATTGTCCCACATGCACCTGGTCCCCTCTCCATGTCCCAGTCAACTATCCACAAACCCTCACCACCAACAAAAACATTATGATGAGACTTCCATCCCTTCATTCCCTCCCATCCATCCTCTCCAAACCCCTAATTCCCCTGTATTTATGTCAGTTCCTGCTTACCCATCTCTTTCATAAATTTTATATCTGTATATAATAAAAAGAAATATTATGTGTGGCTTAATTCACTTGTTTTTTTTTTAGGCAGTTAGGGTGTCTGCGGACAGCACGGGTGTGCGGAATGTCCGCAATTAACAAAAATGGGGGTGCCCTAAGGACATTATACCTGTCCGTACTGTCCGCAAGCAAGATGGAACTGTTCTGAGAACATACTTGGTGTCCGGAATGTCCGCAATTAACCAAAATGGCGGTGTCCTAAGGACACTATACCTGTCTGTACTGTTCGCAACAAGATGGAACTGTTCTTAGAACCTACTTGGTGTCCAGAATGTCTGCAATTAACCAAAATGGCGGTGTCCTAAGGACACAATACCTGTCTGTACTGTTCGCACCAAGATGGAACTGTTCTTAGAACCTACTTGGTGTCCGGAATGTCTGCAATTAACCAAAATGGCGATGTCCTAAGAACATTATACCTGTCCGTACTGTTCGCAAGCAAGATGGAATTGTTCTTAGAATACACTTGGTGTCCGCAATGTCCGTAATTAACCAAAATAGAGGTGTCCTAACAACACTATACCTGTCCGTACTGTTCGCAAGCAAGATGGAACTGTTCTTACAACACACTCGGTGTCCGGAATGTCCACAATTAACCAAAATGGAGGTGTCCTAAGGACACCATACCTGTCCGTACTGTCCGCAAGCAAGATGGAACTATTCTTAGAACACACTTGGTGTCCAGAATGTCTGCAATTAACCATAATGGAGGTACTCTCCGTAGAACATCCATGCACATGCACACCACACCCATAAGTCCTACGAACATCGCGCCTGTCCGTAACTGTCCATCTCACATGTGTCGCACTTTTAATTAGTTTGAGGACCCGAACACTGTCCGTAGAACATCTGCGTGCATGCGCACAACCGTTCCCACACATTTGGTGTCCTGTGGACACCAGTCCCATTCACGGACGTGTTCGCGACGTCATCATGTGACCATACCCACACTGAGCATTTGTCCTGATTTGCAGAACCTGTCCGGGTCCCCAAACATTTTAAAAGTACTTTTTTGGCCAATCCAAAGTATTTTACACCATTCACCATTGCACATGTCCCAAACAATGACCCTGGCTTTCTACATACTTTTTGGAACTTTTTGAGCCTTTTAGGGGTGTTCGATCTGTCCGCGGACAGCGCGGCTTTCCACAGAGCATGCACCTGCACCCCTATAAAAGGCCACACCCCAGAGCTCATCCTCATTGTGCTTCTGGTAACCTGACAGAGCATTGTCTATTTTGGCTTTTGCTAATCTTGCTGCTCTTGCTGCTTCTCATCATCAAACCTAATTGCATCTATGGTTGCTGCTGCTCCAGCTGGTGGTACTTGTGCCTCAGCAGTACCCCCACCCCTTCCACCATCACCACCTTCCCAAGGGCCTGCAGAGGGGAACAGGCATGAGGATGTAGAGGAGGAGGATGAAGAGGATGAGGTAGTGGAAGTCCCTACTACCAGCACTCGCCGTGAGTCTTGGGTGTGCCAGTTATTTCCGATTCATGGTGGAGTGCCAAAAGTGTGTGCGAATAAGGTCACCTGCAACCAGTGCAAAATGATGCTGAGTTGTGGGAAGCCTGGTTCGTACAGCTTTGGTACGACATCCATGAAGCGACACCTAAGGTTGTTCCACGGTGGGGCTATTTGCAAGGTTGTACCTTGTGATAAACGTAGTAGGTTGAGTTCCTCTACAACATCCTCTGTTTCCGCTCCTGTCACCACAAGAGACACTCCTGTGGGACAGTGCATCCCTCCAGCTGCCTCACAGGCCATCCATGATGCTGTTGACCCTTACCTTTCGAGGGTCACAATATTGTGTATGTACTGCGATGCAGTACTCTGCATGGGGGAGAGTCTTCGGACTGCTTTCGAGACTGTGGTCACGGAGCATGAGAAGGTCTGCTACCTACCTAAATAAGGCCCACCCTACATATTCCTCTCTCCACCTCCCTTTCTTATCCCTGTGGTTGGCGTGCCTTCCTTGCCCTCCTTTCCCCTCCTTTCCTTGTGTGTCTTGTGAAAAAAAATATATAAAACAACAAACCCCTCCCAAAAAAAGGCTATTTTCAGAGCCGCCTTTCACAGTTTAAAAATAGAAGTGACAAATAGATAGTGCAGGGCCCTGTGCATTTTTTAGAAGTCCGCGGACAGTTCGCGGAGATATCAAATTTTGGGTTGCTGCCCTATCAAACCCATTGCACTTTTCTCTGGGAGGAAGTGGTGGGTCTGAAAAGAGCATTTTGTTGGGGTTTTTAAATTGTGAACACCTACTGCAAAATAGATTGCTGTAATTCCAAAAAAGGTTGCAATGCATTTTGTACATTTCTCAGAAAAATCTGATTGCCAGCATAAGTAAGATGGACTCCATCTCTGCGAAAAATGTATGTGCTACGAAACATAATATTTTCATTGTGAAAAGAGGACATGCCAACATCTCTTAAAAAAGCACAAACAGCCTTATTGACATTGCGCCTCCCTTTCTCCATTTGTGGACAAATGAAGAAGAACGCAGCAACATTTTTCACTACGCAATACGAGAAAAAATTACTTAGGAATTTGAAATCATGTCCATGACCTTCCAAAGTCCTCCTTTCATTGCAAATTGCAAAGAAATTCCAGACACATGTCCTAAACTGTTCCCTCCACAAAGAATTATAATTATGTCTGGATTATGCTGTGTCTCCAAAGTAGCACAGAGAGGTACCAAGTCCACCCACTTCCTTCCACGCATTCCATTCCAGTGCACTTCCACATGAGGGAATACAAGATCTGCAGCTACTCCACAGAGTTCTGCATGCACCTCCAACCAATGTATCCATGAGTCTTCCAAAATCCAGATAATCTGTTTTCTGAAACACACAGCCATAGCTATCTGTTCTTCTCTCGGGAAAAAGACTTTCTGACAAAATCTCTCCTTACACAACACACCCATTAACTTTATTGACCAATCCCTTGCTATACTTTTCTCATTTGCATGCCTCTCTACCCCAAAATCCCTGTATGTAGTATGTGGTGTCCGCAGACAACCGCCAGATCTGCAGACATATCGAAAATTTGAGCATGGTGAATTTAAATTTAAATAGTGTGCCCCATTCCCCTTTGAGGTTGAAAAGAGCTGTTTTTTGGTTTTTTTGTAGCTTGACAGACACCTGTTATTTTGTATTTTTTTCTTTTTTTTCTTACTTTACTCCTAAAACCTTCACATAACCTTCTCCAAAGCAACCCTTACATTCCAAAACAGCATGGCAATTTCCATAAAAGATAAATAAATGACATCCTCTTTGAAATAAACAGCATTACTGGGATCAATATTCTCATTATTACAGAAGAACATACCAGCTCTAAGCACACATGCATCGGTTGATTGCACACCTAGCAATGTTTTGGAATGATGTTCAGTACTGCTTCAACCAAGTGTTTCAAATCTGCCAACAAAGTAGGGGCACTGACATAGCCCAAATGGAAAGCACCACAGTGCAAAACTACCACATGGGGACTCTTCATCCTGCCCATATCTTCACAAACTTGTACAATTCCCGGTACATTGCAATCAGGCACAGTGCTCCACTACACATAACCTCTTTCAACACAAATCCACAACCTCAACACCTGATTGGCTAATACCTACAGTCCCCTTACCATGCTGGATTTGCTGGAAAACCTCGGATGTGGCACCCCCTGTCTGCGGACAGCCACGGTGTCCGCGGAGCACATAACTCTTAGACAGCCCTTCTACCCTTTCCATTTCACTCTCTGTGCCATTCCCTCATTGGATACAGCTAGGCAGTCACACGCCATCCACCAATCACATCCAATACCTCTACATCTAACTCCATCATCAGAGTTCAGCACTTCAAATGTACTGTTGATCACTCTGAGTTCAAGTTTCATTTCATTGGAAAGCACCTACTACAAAAACTTCTCCAAGATTTCTACTTGCAGCTGCATGCCTATCCACATGCATGAATACAAACTACAGGTATGCATATTTTATGCAGAGTACATGTACAACTCTATGAATGCATATAAACAGACTAACTGCCACTTAACCTGTATAACCTATCAAATGAACTTACTATTAGTTTTCCCACCTGCTATAATCAACTGTCACCTCCAAACCTGTCTGCTATCTAAATTCTTTTTTTACACACACAACTATCTAAAAAATCATAATATTAAAAGATGGGAGAAATAACAGTATAATTGTAGACAAACACTTAATAGTGTATTATAAAATGACACCCATCAAGGATAAGTTCATGCATCTGTATACACTCACACGGATAAACATTATCATTGAAAATCTCCCAGCTGAAATAACACCACTGCCTGTACATCACATCCTTCTCCTTTATTACCCACACCTTCACAAACGCATACATTCTATGCTTTTCTATACAGTTTCTGCCATTTACCTTATAAAAATAGCAAAACAAGTATTTCATTATTTCTTCTATCTCCTAACATGCAATAACACATCCTTAAGAAACCAAGTGAGTTTCATATATTTAGTATTCTACTCTTTTGCAAAGCATATTGAACTAACATATTGTAAGTAAAATATAAAGGCTAACCATAGTCAAAGGAAACTGCATTCACACACTATGTTCAGTTATCAACAATACTACTACAAAAACATAAAAAATAAATGTCTAAATTAACATCAGTGCACTAAAAACACAACATTACTAACTTCTTTCTTTTACAATTGCAGTGAAGACCACTCTCCTGAAAAGCAGCAGCATCTGAAGTTCAAACAACTCAGAAGAAACCTGCTCATTTGAAACAAAAAAAGTAAGTACAATACTTCCATAATATTCTTACTGTTACTGAAACACACTGTGGGGTTGATTCATGGCATTAGTGTACCAAAAAATCGGATTTTTGCACCATTCTGCCCACAAATCCCTGTTTCTTAAACAGGGATTTGCAGGCAGATTGGCGCACAAATCCCAATTCTTTGGTGCACAAATTCCATAAATCAGCCCCTGGAATGTTAGTACTGCAGAACAAAGAACTGTTTTAAATCTATACCATTAGATTTAGTATTAGTGCTTCTCCTCACCACTAGCTTACTTTCTGCTGTAGTCTGAACTCAAGTATAGTAACACACAAATACATCCTTACCATCATACTGAGACACTCATGCACACAGAACACATACATTGCAGAGCAGCCCAACACATACCTTCTTTTTTTTAACAGACCCCGAAGAATGCCTACCAAAAAGCAAGTCCGTAGATAGCAACGCAGAAGTAGAGCAAATGAAAATAAAAGTGTCCAAAATAAGCATCCATATCTAGCAGAATTTGTACAAAAAGTTCAACCAAAAGATCTAATAGAGTCATTAAGCTAAACAAAACAAGCTTCCAGTACAAAAACTTTGCCTCCTCTTTCAAAATATAAAACAAAACAGAAAGTAATTAAGATGAATTCAGCTACCACTACTGCTAACACTGCTCCTATACATCTTGATGTAGTGGCAAGTAACCATACCAAAAAAGTATTTTGCAAAAAATGTTCCACCACAGAGTCCTGCAGAATCTTATAAATACAGGAGAGAAATCATGCATAACCCTTAAAACCTATCATAGAGAATTTATCTTAGAAGCTCTAATAGACAGTACAATCCATCTCAAAAGGAAGTTATTTATTTTAGTGTTAAACAGAATGAAAACACTAACAAAACTAACTACTAAATTACAAAAAAGACTTCTCAATAAACGGAATGTCAACAAAATTAATTTCTTAAATATCTGTGGAGGTGATCCATGCACCCAGGATTCTAGGCCCTGGCCACAACCACTACAACATAATACAGCCATGCATTCAAACATTGTGATACTGGTACATGGATTCGACAAATATGTGTACAGAGGGCAATTTTATTTTACTGATCGTTTGGGTAAGTCGTTATAACCATACGTTGATCGATCGTAAAAAAACTCCTATGCATCTTACCAAGGGTGGCCAACTTTATAGAATGGTTCCGCAGGACACTTTAGACTTGATAGTGCATCAGAAGTGGGCTGCAATGAATGTAGTTCCATATGGTGTAATTTGTGCCCCCTGTTTTTCATTTGGGAATGAAATAAGACAATTTGAGATTAAATTGTTTGGCTCAGATCACACACTTTGGTTAGGGAGTGAAATAAGACACTGTGAGATATGTTGAGCAAAATGAGTGTGACTTTAGCTTTATTTTCCCATTCTGAAAGAAAGGTCACAGCAGCACCAGGCACACTACTGTGAAACAAAACCTTCTCACTTGACTTTCAAATTCATATTCTTATTTCAAATACAGCATGGTGCATTGGCACTTCTAATCACTCCGAATTCACATTTCTTAAGGGACAAAAGTCCTTGCTAATATTCTGCAGTACACTTTAGACATGGTAGCGCATCAGAAGTGGCCTGCAGTGTGCGCAGTTCCATATGTTGTAATTTGTGTCTCTTGTTCCCCATTAGGGAGTGCAATAAAACAATTTGAGTTTAAATGGTTTGCCCCAGATCACACACTTTGGTTAGGGAGTGAAATAAGAGACTGTGAGATCAAAGGATTTGCTGAGGATCACATATTTTGGTTAGTGAGTGAAAATTGGATGTGGGACATTTAAGCAGTTGACCACATATATTTCGAGGTTTATGTGATATACATATTTATTAATGCTTTGTTTATAGAAATTCCTTGGAAAAAACACATACAAAATAAAAAAATGATCATCTCACAATTAACTAACCTTACACTATATAACTTGTTATAGAAATATGTTGAGCAAAATGAGTTTGAATTTAGCTTTATTTTCCCCATCCTGCATGAAAGCTCACAGCAGCACTAGGGACATTAGTGTGAGACAAAACATTCTCACTTGACTTTCAAATTTATAGTCCTATTTCAAGCACAGCATGCTGCACTGCCACTTCCAATCACTCCGAATTAACATTTCTTAAAGGACAAAAGTCCACGCTAATATCCCCCTGACCCTTATCGATGTCTAGTTGCTGCCATTGGAATGCTCTCTGGACAAAGAGCAACATGTTAAAATGCTGCACACCCTGGGAGAGCTGCACTTCTGTTCTTCTGCCCTGACCTTCAACTATCACACATAAGTGTGAGCTCAGGGCAGAGAAGGCTTTAATGAGTCAGGGGGGTCAAGGCAAATTCAGGACTTTTGGTGGCTCGTAGAGGGTGCCTGCAAATCGCCGGACAAAACCCATTAATGTGGGTAAGTCCCACAAACTACGGGACGTTTGGCCATTTTAATCTTACCTTCATTTTCCCTACTTTTACAGAGGTGAAAAGAATGTGTTGGCCTCGGCCATCTTGTGCTAATCCTATGTGTGGATCGATTGACCTAACTTTAAGTGAGGACGCATCAATAAATCACAGCACCCATCCCCGAAGCTGACATTAGTTGACATTAGTTTGATCTACCTTTGCAGTCTTTGATAAAACTGATGGCGAGCCGGTCTTTAAAGAGTATTATCAATTTGTATACATGATGGGTTGGGTGCTGCTTAGAAATGACTAGTACTACTCAGACTGCTGAACGTATCAGAAAATGGGGAAAGGTTACAGTTGCTAGTCACTAGTTCTTGCGCACCTTCAGTTTGTCCTCACAAAAGGTTAATGAAATTCTTGAAACTTAATTCATACATCAAAAAAGATTTTTTAATTGATTCGATATTTCAATATTCCCCTCAACACGTGTTTCCCCAATTTCATTGGTTCTTCAGGAGGGTACCATAATCCTGGTTAAATTCCATAACATTCATTCAGTACATTGTATTCAAAATATCTGTCAGAAAATAACCAAAAGAAAACCGTTTTTATAACATAATAGATGTGCTTATGCAACCGTGTAAAAAACAATTAAACAATTAGATTCAAAAGGACCTCTATTTTTAGGTTAAAGAGAACTGGGCTGTTAATTAAATTACGTTTAGCTCATTCTGTTACTGTGCAAATGCGAACATGTGTAAAAATTCACATGATAGTATAGTTGAAACGGAATAAAAAAGGAAGGTTAATAATGGAGATTCTCCTTTTGAGCATTCTCACCTTGTTTGGCGTTCCCAAAAAAGTATTTGGATTTTTTGCAGAAAGCTTGTGGTTTAGGAATATGTTCTGTTAATGCCCCTATGCTTGTTCAGATAACTTCAATTTTGTGATCAACGTTTCTTTCCTTGAATTGTGTGCTATGCACAATGGTCTAAAATTTAATAGAAAATGATATTCCATTAAGGGTGATAACTACTCTAATTACGGAAATCTGTATGTTTAGACAGTACAGATGTGCTATTTAAAGCATTTTAGTTCTTATCTTAAAGTCTTCTGTTTAAGACTCTTTTATTTCAGTAAACATCCTTCATTCCGAAGTATTGTTGGGGCATGGACTGACTTAAAGATGGTCGCCTTAAATACGCCATGCGTCATGGCGTTCAGAATCTAAGTTCTGAGACACCATTTTGGATCGGCGAGTTTAGTTGGTTATATATGCCATATTCTTGAGACTGAAAGAGTCGGTTATATTCAGAAATATGTGAATGTAAACCTATTTTGATGAGTAAATAGTGCATAATTAGTATTACTTGATGTCACTCGAATCATCATGTGTTTGTTCTATTTGGCGATGCACTATTTAGGATTGGGGTGATGAAACCTATTTTAGCGAAAAGGTTTTTAGGCATGATTACGAGAACAAATTATATTCCATTAATAATGGGGATTCCTCTAATGAAACCTTCTAATATATGATGAATATGTGGTTTATGTAATGTTAAGAAAGTTAATGCATATGATTCAACTACGAACTTGGTGCATGGTGCGCAAGGCAATTGAGTGCTTATAATATTAGAAACATCGCCAGATTAGCATGGGTATGCTATTTATTCAAGAACCAGAACATTTTTGTGTTGCTTCATGTGAACATTGTAGTTTGGTGAGAAGACTGATTATATGAAGATAGGCTTTTTCCTAGTTAATAGAATGTTAAATTGTAATTATCAACATAGACAATTGTGCACAATGGTACAGAAAATATGATCACAAGAAATGTTCTAGTTCTGAATCAGAGTTTAGGCCTGTGTGGCAACAGTCCAGAGAACATATCCAGAATGCTACCCTTTGTCTAAGTCTTTTTTCATAATCTCCACCTCTGTATGATGTTTCTACTTTTTCCAATCCGAAAAATTTGATTTTGTCCATTTGAGTTTCAGGATGATCAGTTAAGAAGTGCAGACCAAGTGAGAATCTGAGATCTTTATTGATGATAGTTCTTAAATGTTCCAAAATCCTTGTTTTGAGCATCCAAATAGTGCTGCCCACATACAGTTTTGAGCATTGGCATCTTAGGTCATACACAATAAATTTGCTTTTGCAATTTATGAAGTCTTTTATATTGTAATCAGAGCCATTTGGCATTTGAGTCTTTGTTAAGCCATTTTCAGAATATTAGCACATTGTGCATGTTCCACGTTTGAAATTGCCTGTTAGGGTGGTAGTAATCGAGAGTTGTGTAAGCCCTTTTTGTTTCCTTCGTTGTTCAAAATGTGATGGACACACAATTTGTTTTAAATTTTTTGCTCTTTTGAAAGTGATCTTGGGTTGGTCGTCTAAAAATGTTTGGAGATCCGGATCCAATTTTAGTAGATACCAGTGCCTTGATAGAATTATTTTGAGCACTTTGCTTTAAGAGTTGAACGTTGTTATAAATCTGAGTTTTTGAGCTTTGTTAGCTGTGATTTGCATTTTATTTTTATTCTGCAAGAGATCAGTTTGTGATCTAGTATAGGTTTTTTCTTGTGATTTTTTCAAACATTTTCTTAAGTAGCCTCTTTCTAGAAATTTCTCAGTTGCTATTTGTTTGTGTCTTTCAAATTCCTCTTCTTCTGTACAGTTACGTTTGATGCGTAGGTATTCGCCATATGGAATATTGTTTATTATGTGTCATGGATGGTTGCTTTTTGCATAAAGTATGCTGTTTCCTGCGGATGGTTTCACATTTATGTTGAAAGAATCTTTTCATGTTTGATGTAAAGTTCCAAGTCTAGGAATTGTATCCTCTCATTGCTTTCTTCCATTGTTAGTTTTAAATTGAAACTGTTGTTATTAAGATGATTATGGAATTCCTTCAATGATTTCTTGTTGCCTTTCCAGCTCACTAGAATATCATCTATGTATCTCCCCCAGTATACAACTTGTCTTTCTGTGAATGAACTGTGTTTCCACGCATGCTTTAATTCATAAGCTCCCGTATAGAGATTAGCATTGGCAGGGGCAAATTTAGCGCTGATCGCTGTACCTTGTTTCTGTCTATACATTTGTTTGTTGAATAGAAAAATGTTGTTCATGAGAGTAAATTCTAGCATTTTGCATACCATCTCATTTTGGTGAAAATAGGATATTGATTGTGTCTGTAGAAAAGATCGGACAGTTTCTATGCCTTTATTGTGGATGATGCTTGTTTATAGGGCTGTCACATCAAATGTCACTAATCTAAAATCAGACTTCCAGTTGATGAATGTAAGCTGTTGAATAACATCTTTTGTGTCTTTGATGAAGGAAGACAAATTCTGTACAAATGGTTGGAAATGAGTTTCTATATATCCTCACACCCAGTGATCATATCTCTCCAGCCCTGACATCTCTCCACTGCCTCCTGGTGACTTCAAGGATCAAGTACAAGACCCTCTGCATCATCCACAAGGCTTTCTGGGGCTGAGACCTTCACTACATCCAACCCTCTCTTCCTGAACCCCTTCTTTCTCGAGTCCCAATGATCCAGCTATTTTGATTACATTCATGGCCAACATAGCCCAACGTGCCATGACATCACCCAGGTCCGCCCAAACAGGCAGGAAGATAAACAGAAGATAAAATAGACATGCTCACACAGAGCATACCTTCTCTGTCTTGTCATAAATATCATTTGTTCAGTGAATATTTCAGTAATACATCAAGAATAGTCTGAAATGTTGCAAGTGATTTCATTTTTCCAAAAATGTTCTGCTGCATGAAACAACTGATTTTCTTTTTGCGGGTAACTTGGAGCTGAGAACATTTTTTGTCCTTTTGTTTCATTCTCTTGCCGTATGGCAAATTAGCAAAACAACTGAATGATGGTCCTTGCTGGTTCATGTGGGAGAAGCCTTTTATGCATTTGCAAAGGTGAACGTTCTTGTTTCTGTGGCTTACATCATGAGAGCTTGAATTTCGCTCCTTATTGCTGGAAACATAAATGGACACATAGGGCGATAGCGATCGTCCCAGATAACGGTGAGCGAAAACACACCGCTTATGGTAATCCTGGAATGTTGGTTCCAGAATCTGTCTTTTGGCAATTGGAAGCTGTGACACGGACAGTAAGGTAGAACGTATCTGCAAATGTAGAAAAATAAGAATACATTTAAGTAACCGTTATTTATTTTAATATAATAAGTTAGCGTTCCAAAGCTAATTATAAGGACAACAGAGCCAATCTTTAAACACACAAATGAAAACAAGGTGTACTGTTTGAGACCACAAATGGCGTACAATTTGAGCGCTGTGAATTAGGTATAGGTCTGAATGGGATGGAGAACGATGTGAAGAAAATGAAGAACGATCATAGCACTCATCCAGCTTGAAATCCAGAGAGATGACATTGTAATGAAGTGTGCAAGATTACTGTTAGAAAACAAAGCACAGTGCACACAGACGTTCACGCCACCACCCATTAATAATTATACATACAGCATTCTATCCTACTCATTTTTAATCCCTATAAAAACTTCAATTAACATAATTTCTGCAAATTCCATGGTTAGATTGTTTCCACAGGAAATCGGTCTGTACCCTGTATTAAACAGTTTCAGACTACCTTGACAGAAAATGTCAGCTGTGAATATATTTAAAGTAACCTTTTCATTTTCTTTTTTTTTGCGCAATGTCTGCCCTTTGAGCAATTCATGCGTACCGCTCAAGGCTACATTACAAAAAGGATTTGTCCTGTTGAAAGGCAGACACGTTAGGTTTCGATTTCCGGCCAGAATGCAGGAAAAAAGAGAATTGAGGCGGGACCCTTTTAGGATTTTATTGTGCATTTTGCAATGTAATTACGGTGGTTACATAGAAGTTAGTATTAGGTACATGGAGAGATGAACATACCTTACACATGGTGCAATGAACAGACGGATAATAAAAACAACAATTGTAGAATAAGGGCCCCTATGTAATATTGTTATGTACAGTGTCAAACAAATCAATGGTGCATGTTGGGACACTGTGTATGACAGAGTGTGTGTGTCATATGGCTGAGCATACGTCGGTGGCAGGGCCATGTTAAGCACTTTTGCGTCTCTGGGCACATACATATTTGGGGCCCCAGTCTACCAAACCAAAGGAATTACTTTACAACTTTTAAAAAGATTGTAATTGGGGCATTGTTTTCAAACAGTGTTTCCATTACATATTAAAAGAGTAAAGCAGAAGTTTAAAACTTTAAGGAGTAGAGCAGACTTTGAAATATGCTTGCCTGAGTCCTGCACCATGTGGCCCAGTCTATTGTGTCTTCTACCCGTTCCTGTGAAATGGCCTACATAAGAAGAAAGATCAGCTAATGGGCAAAATAATGCCAGTGGCATGTGAGAAGGCAAATGTTACAGAACACAGTACAGTTATGTACCAGATAGGGATGCATTCTGTGTTGGTGTTGTGGCACACTGTGCAGATTATTCGGTTGGTTACTATACTTATTGGTTGTGGGCAGTTATTAGAGCCTTGGGTGCAGAGGCCATTTATCAAAGAGTTTGTCCATTGGGTGGAAGTACTGCAATATAATGTGAACTGTAGTGGCTAGGGGGGAGGTGGCTGTGTTATGTTTCTGGTTTGTGGTAAGTGTGTAGATGTTTGCATGCATGGTTGCATTATGCGGTGGTGGTTGTGGACAGGGTCTAGAGTATTGAGTGCATGGCTGGAGGCCATAGACTGTACGGTATGCACTCAAGACTGTAGGCCATGGGTACAAGCACCACAGTATAATATAACTATGCATTTAACATTGTGATACTGGTATGTGAATATCAGAAATATGTGTACAGATTACAATTTGGAGATTATAAAGAAGTATGACACCAACGATTTTATACTTACTGTTCATATTGTTGAGGGCCTATGTGGTTTTTGTGTATGGTATGTGGAAATATAGGAGTAATCATTGTTTCATTCTCTGTGGTAAAAGAAAACATAACATGTTAGGGTATGCACTTCTTCATTTTGTAGTTCATTGCATTGCAGACAGGCCTATACTTTGTGGACCCCCATAATTAGTACTTAATAAGTATGATGCTTTAAACAAGTGTACTGTGCGATGTGCACAGTTACTGTGTTTCTTCTCATAATCATTGGGTATGGGGGAAAATAAACCATGCAGGATTTAAAAAAAAAACCTCTACATTAATTTGTTGTTATGTTTTACACTCTGTTTTAGTAATGTTTGCCCTAGTTACAACAATGTTTAAGGTGCACTGTTGCAGTAGAAGGAATTGAAATGGTGTATGATTTCTGTTGTGTAAGTGGTCGTAGTATTGTTGCAGTTACATACCAGTTGGTGTATTCTAACTTTTTATCTGTTTACTCTTTTTAGCAGTATTTCTTTATCCGTTTGGTTGTTGCTGATGTTTTGTAAGTATTGTGGCATTACACTGTGATATTGCAGAATTGTGGTGGGAGTTTGATACCTGTTGGCTATTTTTACTGTTGATAGTTTGGACGTTTTTGAGGATATGTTTGTAGCACTAAGGTTGCTGAAGGTTGGGTTTGGCAGTTTGAATGCGGCAAGTGATATTTAAGTATTATGTTTGCAGTTAGATAACAGTTGGCATATTTTAACTGTTTACTGTTTACTGTTTAACTCTTTACAGTTTCTCATTTTTGCAGTATATGTTTAGAAGCTCGTGCATTCTTGTTGATACATTTACATTTTTCAATATTCTGAAGTTCTGTTGCAGCACTATAGGTGTACTTAATAATATTTGTGTATTTCTGGCATTGGTATGGCTATTTTCAGACAGTTGTTGCCTTTTTCTAGTAGTTAGTGTTTTCAGAGGTTACTGAGGACAGTTTTAAACCCTCATACTCAGTAGCTTTTGTTAAGTACTACGTAGGAAACAATATTAGTGTAATTTGTGTACACTTATTGTTTTTCTGACTGTAATCATTGGGGAATGAATTGTATAGCAGGCACACTGATGTATTTGTTGGATAGTTCATGTATGCTAAGTTGTTCCAGTTCCACAGAGTACAAGGCCATTTTTATGTTGCAATGATATATGTAGAGGTGGGTTTTGGGAAGTAGGTTATTCTAATTTTGTAGATCAGTGAGCCAATTTTAGTTTCAAGAATATTAAGAAGGCATTTGCAAGATGTGCTGGTAATCTCTGCTTTGGAGTAATGGAAGTATCATTGCATTCAAACCATGCACATTGCTTTTTAATGTATGCAGTATAGTGACGTGCACTGGTTGTGTCACCTGTGTGGTAGATTATGGCTACTGTTCTGAAGGTTTTCTTGCCAAGAGATACTTGTCCATGTGTGAAGCTAGTAAGCTTGCAGTTGTTTTTGGTTCCATCTGCGTTGTGTCTTAAATCATTAATATAACGTGCTGGCTATATGATTGTATCTGTAAGGTGGAAGGATTATCGGAATTGCAAGTATTAGATAAAATGCTATGGGTTGCATTCTCCATGAGTTGCTGAAATGGAATGGATTCACAGATAGGTATAGATATATAAAGAAAGTGATCGTTAGGACTTGTTCCTGCATCACATGGTTGCAGAGAGTGCATGTATGTTTCCACATGTATGAAATCTGGAAGATTTTGTTTATAGGTATGTTTTTGCTTTCCAGTACTTGTAGTAAGTACATTAGAAATTCCTGTGGCTCTTCTTGTGTGTGTAAAGTGAATCTCACCATTCCAGCACAGTAGTCCAATTCCTGCCTTATATCTGAGACACTCCAAGTGTTTTCAGGATTGTTTGTTGTATTTCTGTGAAGGAGTAGCATTTATAAACAAAACTGGTCTGAGCCGTTTAAATAAATGTTTTCAACATTTGGTGGCAATTGGAATAGAACATTGATTGCTACATTTGCATAGCAATTTACACCAGTTGTATTGGAAAATTTGAATGGACCAGATAGTTTAATCCTTTCATGGAAGTCCATGTGGTTTGTTCGAAGAGGTAGTTCTCTTTGTTTGTGCAGTTTGGTGTGTATTTTCCTTTTCTGTATATTTTTCTTTGGTTTTGGTAGTTGATGGAGTATGTGCTGATTTCAATTTCTTTGGTGGTACTGTTGGGAGATCATGTATAAGTTTTGATTGCATTAGTTTTCTTTTACACAGTTTGTATTTTTGAGGAACAGGGTACATTTTGAGATGGGGTGTGTAGAGTGCACGTAGTCTATTGTACTCTAGATGCAAGGAATGTCAGCGTTGAGTTTACCTGCATCAAAATGTACTAGAAATAGTCCTTCAAGTGTACATAGGCGTGGCAGTGCTACATAACTCATGCCTTCTTTAAAGACTGTGTTGCCAATATCAAGCAATGCTTGATCTAAGGTTAAACATTGTGATTTATGAATAGTGACTGCGTATGCTAGCGACGGAGAAATCTTTTCTCTGCGTACATACATGTCTTTGAAAAGAAGGAATCAGGCTGTTGAGCTTTCTATCCTTTTAACTTCTGAACGTTTGTCAAGTGAATGTTGACGAACTGAATGCTGTTGTCATGTGGTTATGTCTGGAAGCTAACAACTGTACCAAGTGCTCCATTAATTAATTAATCCTTGCTCCACGTCAAAGTTACACTTTAGCATTACTCTACAGTTAACACACAATGTTAAAATGTTCTCCAAACCATCTGGTTTAGAGATAGAGTTTTCTAAGGTATTTAGTAATGCTATGGCTTGTTGACACATAGGTATTGTCAAACCGTGTACGCTCAGTTTGTCTGTGGAGTACATTTGCAGTGGTGGTTGCATTTCTTTTTTCAGCGTTGTTCCATTGAATTGTGCACAGCTTGCTAGAGTTGGTATTAAGGACATACAGTTGAAGTTTTTTTGTGTGCTAATTGTTCCATGACATCAGTAGTACATGTGTTATCGCCGTACAGCTCATGGATGTGTCTGGTATTTAGGGTAGACTGAGCTTTCGTAGATAGTACACCAATCTGAATGTTTTTTAAAATATTGGCGTAGGTGAGGTCTGTAAACTGACGCATGTTTTCAGTTAGTTCTCTGTATTGGACAAGTTGCCTGAGATTTACATTCCCTATGCTTCCAAGAGTTTTACGGCACAGTTTGTATCCTAAGGTTTTAAATATAGGTTCATCTTTCACTGGTGTTAATTGAAGGAAAACCCCCAAACACAATAACATGTTTTCCTCCAAAGAATTATTTGTAGTCTGTTTTGAGAACCTCTTGCAATCTGAGGTGAATCAAAGCCAACATTAGGTTGGAGACCATGCTCACCTCGTCCATTATGAGCATTTTCATTTGTTTCAAAAACTCTCCATAGATCCATAGCTGCTTCTGTTGAAAGTTTGTAGTAGTCTAATTTGTTTTGGTGTTCCACTGGAAGGAGTAGCAATCAGTGTAAAGTGACGCCACCTATGTTGTAGGCAGCTAAACCTATGGGGGCAGTTATAACAGCTAAAAGCTTGTTGTTTGTTAAATGTTGGAGGAATTTACTGATGATTTTTATTAAGAATGTTTTGCCTGAACCAGCTTGACCAATTACATACAGCAGTGCAGGTTTTTGGTGTTGACAGGTACAAGTTTTAGTTTTGTGCTGCATACCATGTTCAATTTATTTAGTTACTTCTATGAAAATGGTGCGCTGCTCATTGTTTAGTTGTGATTTCAGTAGAGCAAAGTCTTCTGCAGATTTATCATACTGACACATTGTGTTCTCTACTCCATTCATGGCTAATTCTGCCTAATTTGCAATGAGTGCCTGTCCAAGTGGTTCTTGGCTTCCTGTCAGAGAAGGTTGACTGCTCACAGGAGGGTCTATATTTAGTTGTGCTTGAAGTTCTTCTTGTTGGCGTTCATTGTCCAACATGTTTTTGTACTGCGTAAAGTTTATACATGTTATGGTGCTTTATGGTGCTTTCACTTGCATTGAAACCATCTTCATAGGAGGCATGGGTATCCAATAAACCTTCTTCTTTTCTCCATGGTTTAAAAAAGTTGCAGTAGGGCCATGTAGTACAGTTCTTTATGTTGAGGAGTTTTTAATGACAGCTTCATATGATTAATCAGGCTGCGTTTGATAAGTTTCACCAGGCTACCATTACAACGTTTGACCTTTTTTCTCGTCTGGTTTAATGTTATTTTTGTATGAGAAGTTTTGGGCTATGTGGTATAGGCACATGGTCTCTAAAGAAGTACTCTTGTTTGGGTAATATGTGTTCAATAATGTGTTTTTCAAAATGTCCTGGTTGTTGGGATCATTTTGGCTATTGCTTCTATATCTTGGTATGATTTCTGAACTCTGTTTCTGGATACAGCAGGACTGAGGCTTATCCAGACTATGTTTTAAGATTTCCCATATAAGGTTGTGCCGGATAAACAGTTTGCGGCTTCGTAGCAGCCACATTCTCTATGGGAGAGCATTTTTATGTCAAAGCTGTACAATTTCTGTGACAATCTTTTTTCTGATGATATGTCATCCCACAGGTCTTTCAGCTCTGTTTTGCTGCTTTGATTAAGTAGGTTGTGACATATCATGCAACTGAAGTGGAATTGTCTGCAATGTACTGCACATCTATATTTGCATTCCATAGGAGGGCAGTGATTGCACTGTAATTATTGATGCACTTTGATGCTTCGGTTCTTTTAATGCAGTATGTGTTCTTAGGAGATTTGACTTTTACACTGTGTCTAACTGAAGACATGAAGCTGTTTACTTGTCCTGTTGCTGAAACTGGTCTAGGGAAACCAAAGTAGCATTTGGTGTAGTATTTGCCTTTGTTTTTATATTTGCACCAACAATACTTGCCACACTTATGTCTTTAAAACTGCAAAATGTGTGCACTTAGGTCATTATGTGTACTTTTCATTTGTGAATGAACGGCAAAACAGTTGCATCACTGTCCTGACCAAATTTAGGAGCATTTTTAATCCACAAAAGCATGTGGAAATGTGGTGCTCCTCTGGCTTGATACTCTTTTCTCCAAAAGAAGTGTTCCCCTTCTCTGAGGGGAGGAAGTGTTTTATTAAAAATGAAGTGCAGCATGGCAATAAAGCTATGATGGAAGTACCTTGATACATTTACAGGATCAAGAGAGCAGAGTTCTCCTGATGTTTTCATGTCTATACCTGTTTTGTTTTTGTTTGCTATACGTAGGAAAGTGTGCAAGTCTTCCCATGCATACCCTGCACAACTTAAAGTGACAAACCATGTTGGTGGGCCAAGGTTGAGTAGCATATGACGTACATCTGCGTGCCGTTGGAACCAGTATTCTTATGTTGTGTTTGCCAAGAGATTTGTAATACTTGACTGTAAGACTTTGTCTTTCTCTTGCACCTTTTGAAGTAGCAGTGTAGCCGACATGTTTTGAAAATTGGAACATGTGTTCAATGTGTGTACAACTCCATAACATAGAGTTGCTAGTTCACTTTGAAAGAGGAGGTGGAAAATGTATTACATGTTTTGTCTGAATTTAGGGTCTTCAGAATACATTCGTTAAGAGTGGTATTCTGACGCTGTTATTTGTGTGCATCTTTCATCGCATCTTCCACCATTTCCAGTAGGAAAGAGAAGAGGAAAGGCTTGTGCTTCTACACTTTTTCCCATATATTGATTGGCGATCCTTTGGCATGCCGCATTTGATATGTTTCTAGTGCATCATCCATGTTGTCTTTGTAGTGCAATGGGTGAATTGTATAGTGGTCTAAAATATTGCACCCTGCAGTAGGATCTAGAAGTTCAAACTGGCCAGTTGTTGAGGAGTCCTGAATTATTTTGGTCATTTCTCTCAGGTTTTCTTCAATGTTATTTCTTTGTAGTATTCATTGTTGTCTTTAAGATATTGCAGGGCTTTTCTTACTTTGTTCAAGTCCACTAGTTGCTGCCACATTTGTTTGTCTTTTGTAGGTAGACCATTCAGGATAATCAAAGATTGTTCTATTGGCCATTGCACAACTAGAGTGTCTACATTTTCTTTGAAATTTAATGGCAAATAAACTACTTTGCCATGAATGCCTCTCAGTAATTCAGTTGGAGGCAATTTTCCAGATTTTGGTTGTAGTCATACTATTGCTTGAAAAGGGTGTTCTGTTTGGATTATAATGGTCTCATACAAATTAAGCTGTTGGAGTGTGTTTGACAGTAGGAATATTTCCAAATTATTACTGATAGCCTGTGAAGGCATTTGGTTATTGTCAAGTTTTGCCATGCAGTATGTGCACAGTATTGAGGGGTTAGTCATTTCGTATTTGTTTTCTGCTATAAGGTAGAGAGCTAATTAGAACAATTGGGATTCCTAATTGTCTTCCATTTTGTACATTATATCTATAGTTTTTGTGCTCTTTGTATATAAAGTTCAGCGACAACACACAAATACTTGGTTTGGTACTTCAGCAGATGTGCTTTTGAACTTGCCTATTTCCTTTTTGTATGTGTGTAATAGAAAGTTGACATCTGCAAGGTTGTCGCTACTGTTTTCTGAAGGTACTAGACTTTGTACGTGCTCGTCAGTACCAAAATATTTGCTTTGGATGTGGTCTATTTGTTTGAGCAGTTTGTCTCTACTCTATAGGAGAATGTCATTTAAATGCTCCAGTGCTAAAGCAGGACTTTGTGCATAGTAAAGTTTGTGAACAAGATTTCTCACATTTTGATCTAGTGGAAGGTGCTTTTGCAAGCAGGTTGAGAAATGCATGCTAATGAATGTCCTCGTAGTCCTGTGTATTTCCCTACTGGACAGGAGTCCATACTTTGTGGTATTTTCATTTGTACTTTGCCGTTGGTTTTCACATAGTGATTGAGGATAGAGTTTTGGCATACGTTACACATTGATGTGCATGGCCATTTGTAGATGGGGCATATTGTTTCGGTGGAATGGAGAGTTGAATCTAAGTTTGATGGGGATATTTGTGAAAGCAGTGCTACTTCTTCCATTGTGGTATTGTCTACCTTTTCAAAAATCGCCCACTGCTATGCATGGCAATTTTGTTTGTTTGCTCTTGTTCGTATAATTCTTCATTGAGACATGCCTCTTTGCTGGTGGAGTGACTCCACTCACCTGTACAGATGTTGCCAAAGGTATGTATGCTGATATTGTGTGTGTTGCGAAGTACTGGTTGTAGTTTACTAATTAATTTTGTTAGTGGTTTCATTCTGTTTAAAAGTAATATAAAGAATTTCCTTTTGAGGAGCATTGCACTGTCTACCAGTGCGTCCAGGATCACCTTTCTGCAGTATGTTTTAATGGTTAAGTGTGATTTTTCCCTGTATTTATAAGGTTCTGAAGGACTCAGGGGTGGAACATTTTTTGTAAAATAATTTTTTTGGAATGCTTACTTGTGGCTATGTTACCATTTGTACATGCTCTGTTAGCAGTGGAGGAAGTTGCAATCTTTTTAGTACATTTCTTTTTATTTTTACATTTTGAAAGAGGAGTAGTAACTGTGTTAGCTGTTGTGTTTGAACTTTCTGTACACATTCTGCTAGAGGCGGATGACTATTTTGTATGCTTTTAAGTTGATCTGCTCTATTTCAGCGTTGGTTTCTATGCAGTTGCTATTTGGTAGGGATTCTATAGTATCTGTTGGAGAAAAAAGGAAAGTGTGGGTGTGCAGGTTTTGCAATTTATATGTGTGCACTGTGCATGAGTGGTTGAATATTAGGGTAGGCATACAGATAGAGGTGTGTGATTGTGTAATGGGCTATTACTTTAGATTGGGAAGGCTGTATTAGTATCTGGGTGTTATTATAATGGCGGTCAGATGACAATAGAAAGTGGGCACCTGTTTGAGGTGCATTGAGTAAGAATGAAGCAAATACTGTTGGGTTGATGGAATTGTGAATCCTACAATACAAGAACACTGTACTATCTGAGTAAGTGGCAACACACTACGATAGTATTGCACTTACTTTGTTGATTTTTGAGAGTAGGTTTCTTGTAGGTTGTATTTTCAACTTGACACACCACTGGCTTTCAGGAGAGAGGTGTTCACTGCAACTGCGAAAGGAGGAAGTAAGAACATATGTTTCTTAATGGCATAGTGATTGCATTTGGAGAATACATTATTTAAAATTGTAGGAGGATGTCTTGGCAGGAAGAGTTAGTGTGTGTGTGAAATTGGATATGTTCAGAGGCACTTATAACAGAGTTGAAAATGTACTATACAAAACATTTTCATACCTGTAGTTTGTGTTGATGGATGGAGTAGTGAATGAATCTGGAAGCAAAAATCTTGGATAGTTTTGCAGTACTTTTTGCTGGAGGTGCGTTTCAATCACAGGAGAACTGTACTCTGAGTGTTTAACGGTAAATTTGGAGTGTTGAACAGAGATGATAGAGTTAGATGTAGAGGTCTTGGATGTGATTGGTGGATGCGTGTGTGACTGCTTAACAGTACCCAATGAGGCAGTGCTGCAAAGAGTGAAGTGGAAAGGGAAGAAGGGCTGACCCTGCGTTACAGGGTCCGCCGACACCACAGTAGTTTCAAGGATTGCACGTGCCACATCCTGCCCTTCTCAGCATGCCTAGCATGGAAATGGGACTGTGGGGATTATCCAATCAGGTGTTCAGGGTGTGCTTAAGAGGTAGGAGTGGTAATCCTTTTTTTCATTGATGTATGAAGCGAAGATGGCAGAGATGCAGAGAGTCATAGTGTTATTGTGGGTGATTCCTTTGTGGGTGATCTGTAGAGGTATGCCCAGGGAAGAGGCATTGCTAGCAATTTTGATTTTGAAGGAGTGGAGGCTTTGTGGCGCAGTGTGCCTGTGTGCAGTTTGCAAGCTCTGCTTGCAGTTTGCAGAAATGTGGCCACTTTCAGTGCTGCTGATGTTCTAGTGGTGCATTGTGGAGCACAGCATTTGGGTTACATCAGTGCTGGAAGTGTACTCAGTGCACTGAAGGAGTTGGTGAAAGCACTGATGCAGCTTTTCCCACTGCAAAGGTGGTTTTCTCATGCATACAACCTAGAAGAGTATGGAAAAATCCTGATTTACTTTTTCCCCAGCAAGATGTCGGAAGGTGTCTTGTAAACAGAGGCATGTCTGCATTTTTGTGCAGTGCTGAGATATTCTCCTGTGACAATGAAAACATTAATTCTCTTATTGTGAACTTTTTCACTGCAGATGTAATTTTCTTGTCCACCATAGGAAATGCTGTTTTATTCTACAATCTAAGGGATACTTTGAAGAGGTACATGTAAGAATGTAAGGAGGAGAAGGAGAGAAAAGCCCCTTTCAGAGCCACCACTAAAGAGGAAATCACCTACCCTGGTTGAAATGTGTTCTCTCACCCCTGTACAAAGCACGACATGTCCGCGGAGGATCACACATGTCATATCCAGGGATTTTGAGGATGGCAGGCATGGAAATTGGACTGTGGAAGCTAGGGGATTGGTCAATAAGGTTTCCTTGGTGTGGTGTGGAAGGATAGACTGTGGAAGAAGGTCTGTTTGCAGAGGGGATTGCAGATGCCTATTGTTATGGCTGTGTCATTCAGGAGGCAGAGTGTATGAATTTTGAGGGACTCCTGGATACACTGGTTGGAAGTGCAGGCAGAACACTGTGGAGTGGCTGCCAATCTTAGATTCCATCATGTGGATGTTCACTGGTATGGAGTACGTGGAATGAAGTGGTTGAATTTGATTCCTCTTTGTGCCACTTTGGTGACGGCCGATCATCCAGACATTATTATTATTCATAATAATAATAAATAATAATAATTTGGCATTTATATAGCGCTACGAACCCTCAGGTATCTGAGCGCTGCTTATTATTACCCACGGTGTGTGGTACTCATTTATCGACCTCGGAAGGATGAAAGGCTGAGTTTGGCCCTGCCGGGATTCGAACCTGCGTTAGCAGGCTCTGCACGGATGTCAAAGCGAGCGCTCTACTCGCTGTGCCACTTGACCATTGTGGAGAGAACAGTTTAGGACAGGTTACCGGGATTTCTCTGCAGTTTGCGATGAAGGAGGCACTTGGACAAGTCATGGACATGTTTCCAAACTCCATAGTAATTTATTCTCGCATTGCCCAGAGAGAGATGTGGCTGCGTTCTTCTTCATTTGGTCCGCAAATGGAGAAAGTGAGGCACAATGTCAACAAGGCTGTTTGCGCCTTTTTGAGAGATGTTGGCATGTCCTCCTTGCACAATGAAAATATTACGTTTCATAGCACAAACATTTTTTGCAGTGATGGAGTCCATCTAACTGTTGCTGGCAATCAGCTTTTTTCTGCCCCCTCTTCCCCTCCTCCTTTCATTCACTTTCCCCCTCTAATCTCCCGATCTCCCCCCAAGCTCGTAATCTAGGTGTTCTTTTTGATTCCTCTCTCACCTTCTCACAACACATTTCACTCACCTCCCACACCTGCCGATACCACCTCTACAATATACGCAAAATCCGTTCCTCCCTCACATTCCATGCCACCAAACTCCTAATTTCCTCTCATCTTCTCCTGCCTCTTCTACTGCTCTTCTCTAATCTTTGGACTTCCCGCATCTCAACTTGCCCCTCTTTACCACTCTGCTGTTCGTACCCTCTGTCTCCTTACCTCCCGAGACTCCATCTCTTCCTCGCTCTCTTACCTTGGCTGGCTACCTTTCCACTCACAGCTTAAATTCCACTTTCTCTGCCTTGTCTTCAAATCCCTCTATGGTCTTGCTCCTCCTTGTCTCTCCTCCCTTCTCTCCTTCTACTCCCCATCCCGCCCCCTTCTCTCTGCTGACCATTTTCTCCTCACTGTTCCTCCTTCCCCCTGCGCTTCCTCCCGTTTCCGCTCATTCCAACTCCTTGCACCTCTGCACTGGAACTCACTCCCTCTCACAATCCGCTCTACTACGACCTTCGCCTCATTTCGCACTTCCCTTAAATCCCTCCTCCTCCATTCTCCCACTTGAAAACTTTCCCTCTCACCTGATTCCTATCTCCCCTCTCCTACTCCTCTCTCTTCCTCTTCCATTTTCCCTCGCCCTGTCCAACTCCTACTCCCCCCCACCTCTTCCCTCTCCCCTTTCTACCCCCCTTAGTTAATTGCTCTTTGCACTGTTTTGTTGAATGATTCAAGATGTAAATTTTGCTCCCATTGTTAAGTGTTGTTGGTTTTTTGTATTCTGTTGTTCCATTGTACAGCGCCTTGGTGTAAAACGCTCTATAAATAAATAAATCAATCAATCAATCATTCTGCGAAATATCCAAAATGCATTGCAACCTTTTTAAGTATAGCAAGTATTTTTCCAGTAGGTGTTGGCCATTTCAACCCTTCCAAAAACAAACAAACACCACATAAAGGCTATTTTCAGAGCAACCACTTTCTACCAGAAAACAATGCTATGTTTTTGATGGTGCCAACTCTTAGATGTCCACGGACTACCGCGTTGTCCAGGTACTTCCCAGGCTCCGCCTGAGCCAGCATCATTCCACTGACACTTTTTAAATTGTGAAAGGGGCTTTTTCTGGGGGGTTTGTTGATTGGTATTTTATTTGGTGTTTTTATACATGACATACAAGGGAAGGAAGGGTAGGGAAGGGGTACCAACCACAGGGATAAGAAAAGGCAGGTGGAGAGAGGAAGATGTTGAGTGGGCCTCACTTGGGTAGGGGGCAGTCTTTCTCATGCTCCAAGACGGAAGCCTCGAAAGCACTTTGAAATTGCTCCCTCCTGCAGAGTACCACATCGCAGTAGATGCACAATACAGCGACCCTTGAAAGGTAAGGGTCTGCTGCACTATGTATGGCCTGCAAGGCTGGTTCAGGGATCTGATGTCCTACACAAGTGTCCCTTGTGGTGGCAGGAGCAGATATGGAGGACCCTACAGAGGAACTCAACCTACTTCCTTGTTTGAAGGGGGCAATCCCTGAACTGCCACCTTGTGGTTCGACCTTAGGTGTCACCACACGGAGGTGTTGCCATGGCTGTACAAGCCTGGTTTGGCGTGACTGAGCACCATATTGCACTGAGTGCACAGCACCTTGTCTGCACAAGCTTTGGCTACCCACCTACAGTGGTAAGCAGCCTCCACACCCAAGACTCACGCTGGCTGCAGGCAATGGGGTCTTCATCTACCTCATCCTCACTCTCTTCTTAATCCCTCTCTACATCATCACAACAGTTCCCCTCGCCAAGCCCTTTCCAAGGTGGTGGTGGTGGTGAGGGTGCGGGTGCTGCTGAGGCAGAGTCAGTAGCAGCAGCAAAGGATGCCATTAGTATAGCACAGCTCCGAAAGTAGTATAGCACCACATAATTGAGCAGAAAGGAATTCTAGCAAGGAGCAATCTGGAACACTGTTGTGGCACAGCATAAAACGTAGTGCAGCAGAGCATATTTCAGCAGAAACTAATTGCCGCAGCAAAGAGCAATCCGGACCACTGTTCTCTTCAGGACAGCCACAAACAGAATGAGGAGCAGCTCTGGGTGTGGACTTTTATAGAGGTTCTGGGGTTCGCTTTGAACCCAAAAGTGCTCCTAAAAAGTTCCTAAAAGTGGTCAGATCGCCAGCGGCATAGTATGGGACATCTGTAAGGCTGTAGAACGACAGTAAAACATCTTGAATTGCCCATAAAAGCACGTTTGTCGATGTCTGGGGGCCCAGACAGTGTCCACAAATAAGGACCAATGCTCAGCATGGGAGCGGTCACATGGTGACATCACAAACGTTCTCGAATGGGACGGCTGCCCGCAGGACACCTATTGCGCGGTATACAGTGTGCACATGTGCCTTGGTGTCCTACAGACAGGGTTGGGCTCCCCGAACTAATTAAAAGTGTGAGACACGTGCAGCTAACATTTCTGTTCGTAGGACTCAGGTGGCGCGATGCGCATGTGCCAAGGTGTCCGTCAGACATGGGTGGGATCCTCGAAGTAATGAAAGTACGTCATCACTGTTTTTGGACATGCTTGACGGGGCGGTGTTACCTGAACCCAAGGGATGAGATAAGCATGCAAACAGGTGTCCGTCCTACAGGCGTAGGCTCCACAACTAATTCAAGGTGTGTCACAACTTTGTGGACATGCGAACAGGCGCGGCCTCCTACAGACACCTCCATTTTGATGGCAGACAGGCCGGCCAGTCGCCTCTCCGCAGGACACCTCCAATTTGCTTAATTGCGGGAATCCCAGACAGTACTGCGCTCTGCGGACTCATAACAAGATTTAAAAAAAGGAAAATAAACACACACACTCACACTGCAACAGTATGCATATAAACCTTTGTTTACACACATACATAGACATAATTAGGAAAGGGAAGGGGTAGCAGAAATGGAGACATGTACAGGGGAATTGGGGTTTTCTATAGGATGGGCATGAGGGGAGGAACGTATTGAGGTCTCATCATAATGTCTCTCTTTACAGGGAATTTGTGGGGATGGTTGGCTGGAAAAGGGGCAAGGGGTACAGGTGCAGGTGGGGCAGTGGTATTTTTATTTTTTCCATAATATCTCCTTGTACAAAATATTTCAAGCTGGCAAAATTGTTTAACAATTCCTCAACGTTTGCGTCCAGGCAGTCTAATTTACTATTTACAGACTCTGTTTCATTTTCTTTGTGCGTATGCCATTGTGGAAGAGGTGCTGCTTCTGGTGCATTTTCTTCATGTCCAGTATGTACTGTTAAAGAAAAAAATATCTGTCATGTATATCTGAAGTAATGTTTATTAATTGTATCATTTTTCAGACTGTGTTGTGTACCAATGTGGATACTATCTTCACTCATTTCATCATGAGGGAAATTCTCTTCCAGCCATTCTAGGGTGCTTGCCATTTCTGAGTACACTGAATAAACGATGCAATAAAATTAGTGTACTTACCAGGTAGTAGTGGAATTCTGCCCTCAGTACTTTGCAATTCTTCCGCTAACAGTTCCTTCTTCATTTCTATGTAAAGCAGCAGTGAGGTAATATTGTTGGAAGCATAAGTTATTTCTCTTGTTGGTGCATTCCATTATGGTGCATACCCTATGCATTTGTTATGTTCCTTTCATAAGTACAGAGTTTGTAGACCTACTGTATTTTTCATTGTAATTCACGAATGTGGTGCTGTTTGTATATGTTCCGTGTCTTTGCTGCATGGTACAACAATGTAAGAGAACCCCTGACATTTTCAGCAGTTTGGATGCTACCTGATGTCTGCGAATAGACGCTTAGTCCGGAGTCTCAAGAGCTGTCAGTATGGGGGCAGGGGTTCCGTATGTTGTATGGTATATCTATACAAATTAAGGGTATCCTTGAAAAAACCTATGAAATTCAGTGAAAAACCGTTGTTGAAGGGACGTTATGGTTAAGTTGTGATACTAAAAACCTATCAAATTCAGTGATAAAACGTTGCTAAAGGTACATTATGGTTCAGTTGCGCAACAAAAAACCTATCAAATTCAGTGAAAAAGTGTTGTTAAAGGGACGTTATGGTTCAGTGGCCCTAAGAAAAACCCATCAAATTCAGTGCAAAAACATTTTGGAAGGGACATTATAGTTACTTTGCAGTAATAACAACCTATCCATAGTATGGTTACAAGTAAAATCTGCACTAATAACAACCTATCCATATGATGGTTACAAGTAAAACAGAAAAACCCCAGAAATTTGCCAGCTAAGTAACCATAACTCCCACCACCACTGTGCACTGCAAGGACTAACACCCATGACATCATAAATGTCATTGGGGACATCACTTTGCATGAAAAGTCTCTACCAAGGATTCTTATCATAATGTTGGCACAAAACTGTCAGAGGTCATTGGGAGAAATATCATGAGCTACATAGTTCATTAAGCAATGCATTAATATAAGCACCATTGTATTACGGAATTCTTTGCCGTATAGGACCCTACTCATGTAGAAACATAGGCATTGTGTGCAGGGGATACCATAGAAGTGCAATATTTATAATCTTGCCATGTTGGATAGTAAAATGATAAATGCTTTTTTATTAGAGTTTTGTGTATTGTGAAACATGTAATAAGTAGCCAATACACCATACTTACTGCATAATTGTACAGACAAAACATAAAGAGACCACAATGCATAGAAATATGGACATATACATGGAAAGTAAAGTAAGTAAAAAAAGATTGGGAGAAATATCATGAGCTACATAGTTCATTAAGCAATGCATTAATATAAGCACCATTGTATTACGGAATTCTTTGCCGTATAGGACCCTACTCATGTAGAAACATAGGCATTGTGTGCAGGGGATACCATAGAAGTGCAATATTTATAATCTTGCCATGTTGGATAGTAAAATGATAAATGCTTTTTTATTAGAGTTTTGTGTATTGTGAAACATGTAATAAGTAGCCAATACACCATACTTACTGCATAATTGTACAGACAAAACATAAAGAGACCACAATGCATAGAAATATGGACATATACATGGAAAGTAAAGTAAGTAAAAAAAGATGCAGTACTACCAGAAAGTGTTCATAACCTAAATGATTATCATCATGCACAGAAATGATTGCTGTCTTTCAAGCCTGCTTGTTCCCCTATGTATATGTATCATATGATGTGACTGAACCCTAAGGAAAGTAGTGTAAGATCATATGAGAAGGGTATGGTCTACAAATATAGTACCTTTTGAAATGTTTGTTCCTTGCTGGATGTCATCAGTGATGTCATCAATGACATTTGTGATACCATCTTCTATTTAATGGGTATATATACACACACACACACATAACTGATATTCATGCAATTTTATCACAAAACCCACTGTGATTGCAAAGTCAATATCCACTTTCAATATTTCATGAGAGTCACCACCCTCATAGCTGCCACATATCTGTCCAAGTGAAATAGAAATGAGGTATAAATTGAGGAAATTGTTTAAACTTTTAACATCTAAGTATACTTTCTTTAAGGGATCCGTTGTGATTGGGTCCCTACAGTGTGGTGGACACCTTATGCCCCCAGTGCAAGTCATCTTCATTAGTTATTAGATACATGGTACACCATTGGCTATCAAACTATAAGGCCCTTTGTTATATGGCATTCTATAATTGGTTGGCATGCGTGTACCCTTCTGGAACATTCGGCTCACTAGCAGCACGTAAGCTGGTACTCCAGGAGCTAGCGGGTGAACTTAACCATGTCTCCCCAACCAATTAGCCCAACATCTCTAGAAGCTCATGCCTTCTGCCATCCTGAGAATAAAAGGGAGTATAGGAACACACTTATTGCAGTCCAGGTCTGTACTCCCAACTCCTATTTCCATCCTTCACTCACGTGACAAGAGACCGTATTACGGCCTGTTTTTGCATCATTTAATTGTCTTGTATTAATAAACTTGGCACGCATGGTGTTCTTTCTTGCACCTTAAAAAGGGCTGATTCAGCTTCTCACGTTCACTGTTCTTTAAGGATAGATAACCAGTTCTTGGTTGCTCCATGCTTTGACACCAGGCCAGACAGCTATTCCAGGCCTTTCCTCGATCTTCTGTTTTCTTGCTGTGACACAGCACTCTGCGCCTTCTTTCTTGACGGGTCTGAGCTTCCTAAATATGTGACATCGGTGTCCAGAATTCTATATAATAGCGGCACTGCCTGCAGTCTATTCACTATGTATAGCTAGCCTTTAAGATCACTTAGTCTACTAGCGTTGATGCATCTGTACAGTTATAAAAACGGCTTGCATTTTCTACAGTGCTCTTCACCCATGCAATCTTCATTCTGCATAGGAAAGTTTACTCGATTCTTTACTTCATCATCAGGTTCTATACGGTCTATGCATCTTCTTCTTTTACCATTCTTCTCAGTGCTTCACGCTCATTTCTTGTGACATCACCATCCTCCTTTTCACCTATCTTCATATTGCTTCAGGGATTTCTTCCAAGAAATTGTCATCTCTATGTGGGGACATCACATGATATGATATGATATGATATGATATGGCATTTATAACGCGCCTATACACAACACATAGGGTTTTCTCAATTGTTTCAGCTGCTCTTTTACACTCCGTAGTCAAAAGATTCAAGTTTAATTTTATGATCAGAAGTGATTGTGAAAATGCATTATTATGACGTCATCAGTCAGAAAGTCAGCCTACAAAAGGTATTCCATTTATTTTTGGGGTGCTGCATATACCACTAGCATCTACGCTTCAGATATAACAATGACAAGAACTATGTGACAATACTGCAAACTATTTTACAGGTATAATTGCCAGAATGCACGACAATACAGGAACTGGAAGTGATTGCAGCCCAGCACCTGCCTTTCACCTTCTAAACTGAAGATGATGTCGCCACTCTGGATTTGAGAATTTTAAGGCAATAAGGGCCTGATTCATGGAATAGTGCGCAGATTTTGAGCAAAGCCTGCGCCCCGAGAACAGCTCTGCATGAGCCTATTCATGGAACTGTTTGCGGAAAGTAACTGTATATGCAAGTTGTGCCAGGAATTCCACTCAGATGCCCTCACGCAAAGCAAAAACAGCCAGAAACAGCAACTTTTGCATGCTCCCCGGGTGCGAATCCATGCATCCTTAAAACAGTGTGTTTGGGTCCCCCACAAGCATGTCTGCATCTGGGTGACCCTGCGTGGGGCCCACTGTAACTGTTACTGGCACCCTGACAACATGCAAACTCCTGTAATATGTTCATGCACCCCACTACACTGCGTACGTGCGCCCCTAACTCAGATCGGAACCCCGGCTGCATACATGCATCCCTAAATCTGACACTCGATCATACCTCTGCACTGTGAATCCTATGCGCAAGTGTCTGTACGCCTGCCTTCAGGTGGCGGATCGAATGAGGGATTTACATGGTCATTTACCTGCTGCAAGGCTGCACGCAAGGTTGCACGGTCGGACCCATGAATACGGGTTGTTTCGGAGCAATAGTGGGCATGCAATGGACTACCTGCGGGCTGTCCCTCATAATGCCCACATTTTCCCTTGCTCTTCCTCATTTTTCGAGTTCCGCCCTCGCCCTGCCCTCTGCAGGATGCAAATACATGCCGAGCCTGCGTGAAGTCCCAGCAAAGTACAATAAAGTGCGGCACAGTTGATTCCATGAATCGACAAATGGGATTTTGCACGCACTTTGGTGAACAACGTCCCTATTTGATGCGCAAATATTTACATGAATCGGGCCCTAAATCGAAAGAATTACAATGTTTGATTTTAGCACATTTTCTTGCTCACCAATCAATCCCTATCTTCCTATGTTTACAAAGAGTTTTCTTGAGATCCAGCTCTTGTAAGGAACCTGTGTTGTTCCTTTAACTCTTCATCATCTTCATGGACTGTTTCTGTTGTTCTTTTAACAGCCTTTGTTATACTCCTTTGTTGTACCCCACATGAAGAAAGCACAGTCCGACCTGGAAAATATGAGCGATTTGAAGCCTATTACAAACTGGCATTGTATATCAAAGATTCAGATGTGATTATCTTGAGAAAAAAAATACTGGAGGCTAAAATGCTGATTTATTTTTTTATTTTTGCACATTTGCAATTAAATATGGGTCAGACCTCGCACCCTTATTATATATTATTTATTACCCTAAACCACCCCCCACGTATAATTGCTTAGACATATGCAGTTAAATATTCCACATTTTCGGCCTCTGCATTTTTTGCCACAAAATATTGGGGTGATACCAAAGATTCTAGAGGATACTGTGGTCAATCAATTGCAGGCCTACATTGAAACAAATGGATTACTGGACACATGGTAGGCAGGCTTGCAAAGCTCTCAGGATATGACACCGCTGTAAATTCCTTCCTTGAGGCCCTGAAGAGAAGTAGAAAAATTGGTACTCTTGGCTTTTTCTGTGGTCATTCATTTAATCCTCTGTACGGGGCAAGATGTCAGGATTTGAGGGCGTATATTGAAATTAATCATTTCTGACTCTTGTATCAGAAGCATTTTCTCTCACATATTGACTAATACAAGCTTCCTCTCTTTCCCCAATGTTTTTCAATCTCTACAACACTCCAATGAACAGATTCATACATATAACCATGCTGACAGCACCCAATTTTCTATTAGAATTCAACCAAGAAATTTCACTGAGCCCCTCCTCTTTATTAATGAATGAATGGCTCAAAAATATCTCAAAAGGAATCCAGAAAAAAAAAAAAGAAATATGGTTGTGGGAACACACATCACTAGCTGGCCTAGACTGTGGGTCTGCCATCTGCTGCTCTCCAGTTACTTTTAACTACAACGTCTATGATACCTCACCATCGATTGTGCATGCTGAGAGTGATGAGAGTTGTAGTCCACAATGACTGCATGCTCAAAGGTTACAGACCACCAGCATGAAGAAATGTGTTGACATCAACTCAATGTCGTACTCCGGCTGCAAGTTGCTGTCAGTAAGGTTGTGTTGATGGACGTTGATATTTCCATGAATTCTCATGTTTCGTTGGTTGTCTGATTTTTTGTTGTTGAAATTGATGAAATGTATGTTCCTCACATAGTTCCGACTGTAGTAACACTCATGATATTACATCTTGATAATTCCAACAGTGTTTCTCGGCCTCCCAAGATATCAAATTAATCAAAAGCAGCATACACAGAACCAAGCAGCTCAACTCTTGATGCACCTCGCCTTGAGAAGGCAAACACGTGAACAGTCAGGGCAGTCTCCTGCAGTCTGCACAGAGAGCTGGCGGTGTTTTACCCTCTGATGTGATTGTTAATCATGTACTGCTGCTTTAACTGGAAAGTAGAAGGACCTATATCAACAGCAGAGGGCGTGAAGCGCCGACGCAAATGGCTGGGCCCAGGACAGTCTCCTGCAGTCTGCTGAAGGGTGCTGACTTGTGAGGCGCTAGTGATTGGTAAGGACTTTTAAATACGTCCAACTCACTTGTTGGTAGCTAGACATCCAGATAGGGTGCGTATCCACTATAATTTCTAATTGGGAAATTGGCCTGTTTGGAATTTGCACGTGCATTTTGACAACTGCTGTCTCTCACACATATGCTGGGAAAAACACGCCCCACACCCAATATATATAACTTACAAAATAAGGTTCCACAAAAGGAAAATAAATCCTCAACCCTGGGAGGAACCAAAAAAGTGCTTGTGGAGCGGGCTGTATTATATTGTTCTTCCCAGTCTGTGCGGGGTAGAAAGCATAAAAAATACTGGCAACAACAATGGAGCAAGAGGAGGGACGTAGCTCTGAGGCTTGACACATTGATGCAGATGTGTCAGATCCGGCATTGGCAGACATTGACAATAACAACTCCCTGTTTGAACTTTGCTACTTCAGAAAACAATCAAGAAATGCAAGGCCCAGAACAGCAATCACACAATCCAATCACAGATTCAAAAGTCAGGGACTCCGAAAAATATGAGCCTTTCACTCCCAATAAAAATTTGCACGGCAAACACACAAATACTTTCAGGATCACCTAATATGTTGTTTGAGAGTGACCTGGTAGTGAAATGTGTGCACAACTGTCTTCCCTCCAATTTTACATGAAAATGCTATTAAAAATAGGTGGAAAGATTTTGGAATTAGTGATTAAAAATAGAAATGCAAGAGAAACTCAAAGGAGTCAAACATGTATGAACACACAGAAGTGGAGTCTTTGCACGTGGACCAGATAAATCCACCAACGCAATATCAGCCACAAATATCCCCATCAACTAACTTAGCAGTGATTGAACCGATGAGCCTGGAGAAGGAGGAGTCAAATTATATGATATGATATGGCATTTATAACGCGCCTATACACAAGTGTTTCAAGGCGCGATGAGGCAAGAGAGGGGAACAAGGGGAAGACAGACAGCAATCCTACTAGGCCAGGTGTCATTCAGATCACGCAAGTGCCTGGGAAGGGGGAGAGGGAAAAGTGCAAGGGGGAAGGGAGAGGGGAAAGTGCAGTACATGGGATAGTAGAATAAATGAGATGAAAAAAACGGCCAGATGGTGGCAAGTGCAAGGTAAGAGCAGACATAAGTGCTGGTAGGGGGACTGTAGGGATACAGAAAACAGTCCCTGGTGCGGGGGTTGCGAGGTAGGCAGTGCAGCTGTGCAATTGGCGGGGCCTGGGCCCGAGATCAGAAAGGGTGGCCAGGTAACCAGAGCAGTTTCAGCCAGGAATTCAGCAGGGGAGAGGGGGAGAGAAAGCAGAAGTAAAGAGGAAGGTTTTGAGGTGCTTCCGGAACCGGAGATGGTTCTCCTCAAGCAGATAACACATACCTCATGCAGAGGCAGAAAAGACTACTAAAACGTAGAAGAACAAACATGGCAAAAAAACGGAAATAATGGAACTTGAATTGGATTTGCCATCTGCTAACCTATCAAAGCAAAATAATGGGAAGCCTAAACGAATTAGGAAAAAACAGCAAAAGAAAAAAAAAATGGCATACACGAGAACCCACGGAACACTAACAAGTTGGGTGATCAAACATAGTCAAATAAATGACACATTGAGTAATACTGTGGCCCAAAATGAGGATATCTCCAAACTGATGATGGATCAGAGTTTGCAGCAGGTAACGCAGGCTATACCCCCATATGAACAGAAACTGCATGGGGCTCTGCAGCGCAAGAAACTTAAGAAACCCATGAGAGAGCCTGTTATAAGCCATCTTCCAAATCAGCTGATCTGTTAAAACTCACAATAAGAAGGGAACTGATGAATACAAATAAAGGAAAGCAACATATCAATAGAGCTGAGTTCCTGACTATACTACACTCTATTTTCACTCTGACGATTCTTGACACTAAAGATTTTGAATATGTTGAACCCTTAACATTTATGGGATATGCAATGAGCAGGATTCACTGTAATTCAGTGGAGGTGGCATCAATGATCCATGTAAAGAGGGATACATTTGAGGAGCTGGTTTGTGACATAGATGCCATGACTGTGCATGAGGCAACGTCGGAAAATACCACACAAGCTATTGCCAATTTAATACAACGTGCTGACAATCTCGAAGCAGTTGAGGTGGGAAAACAGAACATTCAGATGTTTCAAGAAAATGTGCTCACTGTGCTTAAGTGGCTAGTGGAGCCCTCAAATCTTAATGGGATGCTGGCTAAGTGGGAGTGATTGATATGCTCCTGGAATTCCAAGGGCCATAACCAGTTGTTGAACAATGCTGATCTGCTATCTGAATTAATAACCAATGACATTATCGCGCTCCAAGAAGGCTGGCTTATTTACAAAATTACTATTGATGGCTATAAGCTGTTCCAAGCTCTAGCCAGAAAGGAAAGGGAAAACTAGGTCATCCCAGTGGGGGTTTAATAATTGGGGTTAAGAATACAATCAGTACCAAAAGAGTCCCCATAAGGCGCATAGATGCACATATTCTAGCAGTAAAGGCCAACCTAGCAGGAAGCAGAAAAATGGGTTATAATAAATATATATGTAATCCCCCAGGGGGAGAAATACCAGAAAGCATAGTGGAATGGGGGTCAAGCTGCTGTGTGAAATTGAGGAGCTTGAAGACTCTGAACTAGTGATTATAGGAGGAGATTTAAATGCATGCTGTGTTTGCAAAAAAGAATCCCTGAAACCACCTATATGCAGAGTTAATGTGTAATGGAACAAACTATTCGAAATGAACAAGCAATTGCCTGGTGTGACCTCCTACATGGGCGATGGAGCTATATGATGAATTGGCGAGTAAAGGGAGGGAGGGAGTAAAACATGGGGGAAGTGATGGGCGGAAAAGTAACAATAGATGACATATATGTGAGTGAGCATGTCATCCCATATATCCGTCAGTTAGCTGTAGAAGAAAAAAAAAACAGCGATCACGCTATGTTAAAACTAAAGCTCAGTAACATGTGGGATACGTACAGTCATGATAACATTGGTGATGTGCTGATAAATAGAAAACGGAATAAGCTTATGTGGATTACAAAAAGTGTTGAGGCAGTGGGTATATATTTAAAGAGAGGATAGTGAAGAGCTGTGTAAACTAGACTCGAAGACTGCAGATGACATGGAGACTTGGTTGAAAAATGTGATGTCCAAGTTTGGGGTAGTTAAAGAGAACTATGTATATATCTCTCGGAATGCCCATGGGCGCCTCTATGAAAGAGCGAATAGGGACGCTAAGAGAGACATGCATAGGAGGAACCGAGGAGTAAGAAAAGAGGTATTGGACTCCAGGCAAAAATTGGTGTAGATAAAGGGAATTAAGTACAGTTACACACATTGGGTGAAGTGGTGGCGAATATCCAAGAAAAATGCCCAATGGCAGTATCGCGTGTTGGAGGCTTCATCTAAAGACTCAAGAAAAATTGGCAAAGGTTAGGACAAGGATACACAAATACTGCTGAACATGTTGCATGTCCCATTAATGCATACTACGAGCCACCTTGAGGCAGGTGGATAAAGAGGTTAGGGAAGTTAATCCCATAAAAATTAGCAATAAAATAGCGATAGAGCTGGGCTATAACGCGAACGATATACATAGACTCATACTCAAACAAAAAGACTCTAGAGCACCTGGATCCAATGGGTTAGCAAACGTAATCTTGAAACAAGATCTGGTGCGATGGACTAAATTATTGTCAATCATTTATATAAGATCTGTGCCGAAGGAATGATACCAGCATCCTGGAAAACATCCTTGGTGGTACCAGTCTATAACAAAGGGAAGAGAAATGATCTAGCCAAATATAGGCTACTGGCCCTACTCGAGACAACCTAGAAACTCTTTGCCTCCCTGTTCCTAGGGAAAATGACCAATTAGGTAAATGAAAAGAAGATACTAAATATATTCCAATTGGGATTCAGGGTGGGCTCAGGAACTATTTACTGTCCCCACGTCCTAGATAAAGTAATGAGAAAGAACAAGGTAAAAGGGTGTCCGGGACTGTATGGTGCACGTGTGGTCTTCAAGACGACTCATGAGACTGTAGACCGTGACCGCCTGTGGAATAAGCTTGAAGCGTATCACTGCATGGAGAACCTAGTACAAGTGATCCGTGACCCCCATGAGGACACTGTGGTACAGGTTAGATTGGACGGCAGGGTCACATACACCCTGCCCATTCCCACCTATATGGGGATGAGGCAGGGGTATACTTTGGCACTAATGCTGTGCAACATTTACCTGGTGGATCTCCCTTGGTTTGGAAAAGGTTGATAACAGCCAATAAAAATACGCAATACTTTGCTATCTTATGCACCAGCTAATACAAAATGGCCTACAGCCTTTGTGAAGGCTCTTACTACTAGGAGGGTAGCATCACCGTTGCACTGCAGTGTACTTTACTTAATACGCGCTCCCTGGTTGCTCATCATCTGCATTGCTATGATTTTCTTTCAAGTAAGGACCTTGATTTCTTTTCCTTACTGAAACTTGGCTCAGAGAGAGCTCGGGACCAGTGATTTTTCAGTCTCTGCCTGAAAACCACTCTCTGGTTCATGAGGATCGTGTCTCTCTCCACCATGGTGGTGGCGTTGCCTTAATCCATAAGACTAAATATAAGGTCACTAGTTCGATTCCTGAGCATTCCCTTAAATGGAATGCATCTTGACCCGTATTTCTATCTCGCCAACCTGAACTCTTACAGTCTTGCTAGTCTATCGACCCCCTGGAGCTGATAGCTTATTCTATACTGAATTTCCGTCACTTGTGGTGGAACTTCAAACTAAACATCCTGATTTGATCACAATGGGAGATTTTAATCCGCCCATTAACCCCAGTACGGCCAAACTGGTTGCTAAATTCATCCTACTGATGTCTGATCTGGGCCTCCTTCAAGGGGTCCTCGTCCCTACCCACAGAGTGGTAATAATCTTGGCCTAATCTTTACGCCCCCCTCCTACGCTGATATGGCTAGTCCTATACCTCTCATTTGGTCGGAGCATTTTCTGGTGCCTTTTTCCATCTCACTATCTGCTGCTCTCACTGTTATAACAAAGCCTGCCATTCACAAGCATAGCTGGAAAGCTGTCCCTTCACCTAAACTTATTAATATGCTTCAGTCGCACTGCATCTATGTGGAGTGCTGCTCCTTAAATACATTACAGGAGGCTTTTACGGCCACATCGGATGCTTTAGCACCCTATAAGCTATGCCAACAACGTAGTCATCCACCAGAGCCTTGGTTTTCACAAAAACTCAAGGACAGCAAACTCCAGTGCAGGCGGACAGAAACAAAATGGTGCAGGAGTTATTCCCCACACTCCAAAACTCGCTATCGTAACACACTTGCTGCCTACCACAAAGAAGTGATCAATGCTAAAAAAGCTTATTTCACCCATACGGTGGAAGAGGCCATTAACAAACCTAAGGCGCTATTTAACTTGGTACAGTCTCTTTCTATACCTAAAGTACTTCAAGACATAGTTCCTCCCTCCCAAGATCTCTGCAATTCTATCTCTACCTTTTTTCTTTCTAAAATAACCACTATTCGAGATAATATTAAGACTGAGGCTGCAGCCATTTTGGCTGGCCCAGTTTTTGTGAAGCCTCCTCCCACTAAAGGCCATTGATCGACCTTCCCTCTTTTCTCTAATACTGAAGTCCTACCTGTGATCCTTATACTTAAATCTGCATCTCCTACAGATGCAATACCACTGGCTCTTCTGCAAGAAATATCCACTGACCTGATTGATCATATTACGTCAGCTGTCAATTATTCATTTGAGGAACCATCCGGGATTCCCTGAAACATGCATTGGTAATCCCCTTACTTAAGAAGCCCTCTTTGGATCCTGAAGTGCTGGCTTATTATCGCCCGATTTCCCTCCTGCCTTTTCTGATGAAGGTTTTGGAGACGCTGGTATTCCCTCTGCTTTCTACTTTTCTGGAATCCACTCAGTTTCTTGATGTATTCCAATCAGGCTTTCGGCTGGGCAGAGGCACTGTATCTGTGCTTAACTCGGTGATGGATGACCTTATGTGCCTTGTTGATCAGGGCGGTGTTGGAGCAGTCCTGCTGTTAGGTCTGTCGGCTGCTGTTTTTGACACCGTCGATCACGCACTTCTGATCTCCCGCCTCTTTGAAGCCAGTATATCTGGCCAGGTTCTGGAATGGTTCACAACCTTATTGACCGGCCGTTCGCAATCAGTGTCACTGCCTCCGTTTTGCTCTGCCCCGGTCCTTCTATCTTGCGGTGTCTCCCAGGGATCAGCACTTTCCCCCATCTTATTTAATATCTATATAAGATACCTACTGTTTCTAATTGAATCTCATGGGTTATGTTTTTATTCTTATGTGGATGATACCCAGATATTGGTCCGTTTGGACCTGACTAAACCAGAAACAGCAAGGAGGCTAAAAATATGCCTGGAAGAGCTAGGTATCTGGATGTCGTTGAATTGGCTTAAATTGAATGGTTCCAAAACCGAAGTTCTGGTTGTGGGTACAGCCACTGCAAAATTGTTTTGGACGGCCGACTTCTGTCCATCCTCATTAGGTCCCCTCCCGATACCGGTTCTATCCGTCAGGAATCTGGGAGTACGTTTCTCAGCGACCCTTACCATGGATGAACAGGTGGGAGCAGTTTGTAAATCGGGCCATTTCAAACTTAGGGTCCTTCGGAAAGTGCTTCCCTTCATTCCTACGGCCAGTCAGGCGCCTGTAGTTGGAGCTTTGGTCCTTAGCATCCTGGACTACTGCAACTCATTATACCTGGCCCAACCCAGTTATCTTATCGGGCACATGCAGCTACTCCAGAATGCCGCCACTCACTCCATTATCCGTCCTCCATTTGGTGCCCATACGGCACCCTTACTGAGACAACTTCATTGGCTTCCAGTTGTCCAATGGATACTGTTCAAATCTATGTGCATGGTCCACCAAGCCTTCTCTGGAAAGGGGGCAGAATATTTGCAGGTCAAATTTACTCCCTATCAACCGACTCGCACCCTTCGTTCTCTCACCGCCCGCCGGCTGACGGTTCCTCGGTTCAGGTTAGCCCATAGGGGTGGCCGTGCCTTCTCTGTTGCTGCTGTGGAAACAGTGTATCACCTTCCCATCGCTTTATGAGATATCTCTGACCATCTGGCCTTTCGGCGTAGATTGAAAACTCTGCTTTTTTAACGTCCCTACAAGATTCTGCCTCACCTCTGTTTGCTCAGCGCCAAGATGCCTGTGGGTTTACGTGCGCTTTACATAAATGTTGTTAACATAACATAACATAGGTGATGAAAAAGTATCTTGTATAATAATGCAGATGATCTAATAAAATGTGTTCATACTAAGGACTAAGAAACTAATTACAGGATCTATCCCAATATGTTGAGCAGAATGGCCTAACCCTTAACCTGGAAAAAAACATTATAATGCATTTTGAATACAAAACCGTGAAAATACCTGAGATAGAGGTAATGGGCATCGGCATAGAAAAGGTCATCCAATATAAATATCTAGGTGTAGAAATAGACATCAGGGGGGACTATGTTCCCATAATAGCTAATAAAAATTGAAAGCAATTGCACTTACAGCTATGATTATTAAACATGTAAAGGAATGTGCAGGATGTAGCTACTTACTGTGGGGCACTATTGTTATATAAGCAATGTCTATGCACAACCATGTTGCATGGCTTAGAGGCGCTTTGTATGCAAGACTATTGTTGGCTGAAGGCGGTGGAAGGGAATTTCTGGAAAAGAATCTTGGGGCTTCCAACTTGTATCCCTATTAATTTTTATTTTTTTTATTTTTATTTTTTTAATTGTAACAATTAGTTTACAAATAAACTTCAATTACAATAAACAATAGATGATCCTGCTTTCACATATATAAACATAAATCCGCAGGAGGACAAGAAAAACAAGAGAACAAAGACAACACAAGGAAATTACAGTCTTTCAATGACAATCATTCAATGAAGAAAGGAAAGGGAATCTTTCTGATTGACACTGGTCCTCATTCAGAATATGTTCCACTAAATCGCAAACTGCACATGTCAGTGTCACGTTTGATCCAGATAGTATATGGTACCACCATTTGTCCATGTCCTCGTCAATTGGAGCAAAAGCACCCAAATAGCGAGTGCGATGTTCCTTAATTTTAGGACATTCAATGACTAGGTGTTTTACAGATTCCACTGTGATTTTACAAAACCTACAAAGATTATTCACAATTTTGGGGGCTTTTCGTCTCCATAGAATCTCCTTTATTGTGTGTGCGTTCAGCCGTAGTCTCAGAAATTGATTACAGTGTTTCCTTGAGGGGAATTTTTGTAGGTATCTTGGTAGGTGATCCAGTCAATTTGTTAGAGAGCCTAGGTCGATCGACGTGGATAGGAGATTTCTTTGTTCTAAGTTCTCTATCCAATTCCATTTCCTTAGTTTTTGTTTTGCAATTTGGGGAGTGTCTATCAAGGTTTCCCACGTTACATCTGCAGTATCCAAAATCAGTTTTAGACCGTTAGTCCAATTTTGTGTAATGCTACAGTGTTGTTGATGGATCATATTTATATTTGCAAAAATTTTGTAGGCCGGAGCCTAGTCCTTTAGTGACATCTTTCGGAGCATGGCCAGAGATTTCCAGACAACTATGTTATGCATTGATTCAAGTCCGAGTTCATGTCTAATAGAAATCATTGAAACACCTTTTGGTAGTTTGAGGATGCGTCTCCAGAAGAGACCTTCAAGGGTTGGCCATATATGATAATCTAGGTTCCATCCAGCCTCAGCTCCAAACGGGATTTTGTGTATAAAAGGTTAGTACAGGTTTGAGGGTAAATTTCCCATATTCGGCATGTAGCTTCGATCCTTGTAATGCAAATGTCAACATGCGTTGTTTCAGGTTGCAGATCCACTCATGCTCTCTTATTGAGATGTTATAAACAATGCCCAGGAATCTAATAGATGATACATGTTGGATCTGAAGTACATCAAGGTTCCAACTAAAGTTCTTTGTTAATCTTTTGGATGTAGTTCCGATCGACATGACCTTTGTTTTTTCTACATTGATTTCCAATGCATATAACAGTCTCTGCAGTCCAATCGGTGTTGCATATAATAGGACAATGTCGTCCGCATATATTATCCAGCTAATGCTCTTGTTGTCTATCCTGAGGGGGAAACAGCGTGTCTGTGTAAATGCTTCAGATATATCAGATATGAAAAGTTTGAATAGCAGGGCAGCTAAAGGGCACCCCTGTTTGACTCCTTTATTCGTTCTTATTTTATCAGTCAGCTCACCTGCTTTGTTGATTCGCACTCTAACCGAGGTATCTTTGTGGAGAGCCATTATTGGCTGCAGTAATTCAGATGGACACGACCAGTTTGTCACTTGTTTCCACAATTTTGTTCGATCTAATGAGTCAAAAGCCTGTTTCATATCAATAAAGGCAAGAAAGAGATTCTTGCCTTGTTGTAGAGCATTTAATTTCAGCAGGTTTAGTATAGTTAAGTTCACTTCTGTTCCTACGCCGTTGGTAAAACCTGTCTGACGTAAGTCGAAGTGACCAGAACACATAGCCCACTTTGACAACTTCTGTTGTAGAAAAGACGCAAATATCTTCCCCGGATATCTAAAAGAGCAATTGGTCGATAGTTGGCCGGATCGTCGTGGCATCCTTTCTTGAAAATGGGAACTATGATGGCTGAGTTCCAAGATTTAGGTATCATTTTTGTTGATGTAATTGTTAGAAGTAGATGGAAAATGAAGGTTGTCCACAGCTCGTTGTTTGCTTTCAGTGTGACATTGGAAAGGCCATCGGGCCCAGCGGCTCGCGAGTTTTTTAAGTGTTGAATTGCTATTGATATATCTTCTTTTGATTCGATTACATTCCAAGACTGGACTTCATCAAGTCTTTCGTCGCTCAGCTGATGTTTGTTGCTCCCAAAAACTTTGGCAAAGTGCTGTTCCCAAGTGGCCTTAGAGATACCATGATGGGTCTTCGCCTGCTGGAATATTGTTTTATTATTTATGATGTTCCATAAATCCTTTATTTGGTGGCAAATAATGAGCTTCAGAATTCGTTCACCCCTTTCTTGATCTCTCATCGTTTTGAAGTATTTCAACCAGTTTCGATATTGTGTCTTTAGATGTTTCCTTTGCAACAATTTATTTGGATCTGGCTCTTTATATAATTTCCTGAGATCACGGCGTAGTTGTTTTTTTTTTAAGAGACACCAGTGTACTAAATTCATATTTCTTTTGATAGGAGCAGCAATTCGGATGTTTGAACTTGATTTGAAAGTCTACTATCAACGCAGGATAGTTTAGTTTGTCGCATAAAGCGGTCTCCTCTGAGGTTATCATTTTGTTTAATTTGCGCAATTGCTTACTATTTATTTTTAGTCTGTTGCCTCTTTGATTCACCTCAATTGGTTGGTTGAAGATCTCTGCATTTCTGGGGAAATATGCCTTTAGAGTTAGTTCAAGTGGATTATGGTCACTGCTTGATGATTTCAAGACCTTCAGCTGTAGAATCTCATTTAGCATTGTATTTGATGCCCAAATGTAGTCAATGATTTTTCTTGAACCATCACGCTGCCAAGTAATATTCGGAGGACGATCACCTTTGGTTTGACCGTTGAGCATATGGCAGTTCCTGGCAATCATGGCTGAGTGAAATTGATGGCCTCTGCATGTCGAGTAAGCTTGATGCATGATTTTTTTCATTATCAAATTCTCATCAAACCACGAGATTCAGGTCTCCGCATAATATGACTTGTAGGTCAGACCATAATTCCATGTTATCATCAATCAATTTTGTAATTGATTGAATGAAATGAGATGAGGATATCATGGCTGAATTCCAATAGGTGTTGAGAATTAGTAGATGATGGAATGGTACATTTGATCTCTTTTGAAGGATTAATCCTTGCACAAAGAAGTTTGGAGAAAATGATTTTAAAATCTCCCAGCCTGATGCATTGTGTATCATAGTCAGAAGACTAGAGAACGGTCGACCGAATTGATTTTTCCCAGCCGGGTTTAATATGATTGAATATCCTTCTCTAGACGGCGCCTCCCGCAGCCATGTTTCCTGGAGACATACTGCAAAGATGGTTTTCATCGAGATGTCGCAATTCTAGAACAAGTGCCGGAAACCTCTAGTGTTCCATGATATAAGGCCATTTCCATCCTCCTTAGTTTGCAATAGCTAAGTTCTATTCGAGCGAGGCTGTGTTGGAGGTTGGGAGGAGATATTTTGGTTACCGGCTGTTCTTTCTTGGATGTTAAATTGTTTCCTTAACGCCTCACGACGTTGTTCATGGGTTTGCTCGCCAGCAGCTGACACTGCTTTTCTGAAGCCGTCGCTTCGATGTTTTGTTTCCAATGTCAGATCAGATCCGTATGACAACAGCTCGTCTTTTGCAGCGAGCAATGTGTTTTCTACTGCCTGCGAAGTGATATGTAGATAGAACATATCTAGAGAGTCCTCGTTGATGTATTCCACAATAGCTATGTCGTTTGACGTTATCGTTCTCAGTGACGGAAAGTTGTGTAGCAATTGCATTACATTTCTGCGATTCAAGTTAACTTCATTTGCATCTGGGAAAATATTCTCGAGCCTAAGTCTCCATAGTTTTTGTTCCAGTCTAGATTTCGCAGACACAGTTTCTTTAGGATTCAATTGTTTTTGCTTTTGCCATTGGGCTGCCGTCATTTTAGGATTTAATTTTACAGAGGTCAGTTTTTTTTGTTGACCCACAGCATTGTCATCCTTTCTGCTGTAGGTTTGTGAATTCTCGTTTGAGCAATTTTGATTTGCATTTAAGCGAGTCTTCTTTCTTTCTCCTTCGTTAGGTATTTCCGTTTGGTAGATTTTTCTCCTGCCTTGAGGAGGATTCATGGCCGAGCGGTGAAGTTCTTCTTCTTGTGTTGACTGTTGCAATTCGTCAGACTCGGCTGAATATGTGGACAGATCACATAAGTCAGTAACACTTACATCAGTTTTCTTTGAGCTAGTGTTAGAATCCAGTCTTCGTCTTTTATTTGGATTAGGAGGATCTACCACACTTATTTTAGTTATTTCTTTCGGCATGGACTTGCGAACAGGCACACACTCATTATCATACTGTTTATCGTTTGGTGTATTGCGTGAGAACAGGCCCAACTTGTGAGGATTTCTCACAAACTGTTTTGTTTTATTTCTGACATTGTTCATTTTATTTTGCTGCTTATTTGTTGATTGTTTTTTGGCTGGAGGTTTTATAGATTTTTCACCTTGTTTTGATGTAATCGAAGGAACAAACAGTTTTGCCGTTCCAGTAAAAATGTCGAAAGAAGTAACGGGTCCTTTAGAACTCGGTGCAGCTGCGTGGTTTGGGAGTTGAACTTCCACCGCTATTGCTTCAAGTGGGTTGATTTTACATTGGTCTAATCCAGACCCTTCGTGTCGTTTGTTTGCAAGAGTACCATTTGACTCTTTTTCAGCTGTAGAAGTCAAATGTGGGTCAGCAATCACAATGATTTCACTGTTTGCTTTATCCAGTAAAGGTATCTCTAAATTCTTTCCTGGGACAGTTATGTGCTTAGGGATGTCAGTCGAACTACATTGGTCTACCTTTGCCCTTGTTTTCACTTTTAATTTCTCTGTGCGATATAGAGGTCTCTCATTAGGGGGATGTTCCATGTCTGTCTTACTTCTGGAAAATGAGTGGCGACACCACTTCATGATTTCTAAAATCGCCTCCATTTGATCGTTTTTGTCTGTGTGGTCCTTCATAGCAATGTCTCCAAGGCGGTTTTGCCATTGAAATGAGATTTCTGCTTCCCGTTCAACTCTAGACATTAAGTGAACGTTGTTTTGTTCCAAAGACGAGAATTTATTTGTCAGATTGTGTAGCAAGGCATTTTGATCTTTCACAGTCTTGTTTACTTGTTCTAGGAGTTTGATAAAAGGAATCAATGCCAATGATGTTGCCGCCAGGACATTGTTATGAATTTGAATTCCGGCTGCAACTGATAAATTCTCTTTTGAGTGAGTAACAGATTCAGATTCAAGATTTGACTGTTCATCATGTCTGCTAGAGCACCATTCATTTCCTGTCGCTTGCTGAGCTTGCTGGAATACTTTAGTACTGCAGTGAAATCATAGGTTCTCAGTCGGTTCCTTGGAGGAGCTTGATTGTGATTTTCTTTTAAAAGTAGTATCAATATTTTGGATATTCTGAGAATCTTTTCGGTGGGGTGTACTTGTCCAAGATTTAAGCGTGCCATTAGGATCTTGCGCGAACTTCACTCCTTTTTCGCTATTTGCCAACAACATTTTTGTTGGAAGCGATACATTCTGTGGGGCCGTAGAGAAGCTGTGTACTAATTTGTTTTTAACTGCTTGATAATCCGCAGTCAGCCTCTCAGTTAGCCGCGCTTCGCGTCCTGCTAAATCTATCCCAAGACTTTTTTTGTGGTTTTTCGTAGAAGGGCCCGTCAGAAGAGAAGGCAACGAGGGCGCTGGTGGAAGGGAGTCAAGCTGGCATGAAACATCTCTTCCACATACGTCTGCCTCAGTTCGAGACATCGTAGTCTCAGCAACAACTCTGCTGTCTGTAGGGCTATGTATAGAATCGTTGTTTAAAGGCGGGACAAAGGAAAAGTTTGTTTGGTTCCCTGATCCATTTGGTAGTTTTAGAGCCAGAAGTTCAGTGTCTGTAACATCAAATGGAGATAGAAAGTAGACGGTGTCAATTTCGATCATCGCCAGTGGCGCAAGTGGCACAGGTAGATGATGATCTTTTACCGCAGATACCGCTATATTTCGGTCAAGATCAAATGGGGCTGTATTTAAGGACACCTCTCCCACAGTCTCACTGCCCACACCACCCAACATATTTGCTTGGGAAACTTCAGGTAAGGAGTCGGGCAACATAGTCTGTGTTGCTCGATCAATTTCATCTATATGTGCCTGGGACGGCAGCTGATTTAAGTTTTTGTTCACAACCAATCCTGGGAGACTTTCCGGTTCATTGGTCATAATGTCGGCAATGACATGTCCGACTGTTTCAGACAGGAGTACATAGGATTTAACATTCAAGGACTGCAATGTCAATGCTTTAGCCGGAACGTCGACCGACAACATTTCACCAAGATTCACATCAACTGGGGCAGCGTTCGATTCGGCGTTCGAGTCGGCCTCATTTATGCTCACCACAGAAACTCGTGAAAGACAGCGAGGCAGACTTGCGGTGGTAAGTTGTACTGGATTAGGAATGGGAGGAAGGGAGGAAGGGGAGGAAGGGGAGGAGAGGGAGGAAAGGCAAGGTGTGTCTGCCACAGCAGACAAGCAGGACAGGGGGGGCAATTGAGCGAATGTGGGATGAGGGGGGCGGGAAGATGGAGCAACAATGTTCGCGCCAGCTGCTGAAATGGAGGCATCGGCTGCGAACGAAAGCTCGGACCGATTTCGAGCGTTCAAAGTTGTTTGCTGCGTCTGCGGCCGTACATCAGTAACCATACTTTCCTCTTACCGGTAATCCGACAATTTTATGCCATACGTTGGAAGTGTCCTCTTCGATGATGTAGGCGGACTGGAGGTTGACTGGACTCAGCGCCGGACTCCGCGCCGCGCTCCGCGCTTTGGAGGGTACTTTAAACAGGATGCCAATGAAGAAAGAAAGAGGACTGAGCACGTAGTGCAGCTCCTCACAATGACTGCTTACTCCCAAAAAACAGCAAGGACTGGAGGCTGACTGGACTCAGCGCCGGACTCGGCGCCGCGCTCCACGCTCTGGAGGGAGCTTTAAACAGGATGCCAATGAAGAAAGAAAGAGGACTGAGCACGTAGTTCAGTTAATTAGATTGGAACTACGATTGATCTCCCTTCCGGCCATGGCCTTAAAAAGAAGATGCCTTCTATACATAAAATTGGTGGGAACATTAGTGAGTTTAGGGCCCTTTAGGAACGGGCATGCAATGGATGGGATCACACAAAATAACTCCAAATAACCGAACCAACTCAGGAAGATGGCAAAGTACTGTTTTATTAACAATTATCTAAAAAAGGGAGTTATAACAAAGATCAATGGTCGTACGCCCGATTTCTCTCAGCGATCTTCACACAAATCATATCGTTTATATTACAAAATACGTCTGAGGTGACGCCATACTACATGGCAAATAATGAAAAACCTACTGGGATCAGGATTGACTTAAGGGCAACAACTAAGTATATTATCTACAGGAACTAGGATTGTGATTGGCTGCCCGCTATCAGGAGAACAGCATATGCCTACCTCTAAAACATGTCATATTCAAAAACATTAGATACACGGTTTCTCATCGGTTTTCAAACTATAAGGTCCTTTGTTACATGGACCACTACAATTGATTTGCAGGCTTGTGCCAATCTGAAACATTCGGTTCACTTAGCAGCACATAAGCCAAGACCTAGGTGCAAGGAGATGGGGCCTGACACTACCGCCCCACCCAATAGACCAACATCTCTCATCACCCATGCCTTGTGTCATGAAGATTGTCTTTGAACTTGGCCTTGCAAAGTATCCTTTTCTCTGAGAATACACAGGAGTGAAGGCACTCGCTATCGTGTTCTAGGACTGCAAGTTCAAACTCTATTTTCATCCTTGGCTCACGTGACAGGAGACATGATTTGGTCCATTTTGCAGGTTTTAAATGTCTTAAATGAATTAAACTTGGCACTCTTGGTGTTCTTTCTTTGCACCTTAATGGATGATTCATCCTTTGCACGTTCACTCCTTTCCAGAATAGATAGTTGACTTTGGCTGCTTTAGTCTTGACTCCTGGCCAGACAACCTCACAATGCAGCTCCACAAGTCAGCTTATTCTTGCTGCCCCATAGTTTTCCCTCCCTTCTTCATGGGTCCTGGCTTACTAAATTCATGAGAACCGATGTCCAGTTTCTATACAATGGCGGCTTCGCCTGCATTCTATTCACTATGTATAGCCAGCTTCTATGATGACTTAATCTACTTGCGTTTCAGCATCTGTACAATTATTGAACGGTTGATTCTCTGCAGCACTTTGTGCATGTGTAATCTTCTTCATATTGAAAAGGTTCGCTTGATTCTTTACTTCGTCATTATTTTCTATAGGATCCATACATTCGCTTCAAACAGTATCTCGCAATGTCGTATATGTCTCTTATGACGTCACTAGCTTCTTTCTTTGCCCTTTTTCATATTCCTTCAGGGAGTTCCTCCCTTAGGTTGTCACAGCTTCAGGGATACATTCGGTAGGGTTGTCGCAACTGGTATCTTCTTCTGAACACATGTTGCGGTATTGGCACAACTGCTGGTGTCAAACATGACACGATCTCAGGTCTCCAACATATGGGAAGTAGGGGGGCAGGGTTTCCTGCAGAGGCATGTAGCTGCTCCTCTGCACTAGCATCCAGTGAAAGCGGGTATCCGTTTGTTAAATTGGTATAGGCCTCCTTTAAGGAGATAGAATGGACCCCGAACTGGGAGTAGGAATATTACGCCCTGGAAAGAAAAATACAAAGAAATTGAACGCCTGGGATTGGGCGGCAAACTTTGATCACTTATCCAAATTTAAACAAGGGAGAGAAACCCTTAATTTAATCCACAAATGTATAGCCCACAATACTATGTGAAATTGTGCTGTGACCCTGCTTTGCAGAGATTTATATTATTACTCAGGGTAAATAAATTACCGGTACTAAGTAATATGGGTCAGGGATTATGCATTCCCTGTGAAGAAAGAATCTGCTGTATGTGCAAATTAAAGAATGCTATAGACACACCTTGCATGTCCTTACCCAATGCTCAGTAAATGGTCCCCTCTATATGAGTAATTTGGGAAAGTATGTCGACAACTTGGACGGTATAAAGAATGATGAATGTTGGTATTGCGTGAACTCGGCAAATAAATCTGTCCATATACACTTATATCATGTGTGGCTAATGGAGAGGGACAATGAATGGCTAGATGCAGATAGTAGCTTGTCTACTATCAGACAAAGGAGATGAGTGAGAGAAATATTGTATACTGTAAATTGTAAGCTAATGTTCGATGCAATGTGTTATAGGAAGATTAACTGGTATATTTGCATAATGCTGTATAATGTTGATATTTGCTGTTTTATTTGTATGATGTGAACAATTCTTTGAACTGAAACACACTAAATTAAATTTTAAAAAGCTACACCTTACAAAGTCTGCATTTCTTATGCCTTTTGCATCTTCACTGGCTACCCGCGTCAAAGAAAGTTTTATGCACGGTACATCAAGCCATTCACAACCAGGTTCCTCCTCATTTTCTCTCAGAACGATTTCATTATCATGCTTATGAGCAAGTCTATGTTCCTCCTGCATCCAGTACTTGCTGGTTCCCAGAACAAAAAAATGCAGATATGTTGACTGAGATATTTCTGTTCCCCCTGCAAGAATACGGAAGAGTCTACTTCTCCCATTTAGACGGTCAGAAGACTACAAATGATTCAAGAAATATCTTAAAGCCTACCACTCCTTTCACAAATAAATTCCTTTCTTCGGTTCCATGAAAATTCCCAACAGACCACTTTGTCCGAGACCCCATTCCCTGGTCCATATTTGGCAGTATGGGAAACTTCGTTCTGTCCTTCCGCTCCACTCCACCCCCCTCAACTCCACTCTTCTCTTTTGTGGTGGACATTGCTGCTGCCCCGATCTCCTGGGAGGCCTTGTTCATTCCATTTCGAGTGCCCGCCAATGTAAGAAAGCCATTTCTACCAAACCAGGCTCCACTCAAGACATCTTGCAACTGTTCTGCTCCCCTCTGGCATCTTCCAACTTCTCCCTGTCTATGCGACAAAAGTGCGCGCAGCAATCCCGTCAAGCCACTGGTCGAACAAAGCGACCTCTCGGGGAAGTGTGCTATGACACAAAAATGATGTTGACAGGTCTAGTGAGAAATTAACGTTTATACGAAACGGTTTGCTCATAATGTTATCTGTACTGTGATGACATGTCACTCTCCATCTGTACCATTAATGTATTGAAATGTCTTCCCTACTCTAACAATATTGTAATTTTCAAATAAGGCGCCCAGATACCTTTGGGTTAGGGACGCTCTACAAATGAACAAATAAATAAATAAAACACACATGCTACAAATTCCCATTGATATATAATGCACCAAAAACTTGCCATGGTTAACTCTGAATTCCACCCGACTAACTCTGACATACCCCTGACCTTCACAGGAAAAGTCAATAGTAAGTCAGACAGACCCACAATAACTTATTTCAAATAATCGTATCCATATTTAAGCCAAGGGTAATTCAGTGTTACTCATAGTCACATCTTTGCGGATTGGCTCCATGTTTTCCCAACCCATTTACATTGCCGTTTTCAGATGCAAGCATCACATCTTGAACTTTCCCACATTCCCAGTTTGCTTAAATGGAGTGAATTTACAGAGCTATGGTCTAGAAAATGTATTTCTGGCTTCATGACAAAAATAATACATTTCGAAAAATGCAACTCATGCTAGGCCCACGTGTGCTCATGCTTCTCTGCCCTCACTCAGGGGAAATGCTATTTCTGGACTGTGATCTGCGAGTCAGGAAACGGCCATGATGTGGTGTTTTTTTCGTGTTTCCATTGCCATAAAACAGGCGTTACACGTTGCCTCTCAGGCAGGCAGGCGTGTCAGCGAGAAGGATGCAGCTCTCAAACGGCATTTCCCTTGGAGGAAAAACAGATGGCGTCCATCTGGCGGATGTCAGCACACATTTTCTGCTCTGATAGATTTCACAAATCTGATAAGCGCCACAAATAACGAAACCTTAGATAGGAATGGAGAGCACAGCGGAGCCCATCACCTACATGAACAACATATAACATGGTAGATAAAGTCCATAGAGATACTGGAGAAATGGTATCTGTTGCAAACTCCAGAAACAAATTGGGCCTTACCACCGACGGAATTACCAGGTGGTAATACTGCAGATTTTTGGAGGCAAAGGGCACGATCACAAGTTGGGTGGTAGCCCTTAAATGTGCCGGTATCTCGAGTCTGGCGTGAGCTAGGGGTAAACACGCCGAAAAAATTCACATTTTCAGTGCAATTACCGCAGGAGGTATTACCGTGCAGTAATTGTGCTGAAAATTCCCCATGGGGAATGGGGACTAACAGCTGGCGCCCAACCCGCGATGGGTGGGCACTAACGCAAATAAAGTTGGGCGGTATCCCAGCCGGGATCAGGCCATTTACGCAGTGCTGGAGCTAGATCATCCACTATGGTCCTCATCACGAGTTGGGCTCCCATGTGGACTTTTTTGGTGAAATTACCATGCAGTAATACCGCTGCCAGTAATTCCACCAAAAATGGGCATTTTTACAGCGCGTTTACCCCCAGCACTGAGCTGGGGGTAAACACAACAGACTTGAGATTGGCTGGTCCCTTAAATTGGGCAGCAAAACAGTTATCGCCACATTTAAGGGCTACCACCCAACTTGGAATGAGGCCCTTGGGCCTCATTACGGGTCTGGCGGTAATCCTGCCATTGCTACCAGAGGTTTGCTGCCGGACCCGTAATATTTTACCAGCACCTGACTTCCCATTGCCACCAGAGATTACAACTCCGGCGGCCCAGGAAGTCAGGTGCCGGTAAAATGTAATTCCCAATTCCCAGAGAGTCAAATAGGAGTCTATGGGAGTCGGGACACTGAAGGACCGTCACTGTTGCTAACAGTGCCGGTGCGTCCGTGACCGGTTTGCCTACCATGGCCGATGCGCTCGGAAGGGTCAGACCTGTCGGGCACAGAGGCTCCGACTGGCAGACTCAGAGTTTGCCAATCCGGAAACAAGGGTGCTGGTAAGCATGCCTGCACCCTTCTTTCCAGACCAGAAAACTCCTTATGAGGCCCATTGTCCTTATGATGCATTGGAGGTCATTCTGAGTATGAAGGTAGCCAAGCCGCTTTTAACGGCATGGCTACCCCCATACCGGGTACCGGGTCTGGGTTCCCTGAATGGGGAAATACCGGGCCATTCCGACCTTGGAGGCCCCGGTATTTCCCCATTCAGTGAACCCAGACCCTGTGCATCTCCATTCCCATTCGAGCCCTCATAGGTTTCAATGGGAATGGCGAGCATGCTAACAACAGGCCCGTTAATGACGCCCATGAACGGATTGTCTTGCATGTGATATGTGGTCCCTTTTGGAGATGCTTAAGGCGGCTCTCAGAGAGTTATTTTGAGTGACCTGAAGTTTGTTTAGGTTTTTTGCAGAGGTGCCGGCTAGGAGTGCGTTACAATAGTCAAGTTTAGTGCCTATGGTAGCTCTTGCTATTGAGAGGCAGTTTTCTTTGGTGAGGAATGGTTTGATGGCGTTGATGAATTTGGTGCTTAGTGCAGATGCGGAGACAATGGCATTGACTTGTTTGTCCATAGACAGGGTTGCATCAATGTAGACCCCTAGCGTTTTCACAGAAGATAGGACTGGGATAGTGCAGTTGTCAATGTTAAAATTGACATAGAGACTATCTAGCCTGGCAAGTGTAGACGTTTGGCCAAGGATCAGGATTTCAGTCTTATCCCCGTTAAGACATAGGCCGTTAGCGGCCATCCAGGCTTGAATAGTTGCGTATATATGTTTTAGGGCCAAGGCGTCTGTGTGGTATGAGCCAGTTAGGGGGAGGAGCACTTGGGTGTCGTCTGCGTAGTTGGTGTAGGCGATCCCAAGTGCATCCAGTTTATCCAAAAGTGGCTTTGTAAAGAGGTTGTGGGACACTGAAGTGAATTATGAATGGTGTTGCGTTGGAAGTGTTTGAAAAGACTTTCATGGCCCTCCCTTCTAGAAAGGATGTTATCCATGAGGTGGCTTGGTCTGAGAAACGTGCAGAGTGGGAGAGGTGTGAGGTGAGGGTCTTGTGGTCCACTAGATCGAACGCCGCTGAGAGGTCAAGGAGAAGGAAAAGGGCGGATTTGCCTGTGTCCAGTATCTTAGATATTTGGTTTTTAAGGTCCAGCAGAGCAGTCTCTGTTCCGTGGCCTTTGCGGAAGCCTGACTGTCTGGTACCAAGGATGGAGTTTGATTCAAGGTATAGTTGGATTTGGCTGTGTACACACATTCATATTTTTATTGCATTTGTTCCATGATTCTCCATGATCCTCATCCTGAAACTTTCCAAGGGCAATTTGTCCAATTTGTCAGGAGATTCAACATTACCAGAAGATGCCAGCCTAATGTGTATTTCCGGGGTCTACATAGCTTATTTGTCCCAAGTATATCCACACCTGGAAAGGGGAGACCCATCTGTACTCTCAGTACTCTGTGACCCCAGAATAAAAGCTGTATGGGAGCTGCTATTCCTTCTTGCTATGACAGTCTGTTTTGTTCACGGGGCTTGAATGAATACAATGTTAACCCAATAATGCTTGTTTTATGCATTTCAGGCGGGCAACTGGTATCTTCAAACTGCAGCTGGATCCAAAAGGGTGTAAGTAATGGAAATCATTATTAAAATAATTATTATTGTGTCTTGTGACTCATTCTCATGCAATATTTTCACCATCATCTTTTGGCGAGTATCCTATATTGCTAGAAATGTCACTGTATCCTCTACTAACACAACCCCAACTCTAGAAGAAACCACTGGGGAGAGCTGCTATCTCTTCTCACTAAACCCCTATGCCACGAGTACCTACAGAACGTTTATAGCAATTGAAATACCAGCAGCAAGAGCACAATGCCTTATGTGCCTATCCATGGTTACAACCCGAGTAAGATTCTGAGAGAAAACAGCTAAATTGAGATGCATGTCCAAGGCAACATTTCCCTATGGAGACAGTTATATAAAGACACTTGACATGATGAACAATTACTGGCAGCTGGACCATCTATACAACTCATAACTGATGGCCCACAGAAAGGAGAGACAAAAACAATAACACTGAAAGAATTATCACGCCCTAAGAAAGGACCCAAGGAAATAGGAGGGGTTCTGGGATGGTGAGAAAACTCACAAATACTTGTGTATGGCCAAGTATACACAGGTGAAGGATGGGAGGAAGGAATGGTAGGTAGCAAGTCACTCATCCTAGTACAAGCGCCACTAAACACAGTACCAGGAGAACATGACAAGTGCATGAACGAATGGGATGCAAGCACAAAGTTAATGATCTGGATGAAAAATGAAGCTGGACCAATGCCCATAATACCATTGAAGAAACCAGCATTGTGATTCCAGAATGATGGAGCAGTAAAGGTTGGAGAAAGCAAGGAGTGCAGGTACACAGAAAAGCATCCATCAATGAAGATTGGGACAACAGTATTAATGGATCACTATTTGGTGTGCGGATCTGAGGCATACGAGACGCTTCCACCCAACTGGCGAAGAGTATGTTCGTTGGTACATATCAACATTCCAGCACTAGTAGTACCACAGAAAGACATCAAGATAGACAACTTCCCTAAAATGGACAATACCAAAAGAATGAAGAGGTTAGTAGAAGTGAGTAGAGTGAAAAGGGATACCTATTTATCACCAGCATCAGAAGCATCACTGTACGATGTACCACCTGAGCACCGGCTGTTCAGTAGGACAGACATTTTTTTGTGTCAGTAGTTCCAGCTTTACAGATAAATACAAATGCAAATTGGCTGCAGATAATGAGATCAGAGCTGATGCAGACAAAAAACTCAACAGTAAATGGCTTCAACGCGATAAAAGAAGAGCTTCGAGCAGTAAGGTTGATGGATCTCCTGAACATATATGTTCATTAACTTCTTAAAGCAATGGAAGGAGGAGTTTGTGCCAAGATCGGAGTTCCTGTTTCACGTTCATGTCCATAAATGACGGAGAAAAATGGCACACTGACAGAAGCAGTAACAAGATTGTTGAAAATGCCTGCCAAAATGGAGGAAGAAGCTAGAGGAACAGGAAAAGATCAGAGCTGACTGTCATATGTATTTTCCTGGATGCCAACGTGCCTGGAAGATGGACTGAAAGTACCACTAGGAGCACTGATTCTAGTACTATTAGGACTGTGTGTGATCAAGATCTGCATTACACAATATCGAAAAAAAACAACTGAGAAATCAATAGGGATGAAAGTATTAGCAGGTATAAATGTTGAAGAGAACAAGATAGTAGAAGAGAGAAATAACCCTGAGGGCAAAAATAAGGGAATGCCTGCTGTTCCCGACTGAGATAATAACATTCAACAATCCCTTTCACAACAGCAAATACTCAACGAAAAGGGTATGCTGCAACCCAAAATGAGACTGCAGTTATATGACATGGAGTTTCGATGACCATGCAAATTACTACAGACTTCTTTGAGGAGTAACAAAGATATGGCTACCAAAAGCAATGGTGACTAAGTATGGGGGTTTGGTCTACCAGTCGACCAGATGGGGGACTGAAGAATGCCCCTCCTCACCCCCATGAACATAACAGCCCTAAGAGTTAAGAACGCAAGATGCAGCTCACTATTTGGACAGCCCCCAGGAAGGCCAGTGACATCCGAATATGCCAACATATATTCTCTCAGACAACAATATGGATAAAGGTGCCACTACACTGATCCAAAAGCCTCAATGGATCAGATTGAGTAATAACTGAACATCCAGTATGTTAACTTCACTAGTGACACAATGACATAGGAACGTTAGTCATGTAGAAAACTTGCACCCATGCACGAAGTTACACGGACACACATGTGCACACACAAAGAAAATGCTTACACAATTCTGTAGATAGAGGACAGATATACATACATATACATATACATTCTGTCGAAAGCCTTTATTATTTTCCTCATTAGCCAAATGCAGAAACGCAAAATGCAAGGCAAAAAGGAGAGAGCCAGAGTAGCTTGCAGACTCTTATTGAAACTAACCCTATGGAACTACAGGGTCATATAAAGGGCCTGGAAGAGCATCATACTACTAACCTTTTTGAAACAACAGAAGTTTCTGGTCAACTTATAGTGCACCTGAAGTTGAAATTAGCTAAAGGTTGAATAATGTTCCAAAAGTCATATTTGTTTTAACATGAGGTGTTTTAATTGAAAGTGATCCTCCAAACGTTATTCTTGAATAATAGTGCCCTCAACACATGTTTCACCAAATCTATTGGCTCATCAGGAGGGATTTGTAACAGAAAATTAAATTCAAATTCATTAATCAAATACAAAGATGCCTAAAAGAAAACCGAGAAGATAATAATTAATTAATGTGCATGTCTAACAATGAGAAACAGAGAAACTGATATTTGTGTTCCAAAAATATTCTTTGGCGCGAAATTAGATTAACAAACTTGAGAGAACCAGGCAGTATGCTCACTTAAAGATAAAATAAAAAATTTAAAATGAACATGTTGTTGGCATGATCATTTGTTGTAAATATCATATGAAGTCTTACCTAATGGTTAAATGTTCACATTCATTACAAAAGTTAACACATGGATTGTTAGCTTCCAATTTACTTTGAAAATAAATTGGTCTCTGTAACATTTGTAAGTTAGGTTTCCCCTGTATTGGCGTTTCTAAGAAGAAAGAAAATGATAAGGTGCTGTAAGGGTGGATGTCAACTATGTTTAGAGATTCTATATGTCCAAGTCAATATTGGAATGTGTCCGCATTTATATTGACGAGAAGTGGATGAAAAGTAAGTTTATAGCGTACTTCTTACCTTTTAAAGTCATGCGATTGAGACTTAAATTCATCTGTTTGTAGTCCTCTTTCCTTGTTTCTACAGTCGGTTGGGCATGTTTTACATTATTTAGCGTTACCAATGGCCTTCAGGAGGTCGCAATTGTGAATAGTTTTGGAGTTATTTACTCTCATGTCTTATCACGGGTTACTTTCCCTAGTCACCACTTTGTTAACTTGTCCAAGTGCACTTAGTAAATTCAAATTATCTAACTTTTGTTGATGTAGCCAGATTGCACGGCTGTATGCAGCCCTCCTTCTTTCTCTTTTTCTCTTTGCCTCATCTTTTCATTCTTTGGACTGCCTCTGTCCTAGTGTTTACTGGTCTATAGCATGTACTATATCTATCGACACGCTATAACATCCTTTCACCCAGTGGTGGTTTAGAGTTTATACCACCATCATCACCGGGGGAGCACTAGCTTAAGAACAGAGTGTGTAATACACTTGAGGTTCTACACAGCAGCTAGTTGTTCCTGTTTTAAATTATTTTTTACACAATCTCAATGTCTTTTAATTTTTAGATTTTATTTTATTCCTCAGGGGTCACCTTTTTGTGCATTTGACACCCGTCCTGAGGAAGGCGTTATACACATCTATCAATGCCGAAACATATGATACACCTGCTTTTGCAATACCCTACCAAGCGGGTGTTAGTCAGCTGTGTTCTAATCTATGCAGACACTCTATGTAGACGCTGAGTAGATTTTCTGATTAACAAGCACAATCTTGAATATTTTTTCTTTTCAAGTCTGAATAATTTATAACATCTGGCAATAAATGTAACCATTGCGTTGTATTGCTTGCATTTTCAGATATGGATCTGTTATACATGACTAAATAGCAGTCAAATTGTATTAAATGAATTTACATATGTCACATTATTTCATGCTAACATTTATTTTCTTGAAATGCTTCTGTTCTGGTTTTCACTTTCGCAAGTCGAATTTATGTTGACGTAACAGCTTGGGTATATTTTTCCTTCCCAAAAAAAACTTTCTTTTTGTTTGTGTAGTTTTTGAATTGTTCTAATAAATTGTGATACAGATTTCTTTCTAGATTATTAAGTTGTATATGTTTCTTAATACAAAACGCTGTATGAACCAATGTACCTTTGTTTTGAAAATATAGAGTGTATGATTGTTCAACATATGAGACGGACCCCTGTTCGGCATATATGGTGGACAAGGGTTCATGTTCTAGCAACTAAAACTAAAAATGTATTCCACACACCTATTTAGGAGAGTGTTTGGAGGGGCTTCCTCATATAGAGAGACAGGATGCAGTTAATTGGTTTGACTGATATTCCTTAAATCTTTTTCCTGTTGGTACACTCACTTTTATTTACTTGTTATTTTTCCCGGTCCCAGACAGAGTAGGGAATCTCCCTTTAGTTTATCGCACCAATTAGTAAAACAAGACCTGCACACTTACTCGTGTGCCTTCTCAGCCCTTGGAGTGACACTCAAAGATAAGTTTTCTCTTTGTAGCAAGCAAGCTCTTATACATAGATACACACTCTATTATACATCCAACACACAAACAAATCACTTTAAAACATACTGTTTCTTCTTTTGAATTTAGAGGATGTCTACCAAATGGAACCTAGTGCCAACTTCAACAATCAACCTTGTAAGTTGAGCCCATAGCCCAATGCAAAATGTGGAAGACCCCACAAGCATCTATGCACACAGCAACACAAATACAGGCTTAAAAATACCCCCCCAAAAATACATGCACGCACCACATCCCCATAAAAATGTGTGTAACAAACGAAATGCACCGCCCCTACTGCACTTCAGTTACAAATCACAGTCATTCTTCTACCATTCACTCACAGCCCACCCAAAGTCAATTACTGCTGAGTAAATGCAATTTGCTGTATGTGCAAATATTAATCAGGATTACACCAAATAATGCAAAGAAATACACATATTTTACAACTTCCAATCACGCAGAATAAATGACACACTACTCAGTCTGATATCTAATCAGCATTAAATTAAAAATAAAATAAATGAACAGCTACAACACAACTACAGCACCCATATTTATCAAGTAGCATACATATATTTAAAGAAATGCCATGCATCAACAAAAGAAAACTCTGGAAAACCAGAGCAGGGTCACCAGCCCGACTCTGCTCTACACTTATAATGCTGTAAAAAGATTGGGTAGGTGTCTGACTACAAAGTGTGCATCAACACAATCAACCAAAAAAGCAAGAGTAAAAATGATACAATTTTAAAAGTTCAAAACCTTAACAATTCTACAATTTGACGTGCAATGTTAGCTTTCAGAACTATTCAGGTTCTGACTGGAGCATAACATTGTTTTGGGCACCAGTGAAAATGTGGCACACAATTGCAAATGGCAATTCATTCCTTTTGTGACAGACTGTTTCAGTAGTACACAAGGAGGAGTTTTTTTGATAAAATGTGATGCAAATTGTACAATTTAAAGAATATTTATTCAGCAACAATGGTCAAAACTTCTAGGTGCATAGTGAAGTAGCTCATCAAACCGGCCTACATTGGCCAACAAAGAAACCCATTTTGATCAAAAATACTGGTCCACACTAGCATTTTGTGTTTTATGTTCGGGCATTGCCCTATTGTTGTATCGGTCACTGGTACTATTTTCAATCTAAAGTTTGCCCCTTCTGCAATTTTAAAATTTCGTCTCATGTTATAGGCTAATTTCCTTACAATTCTCACCAATACTAACTCGGGACCCTCACAGATGGTAATCGTACATAAGAAAATGAAAGAGAGCACAATAATACAACATTTTCTTTCAGTTTCAGCCAATACTTGTGATACTTTTCAGCACTCTCCACCCGTTTGACCTCTTAATGGCAATATGAAGTAGACAATTGTTATACATTTACAACTGTCAGCATTCATTTATGGTGCTGCTTCGAATCAGTTATTGTCATCCGCCGCCGCCGTGATTGGCGGATTCTTCCGCGTTACAGGTGGCGGCACAGGGGCGGTGCGTTTTAGTCCTCTTTCTATGGTCATCATTCTCGGCCATTCGTGTGGGCGGTGCCTGCCGGGAGTTTAAAACTTCCTTTTTCCCAGCAGACTCCGCGTTGCAACCCGCATCGGACGTCTCCCTTCCGGGTTTATGCGCTGCCGAGGCTTGGCGCCCTTGCTTTGCTTCGGCCTTTCCTCGCTCCGCTGTCCTCCGCTTCGCTGTTCCCACAAAGTGCTTTTGCTGACACCTGCCTTTCTTCCTTTGGGCACTCTCCTGGGCTTTTTGTTAGGTCTGGTTCCTTTATTTTCTCCGGACCTGCCTTTCTCCATCTTACCTGTTTCTGTCTCCCTTCTCTTCCGCCTTTCTGGCTGGACTCCCCGGATCCCTTTCTGCCCTCTCTTCCTTTACCGGATCCGGCTCTCTCTTTCAGAGCTACTGGGCGGACTCACCCGTCACCGGCTTACCTTCCGGTTGTTTCCCTCATCGCTTCCCTCAAAGGCGCTGGCCGATCTTCACACCATTCTGCTCGTTCGCTTCCTGCTCAGCCTTCACCGACACCTACGGAGAGGAAAAAGAAGAGAACTCAAGTGCTATGAAGGGTTTTTTCTTCCTGATTGGGGTTTTCCCTTCCTACGGCTTGATTCCGGAAAAAGGGCCATGGAACTGCTGTTTCCTGGCGGTAACTGTGGCTTCCTTCTGTGACAAGCACATTCATCCAAGAAGGGAGAAGGATTACCTGGCCAAGCGAAACCTAGAGTCTACGGACAACGATTCCGGCAGCTCAGGTGAGGAGAGTGCAGAAGGAGGGAAGGAGGAGGAAACGAAGGGAACTAAGGGAACCAAACAACCACAGATTGCAACGCCAAAGAGTTATAAGATGTCAGCTGAAAGCCATGTCCCAAGAATTTCAGGGGGTGAAGACAGAAAACGCGCACCTCAAGCAGATAGTAACCGCGAGAGAACCCTCCCCTCCAGAACTACCAACCATAGCACTTTCCTCAGGCAAATCGACGGCTCTCCAAAGAAGGTGAAAGAATTTTTGAAAGCATGCATGGTATACTTCACTTTCAGACCCCGTACTTACGTAACGGATCAGGCCAAGGTTGGATTTCTAATTTCCAACATGACTGGAAATGCACTAACTTGTGCTACTCCATTGGTGACCAGCGGCAATGCTATTTTTCAGGATTATGTAGGGTTTCGGAACCCACTCAAACAGATGTTTGAATGCCCTGAACTGTCTTTCACGGCCTGTGAAGATCTGCTGGACGTTAGACAGGGAAACTTGGATGTCCTGTCATATATCTCCTTGTTCAAGACCCTGGCTGCCGGAGCAGGATGGCCTAAGACAGTGCACTACGGCATTTTCGAGAGGGGTTTGAAGGAAGAGATCAAGGATGAACAGGCCAGATCTCCTCGCTCACCCACCTTTTCGGACTTATTAGCTGCCGCTCTTCACATAGAATATCGGCTTCAAGAACGAAAGTTAGAGCGTTGCAAACAGAGAGGTTCCGGGTCCGAAGAGGACTCCTTTTTGCACTCTCTCCCTGGTCACTCCTCAGCTACAACTCCAGACGAACCAATGCAGATCGGTGCCACCAGGGCCCCTTTATCCGCTGCAGAGAGAAGGCGAAGAAGAGAGAAGGGTCTGTGCGCATATTGTGGTTCCGATCAACATCTTCTCAAGGACTGCACTGAACTACCAAGTAGGAGGTCGGGAAACAAACTCCCTCGACACATATAGGGACCAGTGTCCGAGGGTTACCAAGCTCTTTTCAACGGCCCTATGTTTCTTTATCCATCTCCTCCCGTGATTTCCGAGAAGACTCCAGACTTATGGTACTTCCAGTGATCCTAGACTTAAAAGGGAAACAGGTGGAAACCTTAGCCCTGCTGGATTGTGGCGCCGCAGGCAACTTTATTGACACTTTGTGGGCCGATAAGCAAGGGCTACGTCGGATTGCCCGCAAGGAGGGACAAAAGGTTGAAGGAATAGACGGGTCCCCCCTGTCTTCAGGTCCTTTGACACATACCACAGAAGATCTTTCCATGAGAATCTACCAACACTCTGAAATGTTGAGGTTTGACATCATCAGGGCTGCACACTTCCCTATCATCCTGGGCATCACGTGGCTTCGCAAACACAACCCCTGGGTCAATTGGACTGAAAACCAGTTGAACTTCCGTTCCTCGTTCTGTGCCACAAACTGTCTCCCTGTGGAGGGCAGGGAAGACCTCCAGCCAGTAAAGATTTTCACTAATCACCACATAGGTATAAATGCTCTTCCGAGCTATTGCTCCACCTTTACAGAAGTGTTCCAGGAACAGTTGCATGGCAAACTGCCACCACATCGGCCCGGGGACTGTGCAGTAGATTTGGAACCCAATGCCCTGGTTCCGTTTGGAAGAATGTTTTCCCTCACGCAGACAGAGAAACAGGTGTTGCATAGGTATTTGGATACCAACATGGAGAATGGACTCATCCAACCTTCGAAGTCCCCGGCGGGAGCCCCTTTATTCTTCATAAAGAAAAGAGACTCCAATGAGTTTAGACCCTGTATTGACTATCGGGGCCTTAACCAAAGTCACCATACGAGATCGGTACCCGATGCCCCTCATTACCGACATTATAGAGACTGTCCAGGGCGCGAAAATATTCACCAAGCTCGATCTCAGAAATGCCTACCATCTGCTCAGAATAGCCGAAGGAGACGAGTGGAAAACTGCCTTCTGCACCCCATTCGGCTTATACGAGTATAAAGTGATGCCTTTTGGATTAGTGAATGCGCCGGCTACATTTCAAAGATTCATGGACAGAATGTTTTCTGATCTTCTGTCAGTCTCGGTCATCATCTACCTTGATGATATATTGATTTTCTCCTCGAACATGAAGGAACACGTATTGCAAGTCACGCAGGTTTTGAAGCATCTTTAGGAGAACAAACTGTTGGTCAAAGCTGAAAAGTGTAAATTTGCCGTTCTGTCTGTGCAATACCTTGGATATGTGTGGTCTGAAGATGGGATTAGCATGGACCAGACAAGGTACGCGCCATACTCAAATGGCCGGCTCCCACTACTGTCAGAGAGGTTCAAAGATTCCTTGGGCTTTCTAACTACTACAGAAGATGTATTCCCAATTTCTCTGAGGTGGTATATCCCGTTACCCGACTGTTGAAGAAGGACGCCATCCTATTCCAATGGTTAACTGCTGCGGAGGAGAGTTTCCATCATCTCAAAGGTCTCTTCTGTTCTGCTCCGATCCTGCAACATCCTGATCAGACACAACCTTTCATATTGGAAACCGATGCCTCAGCCATTGCCATTGGAGCAGTATTACTTCAGGATGTCGATGGAGTGGAATATCCTGTTGCATATCTATCTAAGACTCTCACTCCAAGCCGACTAAACTATTCAGTTCTGGAGAAGGAACTGTTGGCTATGAAACTTACCTGTGAGGAGTGGCGTCACCTCTCATGGGGACCCAACACCAGTTTCTTATCCAAACTGATCATAAGAACGTGAGGGTTCTACAGGAGATGGAATGCGCTAATTCCAGGTAGGTGGGCCTACCTTTTCTCACAATATGATTTTCAGATCACCTACATCCCCGCAACATCTAATCGGTTGGAAGATGCATCATCTCGCAAGGACTCAAGCAAGGAGAAGGCCTTAATCAACACCAAACCCATGTTTCACAAGGATCGGATTCTAACCCTGGCCGGTTCTTTCCTCGAAGAAGTGCGAGCAGCAGTCATGCAGGAACTACCTTGACTATCTCTATCCCCCAAGTCTCTCTACCAAATGAAGTATGGCTGGGTCTTGTATAAGAAACACTTGTACGTTCCAGAGGGTCCCTGGCGAGAAAAGATCTTAGGCTGGAGTCATAACTCACGCACCGCCGGACATAGAGGATGGAGCAGCACCTTGTAACTCATCTCAAGAGTTTTCTTTTGGCCCACTCTAAGGGAAGAGACTCGGAAATATGTCAAGCCGTGTCCCATCTGTGCCAGGGCTAAATGCCAGGCCGGCAAACCTTTGGGTTTACTGAAGCAGGCAGACGTACCTACTCGTCCATGGGGACACATTTCTACTGACTTCATTGTGGATCTCCCCCCATCTGAATCCTGTTCTTGCATAATGGTTACTGTGGACTCTTTTTCCAAGCTGGCACATTTCTCCCCTCTTCCAGGTCTCCCAACTGCATCCAAGATGGCATAGGTTTTTGAGAGGGACATCTTTCGTCTGCATGGCCTTCCGGATAAGACTATTTCCGATTGCAGTAGTCAGTATGTCTCTAAGTTTTGGTCAGCGCTATGCCACCGATTGGGAATCGAACAATCCCTTTCCTCTGGTTACCATCCGCAAACTAACAGACAGACCGAGAGGCTGAACGCTACACTGGAACTATACTTGAGGTGTTATGTCACTACTCATCAGGAGAATTGGGACTCTTTGCTCCCTACGGCAGAGTTTTCCTACAACAACACCAAACATTCTGCCACGGGTTTCTTTTGTACGTGTGGAGTTCATCCAAGATCCATCCTGCCTTTGATGCCCAGTTTTACCAACTTCCCAGCAGTGGAAGATGTGTTGCAGAATATCACAGAGGCTCATTCCACCACCTTACGCAGCCTGGAAGCTAGCAGGAGACGTACAAAGAAGGAGGCGGACAAGCATTGCAGGGATAGTCCAGATTGGAAGCCGGGCGACAGGGTGTGGCTGTCCACAAAGTTCTTGCCCAAGTGGGTCCGTCCTTCTAAACTGTCTCCTCGTTTTCTGGGACCTTTTCCCATTATCTCTAAGGTTAATCCGGTGGCTTATCATCTTCGACTTCCCCCCACTCTCCGTCGCATACACCCTGTCTTCCATTCCTCTCTTCTCAAACCATTCTTTCCTGATCCGCACCACAGATCAGTGCCCCGTCTTCCTTCCTTCCCCAAACAGGACATGAAAGAATATGAGGTCTCTACCATTCGGGACTCCAGATTTTATCGGGGCCGTTTGGAATACCTCATTTCCTGGAAGGGTTACCCTGAGTCGGAGGACTCTTGGGAACCAGCATCTCAGGTGCATGCCTCTCGGTTGCTTGTCAGATTCCATTGCTTGCACCCGGGGAAACCCAGGGTTCCACGCTCTAGGGGGGCACACTGTCATCCGCCGCGATTGGCGGATTCTTCCGCATTACAGGTGGCGGCACAGGGGCGGTGCGTTTAAGTCCTCTTTCTATGGTCATCATTCTCAGCCATTCCTGTGGGCGGTGCCTGCCGGGAGTTTAAAACTTCCTTTTTCTCAGCAGACTCCGCGTTGCAACCCGCATCGGACGTCTCCCTTCTGGTTTTATGCGCTCCCAAGGCTTGGTGCCCTTGCTTTGCTTCGGCCTTTTCTCGCTCCGCTGTCCTCCGCTTCGCTGTTCCCACAAAGTGCTTTTGCTGACGCCTGCCTTTCTTCCTTTGGGTGCTCTCCTGTGTTTTTCGTTATGTCTGGTTCCTTTATTTTCTCCGGACCTGCCTTTCTCCAGCTTACCTGCTGCTGTCTCCCTTCTCTTCCACCTTTATGGCTGGACTCCCCGGATCCCTTTCTGCCCTCTCTTCCTTTACCGGATCCGGCTCTCTCTTTCGGAGCTACTGGGTGGACTCGCCCTTCACCGGCTTACCTTCTGGAGGTCTCTTCTGCAGCGTTGTTTCCTTCATCGCTTCACTCAAAGGCGCTGGCCGTTCTTCACACCATTCTGCTCGTTCTCTTCCTGCTCATCCTTCACCAACACCTACGGAGAGGAAAAAGAAGAGAACTCAAGTGCTACGAAGGGTTTTTTCTTCCCGATTGGGTTTTTCCCTTCCTCCGGCTTGATTCCGGAAAAGGGGCCACGGAACTGCTGTTTCGTAGCGGTAACTGTGGCTTCCTTCCGTGACAAGCACATTCATCCAAGACGTATTACCTGGCCAGATGAAGCCTACAGTCTACGGACAACGATTCCGGCAGCTCAGGTGAGGGGAGTGCAGAAGGAAGGAAGGAGGAGGGAACGAAGGGAACTAAGGGAACCAAACAACCACAGTTATCCAATGAAATTATGCCACCAATGTTCCAAAACATGCACTACATCTACACAGCAACCTAAAAAACGAATAAAAACATCAAATCACAAACATGCAAAAATACATCATGAAATAAACTGTGAACAGAAATAAATAAATAAATAAACTTGTCACGCTTCGCAAACATAATTAGTTTGTCTGTGTGCTAACGTTCAACCCTACATGTCCACAAAATGACATGGAAGAATTAAAATAAATGATAATAAAGAAGTAGGATGTCCCAATAGATGTAAAACACACCCCATACACCACAGAGCAATAAAAGTTATACAAACACAGTTCAAAACAAATCTCAAGGAACCGAACAGATTGTGCAGTTGAAGTTAGCACCGACAAACGTTTTAGCAATCCAATCATGGATTGACAATTGGAAAAGCCTGTGTACACTGACTAATGTGTGTAAAGGAAGACATGTTCAGAGTGTAAATATATTATGTGGTGTATTTTAACATTTATGTTAATAGAAACAAAACGGTAAAGGAGCTTGCACCTTTTACGTGGTGGAGTAGCAACCTCAAACTAAATCTCATAGATTCCATTGAAGGTTCCACATATTACACACAATGTATCTGCTCCTTATTGTCTTGGATTTCACTTATGGGTTTTGGACTCAAGTATATAATTTTGAGTGAAGTCAGAGTAATACAATTCACATGCAGCATGATTCAAAGTAGACATGAGATCATAAAATAAAGTAAATTGAAGTCAAATAAAGTTTAAAACGTACATGAAGAATACTAGAATAATATTGAGATAATAATACATACAAAGAAATATTACAATTAATAATTCCATAATACATAAGTACATTTTAAAAAAGTAGTTTATTTTGTTATAGAAATTGAATTTCTGTTTTTTTAAATGCCTATATTTTCTTAGGCAACAGCTCCCTCTAGCGGGGATAGCATAAAATACACATTTTGTTTGCCTGGAAGATGAACTTCAAGTGTTATTGTTGTATATGTAAGGCACAACTCCCTCTAGCAGTGATAACCTGAAAAGCAGGCAGGACAGCTTCGGGCAAACATACATCTGGCCTCTTATTATATAGTATGATGTACTCAGCTCAAGAAAAACAAAAAAACTGAAAAAAATGTAATTTGTAAAGCAACTAGTGACCCAATATGTCTGCAATGGAACTCAAATCAGTGTTTCCATCTAATCACAGTATTATTCATAATTTGTAGATAAAATGACTGTTCATGCAATTGAAAGCACCTTAAAAAGTCAATTAGATCAAAACACCACTACACACCTGCACTACATTCATATTTCTTGTGTTGAAATGTTCAAATTAATTCCAAGACACACTTCAAACCACTCATCAAAATCTAAAAAAAAAGAAATTAAACACACAGCAAATTAAGATACAACACTGCTTGAACTAACAAAACCTATTAAGGCACTATAACAAATCGGTGCATAGCATTATATTGTACTGTGGCAATGCCCCCAGGCTATCTCTGGGGACACCTAGTGGGGTCACAGGGGGTGAAAATTAATGATTTTCCTGGTGACCAACACTTGGCACTGCCCTAAGGAATATGACCATCACATGAGGCTCTTTAACGACACAGTCCCTTAATGGAAAAAGACTCCTACAACTAGGGAGCTATACAATATGAAATCAGTAATGACATGCCCTCTCCACTCCCAAACAGTGTACTTCATGCATTCCTGGAGTAGAGGACTTTGGAAATACTGTGTCTTTAAAAGATTGAACTCTCAGACCAAAGGAGAACATGAAGCGCAAGATTTAAACTCCTTTGTCATCCATGACTGACACCTGCTCTGACATCAGAAGGCCACTATATTTATTGCAGAAATCGCACAGGGAGGCCTCACAAAGATCAGAGAAAACAATATTTTTTTACAGCACTCCTGCAATGAGTTTACCTAAATGTCAGGAAACGTGTTGCCCATGTTGAGGAACGTTCAGATGCTCGTAACATGGGGGAGGACGAAATATGCCAAAGACTGGTATTGCAGTCGTTTCTCTGCACTATACCTGTAAACGACTCCCCACATCAAGGTTGATTGGCATCCAGTCACGGGTGTTCCCAACAGGGTGGTCCCGGCTGGTTGAGCATTGGAAGTTGCCATGGAAACTGGCTTCCTTGCAACGTACTTCTCTCTAATCATGTGACCTCGTTCTCCAATAAGGCTGCACCATTTCTGTAACTCGCTGCTTCTGATTGTGTTCACAGAAGTGCGTCTGGTTCTTGCCCTGTTCATGTTGATTCCAACATTGCCGACCTGTTTTTCATCTGATACTGTTCTTGGTTTGCCCCTCTATCTTGTTGCCTCTACGTTGCCGACCTCTGTTACGAATTCCAGACTGCCTTGCACCTATGATTGCTTTTGTTTTTTGCTTCGGAAAAACTCTCTCTGACACGTACTGCATAACTGACTTTGCCTGCTCCTGTCTCAGTTTTTCCCCGCTCATTGACGACCTGGATTCCTGCTTGCCGGACTGTTTCTTGGAACTTACTTAATTGGCTTGGTATTTTGGACTCTGTCAGAGCTTCTTGCCTTGTTGGTAGTGCTTCACTCTGCAGGTATACACACACGGACTAGAGACTGCCGGAAGTGTGTTGTACACCTGAATTGGGCGCCCTCGTGCCGTCGGGCTCGGTGGTCCCTCCTGGGACTAGAGACAGGATCACCTTAGTATTAGGGGTCCCCGTGCCGTCGGTGTAGCCTCTTTGCTTCACTACCAACAACTGGACATTCCTAGGACCATCTCCTTCCGTTACCTTCCTTTGATGAGTCGTGTCCATATCTTCCTTATTTTCCATGATTCTGTTCTTGAGATCGGTGTTTCTGATATTACCTGTTTTCCGTGCAGGAACGCTGTTACGCAGAATTAGACTTGCCCTTCTGGGTCCAGTGTACATAGAGTCTCAGTAAGTTATTATTGCTGCATTGATTCAGCTACTGATTTTGTTTATGTGAGTTGCCTATTTACATTGTTTCCTTATTACAGTCTTCAGCCTGCATCTAGTGTTCCATCATATGACCACAGCCTTCAGCACCGTGTCTGGCGTCCCTTCCTTCGGCCCGCGCCTGGTGTTCCATCTTCCTACTAATTGACTCCTCTGTGTGTTCTATCACCCAGAGGGGTACATTGGTCAGAAGAACTTGTCGACTACTCTACGAGCTCAACTGACTTGGAGTGGACGGGTTCTGACACTAACAAACTGACCGTGCATATGTTTCTCTACAGTGTGAAACTAAAGAGTACATCCAGGGAAACATCGACACATTTTAAGAGGCTTTTACTTTGCCCACCTCCATGTGGTGCGCCTATGGACCATGAGTACTCTCTCCCTATTATCTGGCACAATAATGTCATGGGGTTCCCTGTGTTGCTCAGTTGAGGGTTATTATGATAGAATGCAATCCTAGCTTCGGGAGTTAGTGAAGTAGCAGAGCCAAGTCATGGGGGAAGCACACAGTGGTGGAACTAGATTGCAAGTGATCAGTACATGGGAGCGGGGAGCTAACAATGAGGGAGATGAATTTTGGGCATTTGACAGCAAGGGATCTACCACCAATCAGGGGACGAATCAGTGGGGGAAGATATCCCAGTCTCAGGTTAGTTGGGGAGTGGGGGGAGTTGTGAACCTTAAAAGGGAGGGTATTGTGCTCCTTCCTGAAATGTAGAAGCAAGGGGCGGGTCTAGTTTTGATGGGGATGAGGTTTCTGAGTCTGATGGCCTAGATTGAGAAGACCCGTCATCTGATTCTTCCTTCCTGAACTGGCAGAGTTCAAGTCTACACATTTCCTGGCTTCCAGTGGGTCGTAGGCCTAAAGAGATGCTGAGCTGCTCAGTGAGGTTTTTGAAGGACTTTTGTCCAAAGCTTTGTAGATTATGCAGCAGGATTTTTCAGGTGATAAGTGCTTGAATTGGGAGCCAGTGCAGTTTGAGGATGGGTCAGCAAGATGTGGTCTAATTTGCAGAGTACTTTGATGAGCTCAGCCGCACCATATAGGAAACTTCTGAGGTGTGCCGGGGAGGGGAGGTGGAAGGCCAACCAGGGGGCAAAGTCACCATCTAGGTGGGTAAGGACAAAGGCATGGACAGCAGATCTAAAGTTGTTTGCTGTGATGATGTGCTTGATTTTCTGAAGAAGGGAAAGTTGGTTCCAACCCATTTGTGTCTTCCTTGCTATGTGCTCCTTGAAGAGGAGGTGTCAGTTGATGTAGAACCCAAGGACCTCGGGACCTCGTGCATGTGGTAAGCTGGGTAGTGAAGCACTGATGTTTCATAGCTGAGAGTGGGTGTCAGGTTGTTCAGTGTTGTTGGACAGCTGTAGGAATTTGGTGTTGTAGGGTTCAACTTCAGGTAAGCACTGTAAATCCAGGACTGGATCAAGGGCTGTACTCAAGCATGTAGCAGACTTTGAGGTATCACTGCCTGCCATCTGCGTATTGTTTTTGAATGGATTCAGGAGGGAGCTTAGCAATTCTATGTAAATCTTGATGATCAAAGGCAGAGGATGATCCTTGTGGGACTCCAGAGGTGCAGGGTAGAGTTGGTGATCTGGAAGAATCCATTTGGTTGAATTGGTGGGAGTTAGCGCTCGGGAGATGTAGAATGTCAATACGAGACTGGTGGTCTACTGCGTCACACTCATCTGAAAGATTGACTAGAACAAGTAGGCCAGGATGGCC